>NC_090317.1:129570133-129932633 GCF_039906515.1 Pseudorca crassidens | reverse complement strand
TAGCGTTTAGAGTTTCCTTCCTCTTCCTCACAGCTGAAAATTCCCCGAAGTCTCGGATGAGAACATCATACTCCTAGCTCTGGCTTCCTTTTCATTCCTCTCCCAAGTCAAGGTCACCCAGCAGGAGGCTCCCCCCTCAACCCCCTGCCTCCCTTTTACTCTGCGTAAAGGCAAGTAATAAGTGTCAATGGAGTGGATAAATTAACTCTATAGATGGCTTCTGCAGAAGCATTGGTTGGGTGTGAGGGCTGAAAATCGTATTTCCCTGAGTGTTCATGAACGTAGACTTTCTCCACGGGCAGAGAAATGCTCTCCGAATTCCCTGATGCCCGCAAGAAAGGCACCGCAGTTTTCCTTGCAGTGCAGGTTCCAAAAGCCAGTGATTGGCTGGAGTCCATGTGGCTTAGGAGTTCCTTCTTACAGTCACTGAGTTTGGCGGCTCTTTGCCTCAGGCAGTCCCACGGCTCTCAGAGCAACGGGTGCTTTTGTTGGAGAAAAAAAAAAAAAAAAAACAGCAAGAGGCTCTGCTAGTTTATTAGGGGGTGGTTACGTTCAGGTTCATTCTTCAGATTTTAGCAAACATTTTCATCAGCTCCCCAAGAGAGGGCAAAGCTGGATGGTCTTGCTGGTATCAGGACTTGTGTGCCAGGAGGCATCCCCCAGGCTTCCCCAGGCTTTTCCTCTTTGAAAGAAGCTCACGTGTTATCCTCACCTAGCAGTTCATTCCTTCAGTTAAATTCCACTGAGAAGCACGCATATACTGAGCCCCCATAGGATGCCAGGCTCGGGGCTGGCTTCTAGGACATGATGACAGCGAATACAGGGTCCCCAGCCTCTAGTAGCTCATATTCTTTGGTTGAGATGGACATCTAAGGAGATGGTTTCAGAATAACAAAGTAGAAAGGAAGCTCTGAGAAGGGACGATTAGACGTTGTTCCCCAACCTGGGAATTCAGAGAACTTCCCAGGAGACATGGACCTTTTGCAGGCTGATGCTTGGGAGTGTTGGCTGGGAGAGGAGAGGTGGAGAGTTCATTCCAGGCAGGAGTGAGATGCTTTACAGGGAACAAAAAAGCAGCTCAAGGTTGCTATAAGAGATGAAGGTGTCAACCAGGGATACTGGGCGATGTAGCTGATGAAAGGTACCCTACATCCACGTTAGTATGTCTGATAGAATGAAGTAGATAGATAGACAGACAGATAGGGATGGATAGATAGATAGATAGGGATAGATAGATATGATGCATGGATGGATGGATGGATAGACATAGGTAGGTAGATAGATAGATAGCTACCTAGATAGATAGATAGATAGATAGATAGATAGATAGATAGATAGATAGATAGAGATAGATGAACAGACATAGGTAGATAGATAGAAATGTGTGTATATATATTGTGTGTTTATATATATTTGTATATGTGTGTGTGTGTGTGTGTGTGTGTGTGTGTGTATACATATATAGTTATTGCCATTTGGGTAGTAGTTAAAATTGGAGGTCAAGAATATCACCCAAATCCACTCTAAGGAAAGGGTAAAGAAGTGAGAATAAGGGTGAGTTGAGGGGTAACATAAGATGTCTCATGTTTTTGGCTGGTGTGGTTGGGTAGATAGAAGTACTTTGAGGCATTAGGACTCGCAGGCAGCGACTTGGTTCCCTTGTCTTTAGAATTTGAATAATAGGATTGTTATTATAGGAACATCGTAGAAGACTGTTGAGTTGACTAAGAAGTCAGTACATGCAAAGTGTGTCCTCAGTGCCCTTAGTGAGGGCAAGGAATACTGTCGCCTGCCAGAGTGCAAGAACTACGATCCAGACGTATTCTACTCACATCTGTATGCTTAGAAGCTAGAATAGGGTCTGACATATTGTAAGAAATTAGTTTTGAGTGAATATGTAAATGAAAAACCACTTGAGCTTAGGTTTGAAGGATCAGTGGTTTAACTCAATGAAGCGGGCAGTGAATCAACGTGCTTGTATCGGTAAACCCATTGGTATTGGTGATTGATTAGATATTGGGTTTGAGGGAGGGGAGGACGTCAAAGCTGTCTCTTCCGTGTTTGACTGGTGTGATTCGCTAGACAGAGGTTCCCTTTAGGAATTAGGACTCCTGGGCAGAGACCTATATTGGGTTGGTGTATGGGATCCTTTAGTGTAAGAAGAGAAGACGGTCAGGGACCAAGCGGAACATAAAAGGTGATACGGGAGCTGATGATCCAACAAAGGAGATACGGAGAGAGTGACAGGGAAATAAGAAGAAAACTGGGGGGGAAGGGAAGGTCCAGGGAAGAATATGGTTCGTAGAAGTGGACGCTGAGAAACAGTCAAGTAGGATGTAGACCCCAAGGAGCCATTGTGTATATTATACACGTGATGTTCCCATGAGTATTTTCAGTGGAGAGCAAGGGGCAGAGGCTGGCTGGATAGAAGGGGGCCGGAAGGTGAGCAGTTTCTCAGATTCTTTTCAGAAATGTGTCTGTGCAGGGAGACGGGCTGTGAAAGGGGTTCTTTGTCATGGGGAAGGTTGGAGTGTATTTCATTCTCTCAAGTCAGCTTCAGTAGACGGATCGTGAAGGTACAGGGGACACCTGAGAATGTCAGATTTCTGAGAAGACGGTGGGAAATGAGACCCAACATGTAGGAGGATTGATCTTTGCCAGGAGGAGGGACCTTGTCTAGTCTGTTAGGGAATGCAGAGAGCAGATGCTGGTGCAATGAGAAGGGATAGTGGCTGGAATTTGAAGGTGTTCCCAAATGAAGCCTTCTGTTTCCTCTCTGCAGAAGGAAACAGAGTTACCTACTGAAGGCGGGGTAGGGCAGGGCATGGGGGTGACAAGTAGTATTCTGGGGGAGGGTTGACATGCCACCTGCAGGTGGGGAACCCTGGATTCCAGGAACAGGAAGGGACCCCATTTGGTCACTTTAACCAGATGTTGAGAAGATCTCGATTTACAGAGAACAGATAGATATTTTCATTGAGGGCTGGTATTGTACTGGGAAGGCATGAACATGTGTCAGAGGTTCTCTGGGATCCAGTCTTTTGGCAACAATGTGATGGAAATGGTATATTGCATGATCTGAGCTGGTCATCGGGACCACATAGGATAAAGTTAGCAAACGTCCCAAAAATTGAAGTGTCATTTGGAACAATTGGGACTGTCCACTTAGTAGAAAACTGAACTACTGAATGATCGCAGTCCTCGACGAGATGACTGCATTGGGTTTTATTTGACAAAACGTGTGACCGTGGTACGACAGGGTTCGATATTGCAGAGTTTGGGCCCAAAGTTGAGAAAGCTGTATTGGAAGGCAGAGGTTTGTGGTTAGATAATAGAGTGTTTGGATCACTCACTTTTGAGACAGAGCAGGTGGGAGTGATGTGGTCTGTGGGTGACGGAGGCCAAGGTTGCCTGGAGGGGCACATGGTTGGGGATGTGACATCAGTGGATAAACTGAGGTCTGGGAGGGCAGGGCATTGATGTATTTCGTGCTAATCGAGCTCATTTTCCTGGATGGAATGCACAGTGAGACTAAGAAGATGAGCTTGTTGGGTAAGACTCTGGAGGAGAGAACTTTTGGAATGCAACAGGTTAGGGAAATGAAAAAGCCTAGCAAAGTTAAGGGACCAAAAGAGGTTGGAAACAGGAGTTTATAACCACTCCCATCTGTAAGGTTCTCTTTTTTTTCCCCCCAGGAATACTCTGCATCAATTCATCCATTCTTTCGTTCATTCACTGCATATATTGGACCTTCTCTATTTGGAAGGTATTACGCTGTGGACCGCAGTTGATTCAACAGTCGATTAGAGTTTCTTCTCAAGTACTCTTGGTCCCGCTGGGACGATGAGATGGGATCACATTGATTGTCACACATCCCATAAACAAGAACCTTGAAAAATGCCCAGGAAATGGAGAGTAGGAAGACATTACATGTGGTAGTGGTTGTAGAAGCCTTGAGTAAATAGGAAGAGCGTTTTATGCAGGCTTTCGAGGGTTTACAGAAATGGTTGGGGGTTGGGGGAAAATCCTGGCAGAGAAAGCAGCAACAGAACTTTGCAGAAGGTGGGATAGGATGCGTTGTTTGCTGGGGCACTTAGGTGAGACTCAGCTCCACTAAGGAGTGGTATTGGCAGGGTGGGCCAGAGCCAGGATGTGGTTACTTTACAGTTCAGGCTGAAGGAGAGACTCTTTAGTTTTCCGTTCTTGCAGAAGGTATGAAGGAGTCCAATTAAGTGAACAAATAAATCATCAGTGGAAGTCACGGTGACATTTCCCCCCTAATAACACTGAAGGAGTTCATATTACGGAGTAGGGTCAGGGCTGATGCACGCACCCGACTCCCCAAATCTATATTCGGTAACTTTAAGAGCAGGGCTCCATATGTGGAATCTATCAATCAAAAAATTTAAAAAAGGGCTACAAATGAACTTATCTACATAACAGAAATAGAGTCACAGATGTAGGAAAGAAACTTACGGTTCCCAGGGGGTAAGGGCAGGGGGTAAATTGGGAGATTGGGATTGACACACACACACTACTATATATAAAATAGATAACTAATAAGGACCTGCTGTAGAGCACAGGGAGCTCTACTCAGTACTCTGTAATGACCTATGGGGGAAAAGAATCTAAAAAAGAGTGGATATATGTATATGTATAACAGATTCACTTTGCTGTACGGCAGAAACTAACACAGCATTGTAAATCAACTATACTCCAATAAAAAAAAAAAAAAAAGAAAGAAAAAGAGCAGGGCTCAGTAAACTATGGCATTTGGGCCAGATCCAGCCTGCTGCCTGATCTTGTAGATCAAGTTTCCCCGAAACACAGCCATGTTGATTTGCTGGTGTCTGGCCCTCCTGCTTCTGAGGAGTTGGGCAAGCCACCCAAACCACCTAAAATCGTTACTCCCTGGCTTTTCAAAGGAAACACGTGCCACTCCCTGGCTCAGATGATTTAGCCGTTTGATGTCTTGCTTAAATAGTCACCTTTAGCTTCTGAACCTGGGTCCGTTAACTTAAGGGTGTTCTTCAGTTCTTTACCTTCAAGCAGTGACATGAGCAGACGGCTGCTGTTTTATTCTTGCCCCAATAACAGGTGGATGATAGTGTGATAGGACCTGGGCGGTTTTGTCACATCTCCCATCTATAATTGGTGGGGTTTTAGTCCCTGGACTGAATACATCGAGGAGGGTGTAAACTATAGCATCTTGGATGAGAAAGACTTTAGTGTGAATTAGATTCGTCACGTGCTTCCTTGCGATTCCCATCAATCCAGGGAACCAGTGTTATCAGGCGGGGAGATGCCCAAGAGGACAAAAAAAATGACAAATAGAGTATTGCAGAAAACTCTGTGCCCACGTCAAGCAAAAGAATGACAAGCATATGCTCTTGCCGTTCAAAGGCATTTGACCTGCCGGGTGGCAGCACGTGCAAAGACAAAAATATAGAAGCGTGGTTTAGAGACAGCTGTTCCTAACAAGAGTCTCGGAGTGAATGGTAGAAGAATTTTCTCTGCACCGTCCTGGAGAGCTTAACTCAGCCGTCGTCTGTCTGTGGCTTCCTAGCACGGCCGAGTGCCACCAGGATGTTAAATGTGTGCACTTGACAATTACTCGACCGAATTTTAAATTTAGACCATGCTCTTTTCTCTGTTCAGACATTTTCAGAAAGAATCCACTCTCCTTCACCTGTTTTCCCTGTATCTCCCTTGCAATCCCCTGTCCTTCTCTGCTAACCCTATTTCTCCTTCGCAAACCAACTCAAAGTCTGTTGCCTCAGGGCCCGTGTTCCCAGGGAAGAGGCATCCTCTGTGCTTTTTGTTGGGCTGCAATCAGAGTTATGCACAGCTTGTTACAAAGTCATGGGGAACTACTCCTGGGGAAGCAGCGTGTCTGTTTCTCCATCCATCCACGGGTTCCCTGCTGGAGGGATCCAGCATTTCTGGCCTCTTTGAGCCCCAGGCCGCTGTGCTGCTGTCTCCCTTCCCCAAGGACCATTAGTGAGAGACCCTGGGGAGCATCTTCTGTTGACATTGTGACCCACTCCCAGCTCACCCCTCCAGCCCCTCCTGATACCCCTTTCATGCTCTATTTAGTTATTTTCGAATTGCCTCATACATGCAAAGCTCGTTTTCCCAACGAAACAGTAAGAGCTATGCCAGTAATAAAATAATAACAATGATGAAAACAGCTATGGTCAGTGGTCTCCTGTCTCTCAGGCTGGGGATCATAATCCCGTGAAATACTCACATCTTACACGTCTGGAACGTGTGGCACAGCGGTGGATCCATGTCCCAAGGGCACAGAGCTGGTGTTTTCGTTGCCTAGGGCTGCTGCGAGAATTCACCACCAGTTTGGTGGCTCAATACAACACAAATGGATGATCTTACAGTTCTGCAGGTCCGATGTCCAAAATGGGTCCACGTGGGCTAAAATCAAGGTGTCAGCAGAGCTGTGTTCCTTTATGAAGGCTCTCGGGGAGCGAGGCCACCTGCATGCCTTGGCTTGGGGCACCTTTCTCTCTGTTCAGAGCCAGTGACGTAGCATCTTCCAGTCTCTCTGACTACAGCCTCAGCTGCTCTGATGCCAGTTTTCCTGCTTCCCTCTTTCCCTTATAAAGAGCCTCATGATTGTATTCGACCCACTCACATGATCCAGAATAATCTCTCCTTCTGTCGGATAAGGTACCATATCCCCAGATTCCAGGGGTTGCAGGTGGACATTTGGGGGTACGATTATTTTGCCTCCTACCAGCGGTAAAAAGTAGAAGTGGAATTTGAACCCCATGACTCCAGAAACATTGTTAGAAGTCTTTGTTGCTGCGAGATTTGAGTCTCCCTGATGAGAGTCAGCACTTGTGTCCACCAGGCAATGCTGGCCGTGTGTCATGCATGTAGAGACCATGACATATATATATATCGGGTTGGCCAAGAAGTTTGTTTGGGTTCTTCCGTAACATTTTATGGAAGATGTGTATCACCACAAGAGATACAGTATTGCTTGTGAAATTCTCATTGAATCCATGTCATTAAATCACTAGGTTCTTCCAAATCGGCCACCCCACATTAAGCATTGAAGAGTGCATTGAGGTACGTGTTGGAAAGACGTATAAATCTCCTTGATGCCTCTCCTTCGGCATTTTAGGGGGAAAAGCCAACAACTGGGAAGGAGGCATCCGGGTTCCAGGCATCCTCCGATGGCCAGGGGTGATCCAGGCTGGGCTGGAGATCGATGAGCCAACAAGCAATATGGACATCTTCCCGACAGTGGCCAAACTTGCGAGGTCCCCTCTGCCGGAAGACAGGTACTGTGACTCCCAGGTGCTCGGGGCAGTCGCCTTCGGATTTTGTGGGCAAGGGTGTTCCGATTCGCCTGCACGGTGGCATATGCTACTTCCGGCTGGACCCTTTATCCACGCCCAGTTATGGGACTTACTGGTGGGTCCAGCAATGTAAACACCGCTCTGTCCATCCTGTTATCCCAGTGGGAAATAAAGTCCAAAGCCCGAAGGGGATGGACAGTCTTTTTGTTTTTTTAATATTTGTTTATTTATTCATTTATTTGGTTGCACCAGGTCTTAGTTGCAGCAGACGGGCTCCTTAGTTGGGGCTCGCTGGCTCCTAAGTTGTAGCACGTGGGCTCCTTAGTTGTGGCAGACGGGCTCCTTAGTTGTGGCATGTGAACTCTTAGTTGCAGCATGTGGGATCTAGTTCCCTGAGCGGGATTGAACCCGGGTCCCCTGCATTGAGAGCATGGAGTCTTATCCACTGTGCCACCAGGGGAATCCTATGGGATGGACGGTCTTTAACTGAGCCTCCCTCTTTTGGCATTCCGTGGAACCTCTCCCCCTCCCTCTCTCTCCTCTCTCTCTCTCTCTCTCTCTCTCTCTCTCTCTCTCTGTCTCTCTCTCTCTCTCATCTGTGCCCATCATCGGCTTGCAGAAGGGCAGCTGGGCAGATGCCCTCTAACCTCCCTTGTTTCATCCCACACTTCTCCTGGCCCTGTTCACCAGCTCTTTGCTGCAGCAGCGAGAAAGGCAGTTGGGTGCCTAGTCAGGCCCCTTTTTTCCCAGCACGTCTTCATTTAGCGAGTTCTAAATGAAATGTCTTTCTCTTACATTTAAATACATCTTCCGACGGCATCGCCAGTGGTTTCTCCTTAAGTGTTATTACCAATCTGAAGAGTTCTAAGTGAGGCACACTGATTCATTGCTTTCGTTAGTTGGGTGGCAATCCAGGGTGACGGCAGGCACACGGGCTGCAAATCTTGTTCAAATTCAGCTGCCGACAGAACCAAGAGGAAACTGGAAACCGGAGACGAAAACAACAGCTCAGCCAGAGCTGAGTCCACGGAGAGGTTTGCTCACCTCCCATTGTGTGCAACCTTGGTTTACTCTTCTTTTATTTCAAATTTCTGCATTAGGTATACGTTCCTCTCAAAGTGCCCGCACACACACACACACACACACACACACACACACAGATGGGAAAGGCAGAATTGTAGACTTCAGCCCTTCTCAAACTTTGTGGCCTCGAGATTCTTGTACACTCTTCCCAGATCCAGGAGCCCAAAGACGTTGTGTTTCTGTGGGCGGTATCTATCAGCGTTTGTCATATGAGCAATTAAACCTGGAAATAAAAGTTTTTAAATGCAAGAGGGCCCAAGCACACAGTGCATCGGCTGGCAGAGTGATAATGGAGCCACTGGGGAAACCCACCATGAGCTCATGAAAGAGTGGGGGTACAAAAGGCAAATAACATTTTGAATTACTGCAAAGACAGTTTGAGCTCATAGACCTCCTCGTAGGTCTCAGGCATCCCTGTGGGTCTCTGGACCACACCGTCTCAGGGTAGCTGGTGCTTCAGAGAAGAGCAGAGATTCCCGGAGCTATGCTGCTGTGGCTTCACTGCTGCTGAAGCATTGAAGTTCCTGGGCCCTGATTTCTTCTCCTGCAAATGGGTTCACACTTGCATAGGATGGCAAGCACTAGAGCATGTCAAGTGCAGAGTAGGGATGCATGCATACTTGCCATTTTTGTTTCACCCGCCATATTGAGAGGTAACAGGTAGGGAAGTAGAGTTGTTTCCACTTACACGTTTCACGTCCATCTGGGCTCAGAGAATCATCACTGTGAGGGCTGAAGGGGCTTCTAAGAGCTGCTATTCCAATCAAATGATTCTTCTTCCCCTGTAATGACAGAAAACTTGGCAGGAATAACTCATCAAAAGTCTTTTCTTACAGAAAACTAAAACTCTCACTCCTTATTTTACTTGCTCTTTGGCCCTGGTTCTTTCCCTTGGAATAAATCTGAATAGTTCCATGACCCGTGCACACTGAGTGTTCATAGTTTCATTAAGTACAGTTTTCTCTCATGGTTCATGATGTTAAAGTCGTCGGTACTCTCTGCTTTCACAGTATCTTTATATTTTTATTATTTTTAAAACATTTATTTATTTGGCTGTGTCAGGTCTTTAGTCACGGCATGCAGACTCCTTAGTTGTGACACGCGAACTCTCAGTTGCGGCATGCATGTGGGATCTAGTTCCCTGACCAGGGATCGCACCCGGGCCCCCTGCATTGGGAGCACAGAGTGTTAACCACCGGACCACCAGGGAAGTCCCTGCTTTCACACTATCTTTAACTGGTTTTCCACCTCACTGGGAAGAGCCAAGGGAAGGGAAAAGTTCAGAGGCAAAGAGGAGGATCCCTAAAGGGAGATCTTGCTGCCGGCACCTCGTACCCACCCCAATCTGAGGCTAATGGGGGTCATCCTGTTTTTCTCCCACATGCCCACTGAGGAAGGAAGCAGCCTCCCTCCTAAGCTGACCCAAACATTTTGTGCACGAGCCAGTGTCCTCAGTGGAACCCATTCTGAGTATTGAAGGTTCTTTCAATGGATCTCACCCGTTGATGGTCCCACTCAACCCAATGATACTATGTCTGGGTTTTGGTCCAAGGCTCTATAAGATGTCATTGTTCTCCAAGCGACAGCACAGATAAGAAAACGGCAATCTGCTTCCAGGTTGCTCATGGGAATAAAATGATCTCACAATATACCATTTAGATCATGTTAGCAACCAGGTCTAGAAGACGTCCTTGTGTGTCTGCCCTGGAGACGTTGACCATCTAAAGGGATGGTTCTCAGCTGGGGTGACTGTCCCTCCCAGGGGCCGTTTATCAGTGTCTAGAGACATTTTTGATTGTTTTGACTCGGGACGTTGCTGGCATCTAGTGGATAGAGGTCCGGGTTGCTGCTAAACATCCTACAATGCACAGGATGCCACCCCCCAGCAAGGAGTGATCCAGCCCAATATGTTGGGAGCGCTGAGGTTGAGAATTCTGCTCAAAAGCTTATTATTGCTCTTTTACGGAAAATGTCGTTATCTATATAATGAAAACCTCATCAAAACTTTTCAATAAGAGCATCCGGATAATATCCTCATATATATCCATATCCATCTGTAAATCTGATACACAGGTATCTACTCTTTAGAAAACAGCCTAACTCTCTCCCACTAAGATTGGTGGAAATCAGCTTCCCTGGTTTCTTGCTTAAGCAATATTAAATTTACGTTTCTCAGGTGAGTAAACACATTCAGAGAGCTGGACCCAGGCTATATGACAATCACTTAATGAGGTTCCCTCACATTTTGCCACATTTTTCATTGAACGAGAGGAGTTTCGTTCAGAAGACCCCTGTCCTTCAAGTACAGCCTTGTAATTCTCAAGAAGCAAGTGCTGTTCTTTTTTTTTTTTTTTTTTGCGTTACGCGGGCCTCTCACTGTTGTGGCCTCTCCCTCTGTGGAGCACAGGCTCCAGACGCGCAGGCGCAGCGGCCATGGCTCACGGGCCCAGCCGCTCCGCGGCATGTGGGATCTTCCCGGACCGGGGCACGAACCCACGTCCCCTGTATCAGTAGGCGAACTCTCAACCACTGCGCCACCAGGGAAGCCCGCAAGTGCTGTTCTTGACAATCCTAGCTTGGTGAGAAATGAAAAGCCCTTCGATGCAGGGTTTCTGCTTAGGTAAAAAGAGCAGCAGTCCGAGGGTTACACATAGAGATTTTCACTTTGCAGAGTCTCCGTGCTGCCATGAGAATTCTCTAACTCAACCCCGTGGTGTGCCTGTATGAGATTCCTCTTGGCGTGAATCTTTCCTTCATACCGACCGTGGCCATCACCCCAGCATATGCAGAAAAATCATTCCCCCTGCGTCTCCAAATAAGCTGATTCTGGACATACATGGAGGGCAGTCTTTCTCTGTGATATAAAACATAGGCAACAAAAATATAATACCTCGGGCTTCCCTGGTGGCGCAGTGGTTGAGAGTCCGCCTGCCAAGGCAGGAGACACGGGTTCGAGCCCTGGTCCGGGAAGATCCCACATGCCGCGGAGCGGCTGGGCCCGTGCGCCATGGCCGCTGAGCCTGTGCGTCCGGAGCCTGTGCTCCGCAATGGGAGAGGCCACAGCAGTGAGAGGCCCGCGTACTGCAAAAAAAAAAAAAATATATATATATATATATAAAATACCTCAATACATTAATTCATTAAAGTGAAAACCTGTCAGCCTCATCTTTGCAAGCAGACAGAGTATTACCATAGTGCGTCTATGACCATGCTCCCTCCTAATGAAGATTGGCATGCCCAATTCTCCTATTCCATAATGAAAATTCGATTTCATTTCTTTTTTCCAAGTTTGGAAAAGAAATCCCAATGCTTGGTATCACTTACGTCTGATGAAGACAAGGGGAGTGGCTTGGTTCTCCCACTCAGTTTTGCTGACATCTAGCTGGGTGACCACAGAAGACTTCTTCCATAGAGCACTACAGATACAAGGGCGAGCTGTACCCAGCTCAGCTCCATTTTGCAGAATCAAAGTCGAAACTCTTCACGTACATGTGACTACGTATAATTGATCTTGCTTTCTATTCACATATGGCAGAATGTCTGATGTTTATGGGTGGAAACACTTTTAATTATGAAAGAGACTTTCTGGGTACTTGGGATTCCCTTTAATTTATCAAAGATCTATGTGCTTTCTTCTAAAAATGTTTCCTGTCCTACTCTACAGTGAAAAAAATCACCTTATTTTTTTGTTTGTTTGTTTTACATCTTTTCTGGAATATAATTGCTTTACAAGGGTGTGTTAGTTTCTGCTGTATAACAAAGTGGATCAGCTATACATATACATATGTCCCCATATCCCCTCCCTCTTGCGTCTCCCTCCCTCCCACCCTCCCTATCCCACCCCTCTAGGTGGCCACAAAGCACCGAGCTGATCTCCCTGTGCTATGTGGCTGCTTCCCACTAGCTATCTGGTTTACATTTGGTAGTGTATATATGTCAGTGCTACTCTCTCACTTCATCCCAGCTTACCCTTCACCCTGACCCCGTGTCCTCAAGTCCATTCTCTACGTCTGCATCTTTACTCCTGTCCTGCCCCTAGGTTCATCAGAACCATTTTTTTTTAGATTGCATACATATGTGTTAGCATATGGTATCTGTTTTTCTCTTTCTGACCCAGTTCACTCTGCACGACAGACTCTAGGTCCATCCACCTCACTACAAATAACTCAATTTTGTTCCTTTTATGGCTGAGTAATATTCCATTGTATATATGTGCCACATCTTCTTTATACATTCTAGTGTCGATGGACACTTAGGTTGCTTCCATGAATCACCTTATTTTGAATATGGCAACAAGTGACTCACCTTGTGTCCCAAGTTAACCTCTTTTTCAGTCCCCGAAGCCTTTCCCTTCTGCTATGATCCCCAAATCCTCCCCAGAGTGGACCCGGCACAGGTGGGTCGGAGGGACGTCCCGAAGTACATGGCTCACTGACTCAGCTGAGAGAGAGACAGCACATTCGTGGGGGGATGAAGTCACTGTCCCCCAAAAAAGTTCCCCAAACATGTTCTTTTCAGTTACGAGAGAGTCATCCGCATGCTCTTGAATTTGACCTGAAATTCAGACATGACTCTCCTTGACACTGAATTGTTACTATCCCCATGGTTGCCATGAGTCAGGAGCCCAAAGAGAATCATCTCACTTTCCATGTTAAAGGCAATCTCAAATGAGCACGTTTTTCACAGAATGAGGCAGACACCAGGGGAAAAAAGCATCCGATTTTGTAGCCGTGGCTGTCCTGCAAGCGTGCTATGAAAAGTTGAATTTGTTTACAGAAAAGGCCAATCAGACGATTCCCATAGGGAAGCGGCGATGCTTTGCATCACTTTGAAAGTGTAGGGGCCTTTCTGCCACGAATCGTGATGTTGTACAAACATTTCCATCCCAGCCATCCCAAGTATTTTGATAACTCAGACACCGTTTAAAAGTTTAGCTCAATAGAGTCACTTTCCATTTTTCATGGCACAAATGAGCCTCTTTTTGACAAGCCGTATTTCTCCAGCGCTGTTCAACAGTGGTTTCCATCGCAGCGTGATTTATTGCCGGCTTCCAGGAAAGAGTGCGTTAGGTATAGGATGTAAAACAAAGATGAGATCAGTCTCTGCATCGCAAGAAAAAAGAAGTTTGCAGAACAGACTTTGCTTCCCTCCTTAAAAAAAAAGAGACAAATCTGCTTGGAAATCAGAAAAAAAGTCTATGAGATTTACAGTGTTCTTTTTGTCATTAAATCCCCCTTTGTGGGATCAGGCCCAGTTCGGTTATGAAATACCAATCTTAAGAAAACAGTTCTGTCTCCTGGGTTCTTAAGTGCTGAGTTTTGTGGGTTTATGATGAAAAACAGCTTCGAGAAATGAGCCAGACATTGAGTCAGAGAAACAGAGATTCACTCTCACCCTCGAGCCATCGTGGAAAGGCCTTCTCTGTCGGGCCCATCTGTCCCATCTCTCACCTTCAGGGTTTTCACCCCTGGGGGCTTTTTATGCGCAGGTCCTCCTCTCTGCCCCTCTCCCCTCATCCCTTGCTTCCTTTCCACCTACTTAGGCTCTCCTAATCTCAAGGACTGAGTTTTTCTTGAAATTCACAATACCGGCCATTTCAGGATAGAACTAGTGTCCGGAGAACACACTGCTTCTGGATCGAATCATCTCTCTACCTTGTTCCTCTCATGGAAGATGAGAATCAGGCTTGGAAAGTGAGCCAATTCTGTCTTTTGTTCTTATTTTTAACTTACAATAATAGAATATTTTCAGTTCCGTGGACTTGTGCGGAGTGCATGATTAATAACTAAGGTGGGGACCAGAGAAGCAGTCAGCAGTAATTACATGATGGGATTTTTAGCGACACCAAAATAAACCACAAAGAAAAAAGAAAAAAACAAAAAAAACTCAAGGGATGTAGGACCTCTCAAGAGTGCTTACCTACATTATATAACCAAGTTAAAGTTCCGGTTTCTCAATTCCTCATGGTAGGAGGGGCCAGGGATGGAGTGTTTTGGGTTTTTAAAAAATTTTTTGTTGGAGTGTAGTTGATGTAAAATGTTGTTAGTTCCAGGTGTACAGCAAGGTGATTCAGTTATCCACATACACATATCCACTCTTTTTAAGATACTTTCCCCCATAGTAAAATGTTGTTAGTTCCAGGTGTACAGCAAGGTGATTCAGTTATCCACATACACATATCCACTCTTTTTAAGATACTTTCCCCCATAGTAAAATGTTGTTAGTTCCAGGTGTACAGCAAGGTGATTCAGTTATCCATATACACATATCCACTCTTTTTAAGATACTTTCCCCCATAGTCCATTACAGTATTGAGTAGAGTTCCCTGTGCTCTACAGCAGGTCCTTATTAGTTTATCTGTTTTATGTATAGTAGTGTGTATATTCAGTCCCAATCTCCCAATTTATCCCTCTGCCCACGCCTTTACCCCTGGTGACCATACGTTTGTTTTCTGCATCTGTGACTCTATTTCTATTTTGTAGATAAGTTCATGTGTACCCTTTTTTTAGATTCCACATATAAGCGATATCATGTGATATTTGTCTTGGAATGTTTTTAATCAGAGAAGGAAAACCCTCAAGTTCAACAATCTACCTCCTTCCAAGTAGCCTTCTGCCCCAGGTTTCGGTGACAGTGGCCTAATGGTAATCAACGACTTCAATTTCTCTACTGCCTGTTAATGTATGTTTCACTCAAAACAAAATTATAGGCTTTTTTCCTTTATGTAACATCCAAATAGTCTTAATTTTGCTCCTTAGCAGTTGTATACAGTTATTGCCTACCATCTGGAAAGTTCCCCTTCTCGGCCTAGTTATAGAAGAGATATATTTACCTTTGAGAACATAAACATATGTGTAATGTGTATATGTGATATGTAAATGCATGTGAGTACGTTTACATCTTTGGGGTATTTAATATCATCATTATTATTTACAAATCACGTCCCTGGGACTTAGAACTTCATTTGCATTGAAGTCCATCCAATCTAAATTGCCCCATGCTGTATATTACCTTTTTTTTAAAACTCAGATTGTCAGAAATTCTTATTTTCTATAGATCCATAGTTCGTGAATACACTGTTTGCCAAGGCAATAGGCAGAAAACTCAGTATAGGAGCAGCAGCAGGGGAAAGCAGTGGAAAGCACGGACGCCCAGTCAGCTGGGTTTCAACCCCATTGGCTCTTACGACACACGTGGAGTTGGCTGAATCACTCCATTTCTTCATCCCATCATCCTGGAGTGATACTGGTCACAGCTCACGGTGCTGCTTGGAGGATGAAATGAGTTCATGCACGAGCAGAGCTGGCCTCCCTACATTGCATATGGCGCCCAGTGTGGGTCAGTTAGTGTCCTGGGTTGGTTACTTCATTACCATGTTGTAGCTCTGTCATGCCCCCATTTGCTGGAAGGACAGCGCCGACATCGGGAGGTTTTAGCCCAAGGCTGATGTGGCCCCCTGATGCCCACCTGCTTTATCCCCCAGGATCATCGATGGACGTGACCTGATGCCCCTGCTTCAAGGGAGAAGCCATCGTTCGGATCACGAGTTTCTCTTCCACTACTGCAACTTCTACCTGAACGCCGTGCGCTGGCACCCACAGAACAGTGAGCAGACGCATCTTTCTTTCCATGCTTGTAGGGCTACGTGCAGTCACTGCCATGGGAATAGAAGAAATTGCAAGAGGGCGTTGCTCTCATGAGATGCCCGAAAGATGCTCAGTTTTGCTTTCTCTGTCCTCCTCCGTGTTCCTTCTTCTCTTACGCCTCCCGGTGCCGTGGTGGTCCAGGCAGGGCGTCACACATTGCTGTGACATGTGCTTGCAGCTCCCTCAACGTGGGAGGACTTCCTTTCTTTTCCCTTCCTGGTTAATGCTTATCCATCCGCCCCACCCCCCTGAAAGCCGTCTTCTCTGCCTGCTGTCCTGTAGGTTTTGCACTGGCACCGAATGCCCTTGAGTTGTTTACCCGACCTTCTCTCCCGAGCCTCAAAGGTAGGGGTCGTGACTCATCGATCTGTGTTTGGTCACGGATCGTGTGTATTTGCTAGATGTGGATATTTAAGACAGAGTTCAAACGCTTTGATGTTATCATTGGTCCCAAACCCAGGGGTGTTGTAAATCGTGCACTGTATCAGTGACGGGACCTTCTTTGGGTTTTCCAACAGCGGGTACAGGGGTGCATTTCTAAAAAGCATAAAGGACCAAGTGGAACCAAGTGAGAATCGTCGGTGTAGTGATAGGGTCACATCTGGTTTTCACGTATTTAAACTTAGAATTACAGTAAGGCTCACATCGCTAAGATGCCTAGGAGTCTATGGGAATCCAGCAATTATTACAGCCCTGCTGTATATCCCAGAGGTAGTGGCTGCTATTGGACTTTGAGGTTCCTCTTCAGTGGGAAATTGAAACTCCCCACTTCTCTAGTGTGTTTTGGGATTCTGCTCCCAGAGGCGAGATTCTCAGAGCAGCTTGTGTATCCCCTGCAGCTGATGACTTGGTAAAAACTCAGGTGACTCTGATACTGGATTTCAATGTACCCCTCACCCCATTCTGCTCACCCAGTCGATTTACCAAAGACATCATTTAAAGAGCAGGTGCTCCATTATTCTTAGAGTGGAAAATGATAACCCTTCCGTTACCCAAAGAGATCACACCAGGTTTACCCTTCAGCGTTTATACTTTCAATCTGGACGGCTTCCTTGAGATAGCTTCCGGAAGACCAATATGGCAAAACCATGGGCGCACGATTCCAGGCCCAGAGGGATCCTATTTACGTATCTCATCAATGTGTCCATCATTCCTAACACTCATAGGAATGCTGTCTCTTCTTAGCATTATTGGCAGCATTTAGATCTGAGCCATCTCATCATAAATGAGAGATGTGGTCCTCGCCACTTCCTTTTGTACAGAGCCTGCGAGAAGCGTAAAGAAAGTCTCGGGGACTCTTGTTTGTCTAAAGAAGGATGATATCACGTCCTGAGCCTTGCAGAATTGCATTTAAATAAAGCCAACCCCGTCGAGTGAGAGGAGCCGGAAGAAACCTACTGGATCAGGGGCTGGGGAAGCACATTATGTGGAGGAGTAAACAGAAAAGGGACAGGAAGAGGCAGAAAATAGGAGTAAGTGAGAAAAACAAGACCCAGATTCTGATAGGCAGCTGGCCTGGGGATAAAGCTTGCTTCTAAGATAACACACAAGTGACATTCTCTCTTATGCAGTTCCTTACTATGTTCTGTCCTGAAGCAGCAGCACACGAGGAAAAATGGCGGTGTTTCCACCCCGGAATCATGCGTGTAGCTAAAGGGACTCAGGAAACCGTGGGCTTTATGAATCGTCTCATCTACTTTTCAGATTGCGCCTGAAACTCAGCAACAGTGGCTGCTGCCTTGGCTGTCACACATGGCTCCGTGGCCGTTTGCTCAGTATTTCATCTGTTCGTTTGTTGTACACGTATTTATTGAGCACCTACTAAGTGGCACCTTCTGGGCTAGGCTGCGCACCTGTCAGTGAGCAAAATAGACCAAATTCTCTGCCAGGGAGTTGCGGACCTCTTAGCTCAGGACAGGCTGAAGGCTGTGCAAACAGCTGGGAATGCACAGGTGTGTAAGGAAGTGTCACCCGTGTGTGTGTGGAGTTACCTGTCAACTAGAGAATACAGAAAGTAAACTAGTACTAGAGGAGATGACTGACATCATCTCGGACCTGTGCTGGTAGGAGTTTATGGTAATCACTACACAGGCTTCCCGTAATTGTCAGTGGTAAGAGGGCTGCCTCCTGGCCTCCAAATACTTTGCTAGAAAAGAAGAGAGACGTTTAGGATCAGGGTTTAGGAATGTAGCGTCAGGGCAGCAGTGAGCTGGAGCCACCTCCGGATGGCTCAGGCATCTTGCCAGCTTGTTGGGAAAGCACTGCTACCTGGAAGTCAGCCAGGCGGCGAGCGCTGACACCCCGGCAACTGGCAGACCTGGCAAACGCACGCCCTGCTCCTCGCTCGGAAAGCACAAGCTTACCAGCAGTAAGTACGCTGGTACCCGTAAACTAGAGCTGAGTGGTGGTGTGGTTAAGATCCAGTTGCCGTTTGTTTTGATCAGTTGGACGCCTACATGTTACAATTCCCAACTTGTTACTCATTTTCCCAAAAACTTAGAGCTGGAATGCTGTTTCCACCCTTTTAAAACATGAACCCCTTTCAGCTTTCATATACAGTGTCTTCTCTATAATTGAATCATTCTCTAATGATAATGTTTCTGTAATTCCGTTGTCTCAGCAAATTGAATGGCCTAACTTAATCATCTCATATCCTTACGCCCACTGCATTTTAGAAGAACTCACGAAAGTGTTATTAGGACACCGGTAACTTTTCTTGCATTACAACGGGAATTGTGAGTTTAAATTTACTGTTCCGCGTGTATTCAAAAAGTTTGGCTTTAAGTTTTGACCTACGAAGCAGTGTTAGTAAAAATTCAATGTAATGACAACTTGATTTTATGGTAAAATTTATCTTAAAAGACTGGTAGTTAGCTCTGAGCTTCTGCTGCAGATTTTTGAGCAGATGAATGTAAGGCTATAAACTAAATGCTCGCATTAGTGGGAGACTTCCCAGGCCAGCTGGTCGTACAGAAATCCATGGGATGTGGTTATGCTGATGTGGAATCCAAGGAGTCCCATAAATCCTGCTAGCTTTTCAATTCAAGTTTGTTGGAAGCTTCTCTCCTGTGACTTTTTTTTAAAGCATCATTTGAAAAACCTCAGTAGTACCCCTGAAGCGTACATTGTGTATAGAAAAATGATAAACAATTTTGACCTTTAAGACTTCAAAATAATTTTTTAAAATCTTAAATCACAACAAAAAGCAGTAGGAAATTAGAATTCATTCCAAAGAAATTTGTTTGTATCTAGCTCTTTTAAAGGTGCCTTTTTTTGAAAATAGGAGATAAGTGAGGTTTAAAATTGCAACAGTATTACAATAGTATTTGAGGAAAAATGCTTGCTTTGTTCACTAAGATTTTCACCCAGTTAAAAAATTAATTTTGCCTCTAAAATGCACCTAAGAAAGGAGAGAAGGTTCTAATTACAGCTGCCTGTGTCTCAGGAGTTGATCGGTGTAAGAAAGGCTATGCTTAGTTTTTGTCTTTATTAATGACTTCAGTTTGTGTCAGTGGTCTGATTCTCCTTTGTCTGATTACCGGAAGTTAAACCTGAAGGGTCAGAAACAACAAATCGAGGGCAGAAGCTGAACTCACGGGGGCTGTGGCATTTTCACATGAAAGCTGCAGAGAACGTTCCTGTACTCCAGCTTACCTTAAGAAGGAGAAGCCCTTGCCCAACCAGAACTTTTGTTGCAATTAAGAAAAAACGCACATACGTAAATCACTTCAAGGATATATTTCAAGTCTTAGGATTTCCTTTTCCTTTTGGTTGAAAATCTCGACCAAAGGCTGCATTCCCAACAGCTCTTGACCTTTGCGATATTCACCCACTAATTCCTTCACCTGCCTTCTCAGCCCGGTATCGTGGGACGTGTGTGTGTGTAATTGTAGGAACGCAGGGTGATGTGTCCCAGGATGGACAGAATCTGCTTTGCCCACAACCTAAGAGAAGGTGTGATGGTGATATAGGAGGATGGAAAAGGTTTCCCGGAAATTGTGTTCAATGTTTATTCAATTTGTTTTATCTCATTATCACTCAGATGGTTCAGTAACGGGCTTATCGTCCCAACCATTCACTTCCTTTAATGGAAAAACACCGTCATAAAAGGATATTTTGTTTTCTCCCACTTGGTCTATCAAACATGTATTTTTATATGGTACTTCCTATTACTTTTTAAATAATATTAGACCATTGTTGAAACATACGTCTACTTTTTTTTTTATTGGAGTATAGTTGATTTACAGTGTTGTGTTAATTTCAGCTGTACCGCAAAGTGACTCAGTTATACATCTATACATTCTTTTTCATATTCTTTTCCATGATGGTTTATCACAGGATATTGAATATAGTTCCCTGTGCTCTACAGTAGGACCTTGTTGTTTATCCCTTCTTTATATAACAGTTTGTATCTGCTAATCCCAAACTCCCAATCCATCCCTCCCCCAAATCCCTCCCCCTTGGCAACGCACAAGTCTGTTCTCTACAGACATCTAATACTTTTCGACTAAAGTTTTCGCATGTCTGACCTAAGATTACATTAATTCTTGGACGAAAAACGTGTCCGCCATGACTTCTGTTCATTTGTCACAATGCAACCTTGCTTCCTTACAGAGACAAAATACATCAAAATGGGAGTTTCTTTCTCGAATGCCCAAAGCACAGTGTTTCTGAACGAGTCCTCCAGTGTTAGCTCAGCACCCAGCTTATTCGCAGCTACCATAGGCCACTTCTTCTGCCCTTTCCCCCCGACGTACTCGCTCCTACTGATTTTCTGCAATATTTTGCACATCTCTCTTCTTCGATGTCAGTGTGGGGCATATGTCAGTTCTCACAGTATTCCTGCTTGTTTCTAGCTCCGTCCTGATTTGCTTCCATCTGCTAGCAGAGCTGGGCATTTTCTATGGGAACATTTTAGTTCTAACCAAGGCATGTTGTAGTGAATATTTGTGTTAAGTATTTATATTAGGTATTCATATTTATATTAAATATTTGTGTCTTCCTCACCTTCGGATCTTCTATCCACAAATGTTTTGTAGGTGGTTTTAGGCTTTTCCCTCTGTTACTCTCTTATTCTTTTTTTTTTTTTTTAACATTTTTATTGGGGTATAATTGCTTTACAACGGTGTGTTAGTTTCTGCTTTATAACAAAGTGAATCAGTTATACATATACATATGTTCCCACATGTCTTCCCTCTTGCGTCTCCCTCCCTCCCACCCTCCCTATCCCACCCCTCCAGGCGGTCACAGAGCACCGAGCCGATATCCATGTGCTATGCGGCTGCTTCCCACTAGCTATCTACCTTACGTTTGTTAGTGTGTATATGTCCATGACTCTCTCTCGCCCTGTCACAGCTCACTCTTCCCCCTCCCCATATCCTCAAGTCCGTTCTCCAGTAGGTCTGTGTCTTTATTCCTGTCTTACCCCTAGGTTCTTCATGACATTTTTTTTTCTAAAATTCCATATATGTGTGTTAGCATACGGTATTCGTCTTTTTCTTTCTGACTTACTTCACTCTGTATGACAGACTCTAGGTCTATCCACCTCATTACAAATAGCTCAATTTCGTTTCTTTTTATGGCTGAGTAATATTCCATTGTATATGTGTGCCACATCTTCTTTATCCATTCATCCGATGATGGGCACTTAGGTTGTTTCCATCTCCGGGCTATTGTAAATAGAGCTGCAATGAACATTTTGGTACATGACTCTTTTTGAATTTTGGTTTTCTCAGGGTATATGCCCAGTAGTGGGATTGCTGGGTCATATGGTAGTTCTATTTGTAGTTTTTTAAGGAACCTCCATACTCTTCTCCATAGTGGCTGAACCAATTCACATTCCCACCAGCAGTGCAAGAGGGTTCCCTTTTCTCCACACCCTCTCCAGCATTTATTGTTTCTAGATTTTTTGTTGATGTCCATTCTGACTGGTGTGAGATGATATCTCATTGTAGTTTTGATTTGCATTTCTCTAATGATTAATGATGTTGAGCATTCTTTCATGTGTTTGTTGGCAGTCTGTATATCTTCTTTGGAAAAATGTCTATTTACGTCTTCTGCCTATTTTTGGATTGGGTTGTTTGTTTTTTTGTTATTGAGCTGCATGAGCTGCTGGTAAATTTTGGAGAAGAATCCTTTGTCAGTTGCTTCATTTGCAAATATTTTCTCCCATTCTGAGGGTTGTCTTTTGGTCTTGTTTATGGTTTCCTTTGCTGTGCAAAAGCTCTGAAGTTTCATTAGGTCCCATTTGTTTATTTTTGTTTTTATTTCCATTACTCTAGGAGGTGGGTCAGAAAGGATCTTGCTGTGATTTATATCATAGAGTGTTCTGCCTATGTTCTCCTCTAAGAGTTTGATAGTTTCTGGCCTTACATTTAGGTCTTCAATCCATTTTGAGCTTATTTTTGTGTATGGTGTTAGGGAGTGATCTAGTCTCATACTTTTACATGTATCTGTCCAGTTTTCCCAGCACCACTTATTGAAGAGGCTGTCCTTTCTCCACTGTACATTCCTGCCACCTTTATCAAAGATAAGGTGTCCATATGTGCGTGGGTTTATCTCTGGGCTTTCTATCCTGTTCCATTGATCTATCTTTCCGTTTTTGTGCCAGTACCACACTGTCTTGATTACTGTAGCTTTGTAGTATAGTCTGAAGTCAACTCTCTTATTCTTGAAATGCGTCATCTTTTTTATGTGACCACTGCATGTCTTTTGAAGACACACTTGATAACAATACACTGCACCCTTACGTTTATTCTATATCTCCTGTCTAGCAGATGCTCTGCTACGCTCTTTGCATATGATGCCTCTTTTAATCCTCCTTATTAAATGTGAGTTTGATTATATTCGTATTAGATTTGGCCGTAACAGAAACAAAAAGTCACAGTAGCTTATATCAGAGGGAGGTTTCTGTCTTCATCTCGTGAGTGAAGTCTAGCGGTAGGTGGTCCACAGAGTTTCAGGGATGCAGACTCCAAGCTCCGTCCCACCACCTGGAGGATGCAGCAGCTTCTTCTGCGTGGAGAAGGGTGACAGTGTCCACCTACGGGCAGCAGGAGGGAGCAATGGATGGAAAGAATGATGTTCCCCAGGCCAGAAGTTGGTCACCTGTGCACACCTGGTAGCAGAGGAGGCTGGGCAGTGTAGCCTTCATTATGGGTGTCTGTGTGCCCTGGTGACACCCCACAACTTTGGCAGCCTGAGGATAGTTTCAGTCTCTACCAAAGTTATTTACAGATGAGGACGAAGAGGTGTCAGAGGTCACCGAATGGGCGTGCAGTAACAAGAGTTGATGCCAAGTTGGTGCTAATCCAACACTGGCTACTTTGAGAGTCTGCCCTGTGGTAAATTGGAACTTCTTCCCCCAAGACAATAAGTTCTTTTATTCACACTCGCAAAGATGATTCTTCTTCCTCACTGTTGTCTCTCTGGCCATCTCCACAGCCCCATGGACTGTTTCTGGAATTCATTTGTGTCCTCTCATTCCCTAAGTCCACCCATCCCTGGGGACCTCAGCTCTGGTCTCCCCTGGATGAACTCTGACCCTGATCCACACCCTCCCACTGCCGCCATGTCCACCCTGCACATGCCTCTGTGCACACACTTTCTTGAAGGCAAAGGTGACGTGGAGACACCCTGTGGAGAAATCTCTGACTTCCTAGCTCATTTATCTGCCGTGACCAGATGTCACCAAGCAGCCTGAATCTCTGGCTGGCTGGAGGCTGTGTTGGCGCTGAGTGATTTTAGGCAGGACGCCCCCAGTGGCTCTGGAGGAGAGACGCACAGAACGTACCAGGCTTCCTGTCTGCGCCCATGCCGGCTTCCGTGGTGGCAGCTGGCTTCTTCCCTCTTTTTCGGTGTCTTCCTGATCATCCCGTCGGCCCGTTCATCATTAATTTACCAGCACATTTTTATTGAGCATCTGTTCTACGTAAGGCCCTGGGCGCTGGTAATTCACAGGTACATTCACTCTTCTATGTGAGGCTCTAGGTACTGGGCATTTTGCACCCGTGGGAGATAACAGTTCTTGTGTTCAGAGAGCGAGTAACCTAGAAAGAAATGGAGTCCACAGACGGTGGTAGCCCTTCAGGGCTGAACGCACGGTAGAAACTGCTGAGAGGCGCCAGGAAACAGGGGTAGCTTCTGGCTGGAGACCTGGACAGGCTCACGGAGGACGGGTTGTCGGACCCTGAACAATGGATAGGATTTCAACACACAGAGACAGTGAAGGGGAGTGGGAGACTTTAGCATGCCTTGTGTACCCCCTCAGTACAAGATTCATATTTCCGTCCCCCCAAATGCAAAAACAAACGCTTAGTCAAAGGGAGTGTTTTGCTTTCGGGCGCTCAGGCGTCACTCGTGGAGCTAGGGTTCCTCTAAATCTGAATATAAAAGCAGGTGCTCTGGGTCACAGCCCTTACCTGCTTCCTCTTCCTTCTCAGTGTTTTTGTATCTTGAGTCTCAGTGCAACCAGCGCAGGAAGCTGGCAGAACCGGGTCTATAATCCATGAGCCCAGTACTGGGTCATTGAGGGTCTCGGCTACAGAGAATGGGTGGGCACGAGTCTCAGGGGTCAAGAACAAGAGCCCTTGGGTCCGCACTTCTCTGGGAGCATGTGTGAAGACACTGGTGCCCTAGGTTGCTCCACGTGGGCCCCCATCCTAGGATCTTTGGGTCTAAGACAAGAATGTGGCATTGATGTCAGGTGGCTGGCTCAGGACAGGGGAACACGGTTGGGGGGCATCATGGAAGCAAGGAGGTCGCCATGAGCGTGGGGACCTTGGGGTGGATTTTCAGACGTCTGTCCAGGAGATGAGATCAACATTACTAAGGGGGCAAGCTGAGGGTCCCGGTGGGGTGGTATGGGCCGCTCACAGTGGGAAAACACAAAAGTCTTTGAAATACTTCTAGAAGGACTCCAAGATGGCGCTATGTAGTGGGAAAACACTGCTAAGACCGAAAACCCCAAATGACTCTGGGTGGCTTCTGTATGTATGCAGAATCCTCCAAACACCCAAAATAAATCTTGCCAAGACTAGCTGTTCAACAACATTCATCAAAGGATGTCTCAATCTGAGTGATAAATTAAGAGCCAGTGTGTTGAAGCCATTTAAATTTTGTTGTCCATATTCTTTAAGAATCCTTAGGAGGAGGGGGAAGGTGTCTTAAGACTTGTATTACGGTGGCAACAGGTTTAAGAGCATAAAGAAACAAGTGTTTTTGTCTTAGATTGACGGAAGCTTTATATTCAAAGCTAACACACAGGTGGTTATTACTATGCACCTGGCATTGTTCTGAGAGCTTTACACGTGGGCATGGATTGTTAACCCCCAAAGCAAAGCCCCGAGACCAGTACTATTCTTATGCTCACTTATCAGAAAAGGAGCTGCGGCCCTGAGAGGTTAACAGCCACGCCCAGCATCCCACAGCTAGGAAATCGCAAAGCTGGGATTGGAACCCACACCGTCAGAGCCATCAGAAAGGGGAGGAGAGTTCAAGCAGATCGTAGTCCACTAGCCACCAAGACAGGAAACCCCTCTGAGCTCAGAGACAAAGGATGTCTCCCCTTGATGCTGGTCGTGGCTCCAGGCTGACAAGACTCCTCGCATGAAGGGAAAAACACTTTGCCAAGTGGACTGGTATCTGTTAGGCAGAACTTAGCATCTAATGTCTGCAGAGGCTGGTTCCAGTGCCGCATGGACAGAAAAAAACGGGCTCTGCATTCTCTCTGTTTCTGTTCTTGGGGACCCTGTGTGCTCAGGCTTGGGGTTTCTCTGTCAACGGACCTCTGAACCTTTTCTGGTGGCTGAGTCCCTGGGAGTGATCAAAATCACAACAGCTGTTCCTGTCCTGGGCTCTCACGCCCCTCAGATCCCCAAGAAATCCCAGGAACCCACTGCTTATTTTAATTTGGATGAAATAGCTGTTTTACGATTACACTTGGAAGGTGCTGAGTTCAGGGTCTAGCTTAGGAGTCAAGTTTTTCTCACTTCAACTCTATTTGCCTTTTTGTCAAAGGACTGTAAACTTTCTTTTCTCATGAATCCTCTCAGTTTTTTTCCAGTGGTGATTATGCATAAAAATGGGTTTCATAGGTAGGTAGTGATCTCCACAGTGTTGTTTTTTTTTTTTTTTTTTTTTTTTTTTTTTTTTGTGGTTCGTGTGCCTCTCACTGTTGTGGCCTCTCCTGTTGCGGAGCACAGGTTCCGGACGCGCAGGCTCAGCAGCCATGGCTTACGGGCGCAGCCACTCCACGGCATGTGGGATCTTCCCGGACCGGGGCGCGAACCCGTGTCCCCTGCATCGGCAGGCGGACTGCGCCACCAGGGAAGCCCTCCACAGCATTTTCTATGGCCTTGACAAAGCAGCCCTCTAACTGTATGTCATCTTTGTCCTCTAATAGTCACAATTATTTCTCTTAAATTTTGGAGCGTATTTTAAACCTAAGTCGAATTATTGTTCCCATCAATACTTAGACTTTTTTTTTGAAAAAAATGTTCCATTTAATTTTCCTGCATTCTCCCTAGAAAATGTAATAATTGCTTCCTCTGGTCAGTGGGCGTCAATTGTAAGAAAGATTCAGATCCCGTGGTGGTCAAAATATTTATCTGTGACAGAGGTGAGACAGAAGCAACCTTTGTTCAGAGTGCACTGGAATTTTAACAATAGAGAAAAAAACTTTTTTAACTCAACATTTTTTTAGTAGTATATGGAGAAATCCAGGATGAAATACATTATTAAAATAATTTTGGTAAACAGGGATAAATGTACCTATTAGAAATATAAGGTGACACCAGGTACCTCCTGTCTTATCACATGATCTGCTGATTTACTTTTTTTCTGTTGAAATGACACCTTTGACAATGTCGATTCCTGGGTTTTTGGTGAGCAACAGAACAGACCCTGAAGTAAGGCTTCGTATCTTATACATCTACATGCAATAAAATGCAGCCCAGTTTCTCTCATTTGAGCAACTCCAAAGTGGTCTAAAGAAATAATACAGAGAATACTCAATGTATCTTTTTATAAAAAGTTTCAAAAGCCCAAATTGCGCTATAAAAAGGCAAACACCCCCATAGCTTACCCAACAAATCTTCAGAAAAATTAATTCTTCATTCTGCACTTGTCCGAGCTGCACTGCCATACTGCCGCTGCTCCCTGTGAGGATACTTGAGGTTTATTTACTGACTGGTCCTTAAAACTGCCCGCCCGTCTGTTCACACCTGGGCAGGACAGAGCACAGGTGGCTAGTGATGGAATCTACGTGCACGGCTTTCAAAAGCAAGCGGGTAGGGCAGGCCCTTAAATGAATTTGTTCCGGGAGCCTGTACTCCCTTGGGGTTTTAAGCACACCAAGACTTGACTCGAATGTCAAGTTCAAAACAGCCACCAGATGTGCAGCTTTGGGGCCGGAGCAGAAGAGACTTGCTTCCCCAGGCCTCTGTCTGTAAGAGCCTCGGCCCCGCTGACCCTGATGGAAGACACATTCTAAGTGACTGCAGCTTCTCGCTGCCGAAAAGGCTTCTGAAGGTGATCGAGGGGTCAAGGGGAAGGAGGGGGGGGACGGAAAGAATTTGAAGGTAACCTGCTTCCTCTTGACCTTCTGCTGGAGAGGGCAAGCAGGCCCTGGAATTCTTCCTGCAGCCTCGCAGCCTGAATTCATCTTCAGAAGGCAGGTGCTGACCTGTAAGTTGTGTGAAGCGACACAGCCTGTAAGTGCCTTCTCTCCCAGCATCAACTACGCGACGGACGGGAGGTTCCCCGTTACGGATCCCTTCAGTGTATGTATCTAGGCCGTACGCACATTGCTCGTCTGTGCTGACCGGTTCTTCCCCAAACCAGAGGGGTTTAGTCACCTTTGAATATGCTTGTCTGAGGTCAGGGGCTGTTTGGGGAGAACGTGGGACCCATGGCAATTGTTTTCTGTTAATTCCATTCATTTCTTTTGCATTTGGATCCATGGGCCACTCGATACCTATAACTACACAATCACCATCTCCATGCCAACAAATGATCGAAGTGACTCAAATAGGTGTGTGATGCTTTCTAGTGGGACAGTCTCTATGGTTTTATATAAAAAAGCGGAAAGGATAAGGCGAAGAAGGACATTCTCGGTCTGCACCTAATTCTGCTTGGTTCGTATGTGTTGACTCTGTTTTGATCCGCCACCTTTTTCCACCCAGGAAACACTTTTTAGACCTCTGTCAGAGCATGTGTGATGAGCAGTCAGCTTTCAGAAAGCCATAACGTTGTAGGAGAAACAGGAAACCAAACATTTCACAATTATTTGTTGGTAAATTAATTTTTTCTAAAAATGGCAATATTGGGTGTTTAATGGAACACAGAAGTTACATTTTAAAAACTACGTAACCATCCTACTCTGGGGTCACATTGGAATTTTTAGCACCTTTATTAAGGTATCACATAGAGAGCATAGAATTCCAATTCAGCCATTTTTAGTAAACGTATAGAGTTCTACGACTATAGTCAAATCTAATATCAGAACATTCTCTTCACCCCCAAAAGATCATTTCTGAAGCCCAGCTGCAATTTCTCCCCATCCTCACGCCCGGCCTCACTAAATTCTGGATGGGATGCGTCTGGGCTTTCTTAAGAGGGAGGAAATCACATGTTAGCTGAGGTCCTAGCGTGTTTCACATGGTTCCTGATGGCTGTATGTATGTGTACACGTGTGTATATGTGTATGTGTGTGTGTCGCGTTTTACCATATCACGTACATATTAGCACTGAGCCTCCCTCTTGCCTCCGCTTTGTTTTAAACAAAAACACAGGCTGCGAAGCTTAGCATCTTGCAGTTGGAGAACAAAAAGGGTCAGAGCTCGGAGCTTAGAATCTGTTAGTCAGTGTGTATTTGCTGAGTGCCTGTCCCAAGTTTATGAGACTGAACTGTGGCAGTCCTCTTAGAGTTCTCTGCTCAAACTATTAGTAAGGCTTTTTCCTTTCTCACTAGCTTCTCCCAAGCAATTAGGGGTTGGGAAAAAGTTGGAAGAGGAAGAGAGAGGAAGAGGGGAGGGGCAAGAGAGAGAGAGAGAGAGGGAGAGAGGGAGAGATGGATCAAGGAGGAAATGCCACAGTTCTAATATGGTTAAGTTTGCATCCTAACAGCTATTGCATAATCAGCTTCATCTCTTGTTCTGTCGCAGTTAACCAGCAATGCATGGGGTTTTTCTTTTTAAGCTATGTCTCTTACCCTTTTGAACCTTAAGCATGAGAAATCCATTCCACGCGTAATCGAGTGGTAGATCTCTGCCTTCTTGCAGCACACGGCAGGGTGATTTCTGTGCATGTTCTCTTGGGGGTGACTCTGATGACGCTGTCCCCACGAGACCCACTTCTGTCCTTGTCAACCGCAGGCACGTCCATCTGGAAAGCCTTTTTCTTCACACCCAAGTTCTTCCCCGAGGGTGCCAACGGCTGCTTTGCCACCCACGTGTGTTTCTGTCACGGGCAATACGTCACCTACCACGACCCGCCTCTGCTCTTTGACATCTCCCAAGACCCCAGGGAGAGAAACCCGTTAACTCCGACGTCACAGCCCCGGTTTCGGGAGATCCTGGAGACCATGCAGGAAGCGGCAGCTCGCCACGCTGAGACCCTGCGGGACGTCCCCAATCAGCTGTCGCTGGGGAACCTTATCTGGAAGCCGTGGCTTCAGATGTGTTGCTCATCTTCAGGCCTGTTTTGCCAGTGCGACTGGGAGAAGCAGGTTGGGAGAGGAAGCCATTAGCCACGTGCATCTGGGGGCGCCCGGGGCCACCCCACCTGCTGCATCACAGACGAGCTCGGGGAGCGGCACTGAGTGAAGCCAGCCCTGGCAGCTTCCACCCCGGGACTCAGATCCCTTTTCTCTGTCTTCTCACCTGGAGACGCCATCAAAACCCCACATGTACACCCTGGGGGAAAAATCAGGGTTTGCAGTAAACAGAGGCACAGACATTAGTCACATCTTCCGAGGCCAATGTTATATGAATGCGGTAAGCGGGACTTCAGTGAGTCTGGCCAACACCAGGGCGGACGGAGAGCAGGAAGTTGCACAGGTAACTTGTTCATCTCTCAGCCAGTGCACGTGACCCACGACATAAGGCATCACTTACTCCACAAGCTGATGTGACGCTGTGGCCACTGTGATTCCCCTTATAGCGCATCACAAAAAAGAGAATAAAATTTAAAGAGTGTTTACTAAGTCTAACACATGCAACGTTATAATGAGTAAAAGACCATCTTGACCCATCATGGATGATGGTAAGTTCCAGTTTGGTTATTGGAAGGCAATTCCTGTCAGTATTATTTGCAATAATATGAAATACTATTCGTGATATATATGTTTATATATATACAGTTTCTTCGAGAAGTTTACAGTATTTAGAATCTTATCACTATTTAAGTAAGAGCAATAGAGGCTCACAGCTCTGTCTGTGCTGCAGCCTTTTGGTGAAATCCCTCAGGAACAATAATGCCAAGAGAAATCTCTCCTGTACGGATTTGCATCCCATAATTGGCAGCATTCTACTTGGGTTCTGCTGTTTCTTTGGTGAACGGAGGTTCTGAACTCAAAGGCCGCTTCAGTGATGCTGCAATCCCTGGAATCCCTTCTAACAGGATTCAGAATTTTGGGCATGTAAAATGTGCGATATTTCATGGGGGGAGAAAGACACAGGCAATCCATCCACGACCCATACCCATGAACGTGACATCTTGAGTTCTTGCAGAATTTAATGAAGAGAGAAGGTGGTTCATGTCCGTACATACCCGTACACATGTCCGTGTTTTCTGTGGTCTGATCCTGTGGCTAAGAAACATCTATGCCTCCACCATGAGATGTGCAATTTTGTTTGAATTCCATTTCCTGCAACCTCAGTAACGCAGGATGAGGCATAACCAGGTCACGTCGGAGACTGGGGGTTAGGGGCACAGCTGGCGAGAGTTCCAACGTCTGAGCCACCAACCCCTCCTGAGGAAAGGATTCACTTGTGCAGAGAGCACTTAGGTCACCTTCAGGCGCTGAACATCCTCCAGCAGTATCATGCAGATTCCTTTCCTGATCCGTCCTCAGGAGCTGTGGTCCGTCTGCCTCCCGTTCATCTCTTTCGGGAACATGTCTGAACATCTGCTCTTGGCTCAGGGTTTTCTCCATCCCGCAAGAGTGCAGGTCAATGGAATACCCTACTCCACTGGTACCCTGGCCCCTCCGGGCACTTTGGAGAGAATGTGTACAGTGTGGCTCAGGCTTTCTGACAGTGGACTCTCATTTCCTCTGTTTGTCTCCACTGAAGAATTTCTAAGATCCAGCAGCATGTCCCCAGCTCCTCTTTAAGGTCTACTATTTCAGATTTTAATCCTTCTTTTTCTTAAAAAAGAGAAAAGATTCCCGCCCCCCCCCCCCCCGCCCACTCCCTGGGAATGGTTTAAAGTTGGAAAACAAACAGGATTCTTTCTTTTAATGCGGATTTCTCATTGCAGAAATTGCCCGAAATCTGTCACATTGTTCTAGGAAATAGTCTCATGAAAGAATGCACCAGCATGTTACTAATGTGTTAGAATTATTGCTATTATCATACAGAAACTATATAGAGCCACTTATGAACTTACGTTGGAAGATGACCATGTTTACTCAGAATTGAACATACTCAATGCAGATGGACTTTTACAAAACATTTTATGATGTAAGAACATGTGTTTGAGGGTGAAATAACTTGAAGGAGTTTTATAGATGATGTGAATACATAGCTTTGTATAGAATTAATTGTTTAATCTATACAATGGTAACAGCCAATGAAGAATCCATATACCTCTGGAGGTACAATGAGCTTTAAAGTATTTGCCTCAGAATAACTTGGATCACCCTTATGTTTCACAGTATTTGAAAATCAGGTTTATTTGTCATAATCATAATTACCATAGACTTCAGACCACTTACCATCTGAAAGTTTTGCTTGGAATGTACAGCAGGAAATTGGAATTCCCATCGGTGTGGCCTCGAGTTGTGTGTGCAAACCTTAGTGAGTTTTGAAGCTTTAAACAAATTCTTTTTAAAAAACAAACTTTGTATTTCTAGCATTTCATAGATGTTAAAGGCTAAGCAAACACTAATCTATAGACAGGGCACTATTTGACAATGTCAGTATCACTGCATGAAAAGCAAAATCACAACCTACGTATCGAGGTAATTAAGGATTAAAGAAAGGAAACAGATTTCAGGTAGCCCTGAAGGACATCCAGTGAAGGGTAAAGAAACAGGAGAAGTACTTGGCATCTGTCTGAACAATGCGATCTGTGAAGTGATTGCCTCTGTGCAGGTTTCCCAGAACGTTGTCCTGATGTTAATGCAAAATGAAAATAAAATTTTCCTTGGCAATTAAACATTCTGTGCTGTCGTGCCGTGCTTTCCCACAGGACTCAATTCAGCAAGCGTGCGGAGTGTTTCCTATGTTTGGGGCACGATGTTAATTGATGGGGAATATGGGTTTTAGTTCAGCAAATATTTATGGAATGTCTGAGGCTCCGGGGAGGGGTAGGAAGTATAGAGATGGCTAAGAAATAAATAGCCCATGACTTTCATGATTACAGGGCAGGGCAAGGGCCAAGTTATCCATCTCGCACACGGCCTCTTTTCAGGGGCTCACAAAAGAATGTCTAATGTCTTTTTAATGTCAGAAACAAAAACTGAACATTTGGGGTTGAAGATCATAGGCGCACAGGTACCAACGCAGTCGTAAACTAGAATTCTTTTGTGTTTTAATATGGTTTATGTTTTTATGTAACCTGTCTTTATCTTGAATCTTACGCCTATGTTTCCCCCTGGGCCTTGGAAGTCTTAACCGGTCCTGGACCCAGATGAAGCAGCTTCTTTGCTCAACAGATGTTTGGGGCAGAGAAGAGTCTAAATTTTGATACGACAAACCTTGCCCTTTCTTCTCTACCTTTCGACTGGGTTCCCTAGGAAGGCAGAAGTGGAGTCAGACTAAACCGCTGAAGCCATGAGAATAAGGAAGGAATGCAGTGATGCTGGCACTCAGGTGGGCTCTCACTGACCCAGCCATTCTGGATAAAAGCTAAACCATGCCCGTCGGGAGGCGGGCTGACCCATGGGTCATAGTAGGGGGAGGTGTGCGTGGATGAAAGATGTTGCTTTGCACAGACTCCTGTGCAATACACGCCAAGCTTCGTCACCTCCTCTTTGGTCCTGAGAGGATGTAAGGTGTGATGTCAGTGACCAAGTGCCTCGTAAACTATAGCTGCCTGACTCCCCTCACCTCCCATCCATCTGGGCTGCCCTGGCCTCAGACAGGACAGTGTGGGTGCCCTGGCCATCCTTGGTGTTCCGATGCCACGAACCGGGTCTGTGTTGCTACACCTGCTTCTAGCTGACATCACTTCCTACCATCTCTTTGTGTGATGGGCTCTGAGTTAAGTGATTGTGATTTACCAGTATTTAAGAGTGTCAAATATTATGTTAGAGGAGCTCTTTCAATTAAGGAAACGTCCACTTACCTAATTAGAACACAAGCACCTTGAAAATGACCCATGTGTTCATGCAAAGGAAATACTGTCATGAAGCAATTTCTCAGTTTTCTGAGAACTCAATGGACCTTACATCTAGGAGAGCCTCAAATGTTTGCCCTAAAGGCGGTTCTCGTCATGAAGTTCAGAGCCTCTAAATGACCTCTCAGGGTACTGCTGTTTATCTTACCCATCTTCAAAGAAGCTGATTGTCAAATGAATGTATGATATATTCAAAACAGAAATAGGGCTTCCCTGGTGGCGCAGTGGTTGAGAGTCTGCCTGCCGATGCAGGGGACACAGGTTCGTGCCCCGGTCCGGGAGGATCCCACATGCCGCGGAGCGGCTGGGCCCGTGAGCCATGGCCGCTGAGCCCGCACGTCCGGAGCCTGTGCTCCGCAACGGGAGAGGCCACAACAGTGAGAGGCCCGCGTACCGCAAAAAAGCAACAAAAAAAAGAAATAGACTCACAGACGTAGAAAACAAATTTATGGTTACCAAAGGGGCAAGAGAGGGGAGGATTCAACTAGGGGTTTAGGATTAACAGATACGCACCGCTATATACAAAATAGATTAAAAAACAAGCATTTACTATATACCACAGGGAATGATATTCAATATATTGTGATAACCTATAATGGAAAATCTGAATATATATATATGAGTTACTTTGTTGTACACCTGAAATACACAATATTGTAAATCAGCTACACTGCAATTAAAAAAAAAAAGGCAGATTGTATGGTTTACCCAATGAGCAAGCATAATGACTTTCATACGGTGGTCTGGGATATAAAATTGGCCTCCCTGGTTATATGAGGATCTCAGGTTTCAAACTGTATTACCTGTGCTGAGGGATGGTGGTGTTTTTCTGAAGGCCCAATTTCCGATGAATATATTATAAATATGAACTGTGAATTGCCTGTCAAAATTTATGTTGTCTGAATTTAACACAGGGTGCAAAACTAAGTCACACACAAAGATATGACATATTACCTAGTGGGCAGGGCCCCTCAGTAACTGCAGGTGAAGCAGAAACTGTCGCATAGCTCTTACCTACGGTTTCATTGCAATGGGTATCGGGCAAGAAGACGTATCCCACTTCTTTTCTCTTTGGGACCATAGAGACGCTCAGGCCTGGCCGGAAGTTCCCCGCACCACCCTCTGTTTGTAGCTGCAGAATGCGGAATATCCAGGTGAGGACTCTGAGATGGTCCTAAGGAAGGTGATGCCGCGACGGTAATGAAATAGCCTGGATCCCTGAGTCACCACCTGGGGCAGCTCCAGAGAAACCCCCTCCCCTCATCCACAGGTGGCTGTGACCCGAACAGGATCTCATCTTTTTTTTAAGCCGCCGAGGTTTGGAGGCTGTTAGTGCAACAGCAGCTGGGGTTACTTACCTTGACTAATAACGCTAAGCTTGGCCACATTATGTAAGCTTGACGTTCTGTGATCATTTTTTGCATTGCAAAAAGATTTTTCCGATCTACTGGTGTTGCTTTGAATAGAAGCCTATGCACTAATTTTTAATTTTGATTTTATGATGGGAAGAACCCTTAACATGAGATCTGCCCCCTTAACAGATTCTTCAGTGTACAATACAATATTTTTAACTACAGGCATAGGATTGTACAACAGATCTCTAGAATGTATTCATCTTGCATAACTGAAACTTTATACTCGTTGATAGGAACGCCCCATTTTCCTCACCCCGCCCCCCCCCACCCAGCCCCTGGCAACCACCGTTCTGCTCTCTGCCTCTATGAGTTTCCTCATATAGGTGGAATCATGCAGTATTTGTCCTTCTGTGACTGACTTACTTCACTTAGCATCTTGTACCTAAGATTCATCCATGCTGTTTACTGAAAGATTGCCCTCATTTTTAAAGTTCAAGGGTGTCTATTATTAAAAATCAAAACAAGGGCTTCCCTGGTGGCGCAGTGGTTGAGAGTCCGCCTGCCGATGCAGGGGACACGGGTTCGTGCCCCGGTCCGGGAAGATCCCACATGCCGCGGAGCGGCTGGGCCCGTGAGTCATGGCCGCTGAGCCTGCGCGTCCGGAGCCTGTGCTCCGCAACGGGAGAGGCCACAACGGTGAGAGGCCCGCGTACCGCAAAAAAAAAGAAAGAAAGACAAGCCGTAACATGAGTTGGTGAGGGTGTGGAGAAATTGGAACCCTCTACATCGTTGGCGGGAATGCAAAATGGTGTAGCAGCTGTGAAAAGCAGTATGGAGATTCCTCAAGAAATTAAATCTAGAACTACCATAGGATCCAGCCATCTCACTTCTGGGTATTTATCCAAAATATTGAAATCTGGATCTCAAAGAGATATCTGCACAACCGTGATCACTGCAACATTATTCATGACAGCCGGTATGTGAACAGAATCCTAAATGTCACTAACTGATGAATGGACAAGGAAATGTGGTATAAGCCTTAATTCTTTAAAGACTGTCAACCGTATGAAGGTGGGAGACAGAGAAACTCAAAGATAGCCGTATACTGGGCGCCACCACCACCTGCCCACAGCCCAGAGCTGTGGGGAGGCGATTCTGCAGCTACAGTGTGAGTGAGTGGGGACAGAGCTGCTTGCTTTATACAACCAGCAATTTGATCGCTACTAAATGTTGAGATTCCTTCTCAAAGTGGGAGATTACATTTTGCATCATGGACCATAGGAAAATAGCAGATTTCAAAATATATATGCCTAGGCATGATGGTATTTCTAAGAGCAAAATCTTCTAATGAATACCTTTCTATAAAATATTCTGGCTAGCAGATATTTGGTCCTGTCCAAAACGCCCAAGGACACATCTTGGTCCGCACCAAAAGGTCCTTGATATTTGGTCCTGTTCAAAATTGTGTGGCATGGACCAAATAGCTCATGGACCTTTTAGACAGGACCAAATTTCAAGGACCTTTTGGCATGGAACAAATGTCTGATGCACCGAATGTCTTACAAAAGTTTTGGACAGGACCAAATATCCTGCAAGGAATGCTTTTTAAATTCCCTGCAAACTTTATCACTTTCGAAATACTTTCAAAAATATTTCCTGTGGATATGTAAAAGACTCCTGTGAATGCGATATTTTAGTTTTGTTGATCAGATTTTAGTCTTAGAAAAAGATCAAAAGGTGATGTAATGTTTTTATGCCAACTTCTTTCAGCAACCTTTGAAATAATGCCGTGTAACTAATGTTTACTATTTCCAATTAATCCATGAGATGCTTATTTCCTGTGCTTTTCTTTAAAAGTCAGCATTGAAAACATTCAGTTAACGCAGAGTATCAGTTTCGTGTTAAAATCTGAGGGGCATTTCTGCAGCAAGGTTTGAGAGCAGCGTTGTCTAGTGCCTCTCAGCGAAGGCGACAAGTGCCGTATGAAAAGGTTGGGAGAAGTTAAGAGTTTCAGATAATTCAGAAAAGGGCACTCGTGGCATTTTATCAGGCGAGGCAAATATATCGGGTCAGTAACTGCTGCGAGAGAGGAGTATGAGACAGCCCATCCATTAGAGCTTGTATCAGGGAGACGTATTCCCAGCTGTAGCATCAGAAGCAGAGATAAAGTGAGTTTCTGCAACACGTTTCATCATCCTGAAGGTGAGGTGGGAAACGGTCCCAGGGCCCATGCGTTGCTGTGATAGGCTGGCATATGCGATGATGTTTGGTTAGACTCATGCGTCCCAGGCTTGATTCCAAGTGCATCTGTGCATTCATTAACTGAATCTTCATTCCATCTGTCAGATAGATGTTATGATTGTCTCGTTACAGATGAGGAAACAGATATAGAAAACAGGATGTAAACAGACTGCTTCATGCTCAGATTCATGCCGTGATGTTTTGGTTAAAAACAAGTAAACGCATAGATTTTCATGGTCTCCACGTATGACTGTGCATGCTGTCTACTGCACGACTCCAGGGGTGACATGAACACACCACCATAGCAAGAGTGCTTTCTAAATTTGTCCAGTGTGCAACGTGGGCCACCATACCTAGCAGGCTTGGTTAGATGGTGACATTGTACAAAGAGCTGGATATGTAAGTCATTGATAGAACTTATTATTTTCATTGGCCTGCCAAGGAACACAGGAGGGTGCTGCGTGAATTCAACCCACACGTTGAATCTATGAGCTGGCCTATAGACTTGAGACATTTCCAGACGAAAGAAGCAATCTGAGGATACTGACTGTTAAAATGGAGTTCAGATTAGTGGAGTTGGTTTACTGCATTTAAAGAAACAGGCATGTGGTTTTGTGTTTGTTCATTTACTATTTACAGCCCTCCCTGTGGTGTTTGCTAAAGGTTTGTGGCTTGTTCCACGGTCCAGGCACATTTAAAATTGTGTTTTGGAGGAAATGTCACCTGTCACTTCAGAGCTGCAGCATCAGTTGTCAGTATAAAAATTTCCCAGCACACATCTCAGATAGAGGCTGGTCCCCCAGACTGGTCTCAGGGTGAGGATGACACCAAACAGAGCCCCAGATGACCCACGATGACCATACAGGGTGAGCAAGGAATAATCCTTTCTTCTTAAGTGACCAAGGGCTTAGATGTCGTCACTGCACCTTTAAGTACCTTCTTCTTGACGAACTCATGTCACCACTCTGTTTCTGCAAAGGAATAATGATTAAATCTTGCCAGATACTGCATCACTCATTTTTCTCCCTTACAGATCAATCTGCTAAGGAATCCTGGGGCATTTTGAACCCTGGGATGGTTGAGGCTTAAGCAGGCTTAGAAAGATATTTTAGGTAGTTGGAGGAGAGGAAAAATGAGGATGGCTTTGGGCCAGGATGAAAAACAAACAAACAAAACACAAAAATTAACATTTACGTTGACTGAAGCTTCAGAAATGTACACATCTCCTAACCTTTCCTGAGTGGGCTTTAGGGAGGTAAATAATCACTTCACTGGGTGACATCTTCCAGGGCGTGGAAATTTATCAACGACTGTACAAGTGAAATGTCTCTGCTTCAACAATAACAACAAAGCCTACATTTAGTGCCATGTTAAATATGTTGAAAATGTTTCATCTTGTTTAATTGTATGTTTCAAATTTTTGACACTATATTTAAAGTAAAAAGAATATATAGTAGGAACAGTGATATATTTTAAATGTCAGTAAACCATCTTCTGACCTTTCATCCTTTGAATTGTTTGCCCTTTTTATTTTCACCCCAATAATGTTTAGTGAATTCTGGTGCCAAAAAAAAAAAAAAAAATTATACAGTGTTCTTGTTTTCCCGTGACAGTGTTTTAAAGGGCGGCTTGTGTTAGGGAAATATTTAAAGCCATATTGCATAATTTCCATCACAGCAAGGCAGTGTTAAAGATTTTCCAGGGCTATAAATGATTCTGCTCGTGTATAGTTGTTTCAATTCAACAGTGATGACAATTAGAAAAGAATGACCAAGCAGAAATGAGACAGTGACTTATATGCATTATAGTGGGGGCAGGGGTTGGAGGCGAGAGGAAGATTAGTGTTCAGTATAGAAGCAAGCCGTAATCATCCCCACTTCTGTTTATGGTGTATTTCTCTTAAAAGATGAAAAAGTAGAGGTCGGAGGACTGAAGTTGCCGTGGGTTGCAGTGTGGCAATTATCCCGTAATAGACCATCTTCAGTGATTCTAGATAATGCATGAGAAAGCACTTGATGAATGCTTCTGTCCAAACAACTATTTAGCTCCGCGGCAGACAGAAGAGGCAGAATTTCAGACCTTCACCTCTCACTGTCTTGTATGCCTAAAACGTGCAGGAATCCAGTGTCAGCTCATCACTTACCATGCTTTAAAAATACATATTTCTCTGCAAAAGATGGCCTCTGTGCTTCTCTGCTCCAAGGAAGTTTTCTAGAAGTACAAGAAATCCCTTCCGAAGATGTGGAGATTTATTCTAGGAAATGACAATGCTCTTAAGTTACCTTTCGATGAGATCTGGCCACGAGCAGGGTCCCTAACAGCTAGATGGCATGCTGCCCTTTCTAGAAATTAATGGCCGTGACAAAACTGATTCTGCAGCAGCCCCGGCGAATATGTTAACTCAGGGAATGGCCTACATACTGAGCGTCGCCCATCCAATTTGAAACACTCAGCTGTAGCACGGAGCCAGCCCTGTCCTCCGCTCTCCTTCTGGTGTTCATCTAGACCAACCACTTTGGCTCAGCTTGTCATTTCTCCTCTTTGGAACATAACCACAGAAATTTGCATGCTCTGGACGGAAAAGAATTTGACCGAGTGAATGAATGGGACTCTAAATCACTAATTTTGAGGACTGAATTTCAACATAAAAGAATTCAATCTCTGTAATGTAAGTCACGCCAGTGCCTGAGAAGGGAGGATGGTGACAAAGGCAGCTGAATTGTAAGGCACCGTTATGATTAAACACGATTATTGAATAGAACACATTTAATTCTCCTACCAAGAGAGGGTTACCCAATTAGAAAGTGTTTTCGTCAGTACCATATTAAGACCCATTCTGATGTATCTTTCCTACTGTTTTAATTGTAGTGTGTAAGGACAAAAATGCAAACTGCAGTAGTACCCTAAACCATTTCCTAGTTGGTCGATAAATATTCCTGAACCATAAAATACGGGTTTGCCAATGTAGGGAGTTAATCACATTGCCCTAGAGTTTCTTCTATCTTGGCAGATAAGTACAGAGTTCTTTCCAGCGTGGAACTCAGCTCTCTGATTACTGTGTAGTCCATTGTAGGTGCCAATTAGTTAGGTGTTAGAAAAGCAAGGCATTTTCATCATGGACTTGGACACAGAGCAGACTATGCCTTTTGATTTTTTACATTAAATGTGATATTAGTAGAGATCATTTATTTGTAATTCGCATGGGGTTGCATTGTGGTTGTGCTGACAGGAAGATGCTTTCACTCTGTCCTCGGAAGCCTCAGCACTTTGAAATGAAAGCTTGGAAGGAAATAATGTAATGTGTTTCCTGAGAGAGGCACAGATGAAAATTGACATTTTAAAATTCATTCTCATCAGTGTTATTCCAAACGGAAAGACAGGATGGAAAGACTGCATGACAGTTGCTAGCCATAATTGGTTTAAAGCACTGTATTGTGGAAAACGGCAAACAAACACAAAAGTAGAAAGACTGCAGTATTGAACCCTCCGTGACCTCATCCCCAAACTTCAAACACCGTCACCGTCGTGCTCATCTTCAAACACAGTTGCACTCACAATATCCCCTGGTGGTCCACTGGCTGAGACTCCACACTCCCAATGCAGGGGGCCCGGGTTCGATCCCTGGTCAGGGAACTAGGTCCCACCTGCCGCAACTAGGACTTCACATGCCGCAACTAAAGATCCCACGTGCCGCAACTAAGACCCGCGTGCAGCCAAAGATAAATAAATATTTTTAAAATAAATAAATAAACAAAAGTTTGCCTAGTCATCCCTGATCAGAACATAACCATTTTAAGGTTGCAAGGTAGACTACGTAAATGGCTACATTTTTCTCCAGAGTATCTGTATTTTCATAGGAGTAAAGAGTAAAGATGATGAACAGACAGATGGTATCAGGGTTCTCTGTGTGTCACACCATCTCAAAACTTAGTGGCTTCATACAATACCCACTTACTTTAGCTCCTGATTTTGTAGGTTGACATTTAGGTGGGGCTCAGTGGGGTGAGGATTATCTCCGTGGATCTTGGCTCCAGCATCTGTAATTGGTGGATGAACAGCTGGGCTGACTGGTTTATTATGGCTTCATCCGTGAAGGTTGGCAACATCCAGGGCCCCTCTCCATGTGGCTCCCTCATTCTCCAGTAGGCTGGTCCAGGCTTGTCCTCAAGGCTGCCGTGCCGGTGGTTTCAACATCAGAAGGCAAGGGCAAGCCCAAGTGCAGAGAGTTTGCAAGCATCTGCTGTTGTGTGTTTGCCACTTTCCATTGCAGACAGGTTCCACGGCCAAACCCAGATGCAAAACGTTGATAAGCAGACCTCCGTACTTACAGGGCATAATTGCAAGTTCACATTGCAACAGGACGTGCGCACAAGGGAGGGGAAATCTGTGGCTAGCGTTACAATCTACTTCATACAGTTTTATCAATGAAAGCAAAAGGAAATGATATGGACAGCAGTGAAAACGGCAGAGTAAGGACCTCCAAAATTTCCCTTCTCCATAAAATCAGTGAGACAGCTAGAAAAAGTTGTCAGAGATAACTTTTACAGGAATCTGGAAATTAACCAAAGGCTTGCAGCAATTCTTCAAGGACAATGGTTGAATCTCAGTAAAAAACAGTAAGCTTGGTGGTATTTTAACTTGCCGAGTGCGTTCCATCATTCTCCAGCCTTGGAAAACAACATCCCCCGGCGTCCCTAGCAGGCAGCAGAGGGAAGGAACAGCCTGGGCTCTAGCAAATCCTCATTCCTGAGGGATGGTTTATTTGTCTGTTTCTTGCCCTGACTTGGAGCTTGCCTAGTGCAAAGAGCCTTTACCTGGAGAGAATAAAGTGCTGAAACATGCAGCCTTGAGGATGAACATTGAAAACATTGTGGTAAGAGAAAAAAATCACAGCCAGGAAACCACATATTCTATGATTCTGTTAAGACAGTTCAAGAATATGCAAATCCATAGTGACAGAAAGTAGATTAGAGGTTGCCAGGGTTCAACAGACTGAATATTTATGACTCCCCAAACTTCTTCTGTTGAAATTCTAACCCCCAGTCGGATGGCATTGGGAGATGGGGCTTTTGGGAGGTGATCACGTCCTAAGGGTGGGAGCCCTTATGAACGGAAGTAGTGCCCTTCTAAAAGAGACCCTGAAGACTTCTGTCTCCCTCCTGCTACTATGTGAGGACACAGAAAGAAGACACTGCCTGTGAACCAGGAAGAGGGCCCTCACCAGACACCGGATTCTGCCGGCACCTTGATCTTGGACTTCCCAGCGTCCAAAATGGTGAAAAATAAATTTTTATTGAAGCTACTCAGTCTACGGTATTTTTCTTATAACAGCTCAAAAGGGTTAAGACAGAGGCTGAGAGTGGCTGGGAAGTGGCCTCTAATGGATGCAGGGTTTCTCTGTGTCCTGATGAAAATGTTCTGAAATGTTCTTTGGAGCCCAGCAGAGTCTCCAGTGTGAGCAGTGCCCCCAGGAGGTGTGCACTGTGGCCATACTCAGCACAAAGTCACACAACTTTGTGACTATCCTAAAAGCCACCAAATTGTCACTGTTAACATGCTAACTGGGACTTCCCTGGCAGTCCATTGGTTAAGACTCCATGCTTCCAGTACAGGGGGCACAGGTTTGATCCCTGGTTGGGGAACTAAGATCCCACAGGCCGCATGGTGCAGCAAAAAAAAAAAAAAGTTAAAAAAAAAATAAAATAAAATGCTAACTATTATGAGATGCGAATTGTATTGTAATAAAAAAAATGAAGTCCATTATTTCAATAACTTAAGAAACAAGAAAGTAAAGTAGCTCTCTTTTAGCCTTCAGTGATTCAAAGTTGACTCTCTCCATGTACCTTATGGCAAAATTGTTTAACTTTTACACCGTCTTCAGGATGGAGTCCTGGGCTTTTGATGGTGCTGTTTGTTTGTTTTTTGTTTGCCTTGATGAGCAAACCCCAGCTATGTTCCAGCTACTCTTCATGCCTTGAATGCCCCCTTCTCTACCCACTGACTCGTCTCCCCAAATTGAGGAGCCACGATTTATCTTAGAATTCTCGGTTCAGTTATCTCCTCTCTAGGAAACATACTGTTTCCCCATGTTAACACATAACCACTGCTATTGTGTCTTCTGTAAGATGTGGATTCAACGAGATGGGTTTCAGACTTCTAGCCCCTTGAGGGAGGAGCCGATTTTTATTCATCTTTACATCTCATGTGAAGAGAATAATGCCTGAAACCTTCACAGGAATTTTTCATCTTCTCTGGACACTGGGAAGGTTATACCTGCCACCATCTCTGGAGCATCGAACCCGAGGCCAGTCCACCCTGTCCATTCTCCCACCTCGCTGCACACGTTGCCCAACCAGCTTAAAAGCAGAGTGGTCCCAGAGGAGTGGGAAACTTCCATCCACACAAAAGCCTGAACAGGGATGCTTACAGCAGCTGTATTCATAATGGCCAAAACATGGATGCAAGCAAGGTGTCCTTCGGTAGGTGAATGGAGAAATAAACTGTGGTCCATGCAAACAATGGGATATCATTAAGTGCTGAAAAGAAATGAGCTATCAAGGCATGGAAAGACATGGAGGGACCTTAAATGCTTATTATTAAGTGGAAGGAGCAAATCTGAGAACACTACATACGGTATGATTGTAACGCTGTGACATTCTGGAAAACATAAAACCATGGAGAGAGTAAAAAGATCAGTGGGCACCAGGGGATGGAAGGGAGGGGTGAATAAGTAGAGCACAGAGGATTTTTTAGGGTGGTGAAACTGTACTCATACAGAATAGATACTATAATGGAAACTCTACTCATACAGAATAGATACTAGAATGGTGGATCCTGTGTCCTTATACATTTGTCCAAACCCACAGAAGGTACAAGACCAGGAGTGAACCCTAGTGTAAACTACGGACTTGGGGTGATGGTGATGTGTCCACATAGGTTTATCAGTTGTAACAAATGTACCATCTAGTGGGGGGCGTAGATAATAGAGGAGGCTGTGCAGGTGTGAAGGCAGGTGGTGTGTAGGAAATCTCTATACCTTCTGTTCAATTTTGCTTTGAACCTAAAACTTCTCTAAAAACTAAAGTCTTCAACGCACACATGCACACAGCGTAGTAATCATTGGGCTGCAACGTGACCCCTTCAGCTCCTCCTGGATCCCGAGGGATGGAGTGAAGTCTCCTGTCCAGAGTGTGTTTTCTGTTCCTGACTTGAATCTAGAACCCAGGGAAAGTTCAGAATCTGCTATTATAGGATATTCAGCCCCAAGGAAGAGCCATTCCCACTCCAGGGAGTGTATCTCACTTTGCCTCTGTGAACAAGACTCCCCTTTGGAGCCCAGCAGAGAGTCCAGTGTGAGCAGTGCCCCCAGGAGGTGTGCACTGTGGCCATACTCAGCTCCAATCCATTCCCCTTCTCCAGATCTCTGGGCATCTTTGTCCTACTGTCCAGCTTCTCTGGGGCTCCACGTGACAGCTTCAGGTGCACAGATTCTGGCCAGTCTCCTTGATCTGCTTCTGAATATTTAACCCGGCTCTCAACTTTCACCCTCAGCTTTCCTTCAGTCTTCCAGTTTGGCTCATGGGTCTCAACTCTGCTGTGGGATTTCCCCCACTGCACATAATTATTCCCTTTGAATGACAATTTGTGGCCCCTCCCCAAGTCATGCTCACTAGCTGCTATGATTCTCTCTTTGCCACCCCCCCATCCCTACATGAGTCTTTATCAGAACCTCTTTATGCCTCCTTTATACAATCCAATGATTTCTGCAATCTGAAAAAATTCTTAATAAGTCAAGGTGAAAATATGATCTTTCAAAGAAGGACACATTTTTGGACACTCTCCTCTTGAGAGACCTCTAGCAGCTCAGCTACCATTCACAGTGGTCCAAACTACCCATGTAAAAATGGCTCTCTTAGAAAGAATTGTTCCATAAGGATCACGCTGATCTAAAGTTATGTATGCAAAGTATGTATTTAATTTCTCATTAACCTAAAAATCTCAATGAAATAACTGTGTCGTGTACATTTGTATCCACTTCTTCCTTTAGTGGACAGTATCTAATTTTTCTTTATGCTACTTTGAAATAAATATCTCATGGAATATCCAATAATAGCAGATTCTGAACTTTCCCGGGTTCTAGATCCCAAATGATATATTGGTGTATTTGGAAAGTTAGATTTTTAGCAATAGAAAATCAGAATGCAAACTTAACTCGCTCTCGGAATAAAAATAGTGGAGCAACAAAGCAAAAAGTACTTATTTTGCAGATAACACAGGCTTAAAATAGCTAAACTCATGTTGGGTTGGAAGATAATAATAGGAACAAGGCCTTGGCCTAATTAAAATCATTCCAAAAGCTACATAACATATATTCAACTTTCAGGTATCTCAGAGATCACAGAATTGGGGGTTTGTGAATGATAATTAAACTTTAGCCGTAGAATTAAAGCCTTAAAAACTGGCCAAAAAAAAATTTGTATGCGTTTGTTCTACCCCTTCAATCAAATTGATTGTTTATTTCTTCCTGTATTGTGTGAGCTGTTTTTGCATTTAAGGGATAAAAGACATGAAACAATTTTTCTAAGGCTTGTTGTTTTGAAGAAGGTGTAGGTTTTCTAAGTAGAACCGGTCTGAGCTATAATGTCCTCACTCTGGCATCCAGAATTGAGCGCCTGGCTTTTAATCACTTACTGAACTGCTAGAAATATCACAGAAGGACTCAATTTTATATAGATTGCTAATTAATGAGCTTCAGAAATTTAGTGACTTAGAAAAGTAACATTTCTTAGGCATTTATGATGTGGTTACTTTCTGTAAATACCAACATACCTTGAGCATGTGGCATTCAGATTCAGTGGTTCTGGTTCAGGACAGACCTTTACTTGAATGGCTTTATTTTCATACTCTTGTCAGTTTCTTGGTTTTGAGGCCATTTGTTGGCAGTCTTTGGTCTTCTGCTCTTTGATGCAAGTGCCTTGTTCTGTTTAATTCCATGTGTCAGAAAAGCACAGGATTAGACCTTCAGATAAATACATCAACTCTGGCCCAAGACCTGCAGACTTCGGCTTGGCAATGGCAATGTATTAGTCAGTTATTTCCGTAATAATGCTGCATAACAACCAGCTCTACTCAGTGGCATAAAAATACACATTTGTTCTCCTGCTCATTGGTTTGTGGGTCATCCAGTGTGGCTCTGCTCCATGTGTTGCACTCAGGATCCAGGCTCAAGGGGCAGAGGACAGAAGCACCCAGAGGGGCAAGAAGAAACACATGCTGCTCTTCAGATCTGTCCCTGGAACAGTCATTTCTGTTCACATTTCATTGGCTGAAGCAGGTGGCAAGAAAGTCTACTTCTCCCATAGGTAATTTTCCGTGGCTATGCAGTGAATCACCACCAACTTAGCAGCCAAAACCGATACCCATGCACCGATTCACAGTTCTGTAACCTAAAGTCCAGCACAGTTCAGCTGGGTTTTCTGCCGTACATCTCGCAGCGTGGAATCCATGTATCATCTGGGACTGACTATAGTTCTCACCTGTGGCTTGAGATCGTCTTCCAAGCTCGGTGGTTATTTGCAGAATTAATTTCCTTCTCATACTTTCCACGTGGGTTCCTCCATTTTTTTTAAATAAATTATTAATTTATTTATTTTTGCCTGTGTTGGGTCTTTGTTGCTGCGCACCGGCTTTTCTCTAGTTTCGACGAGTGGGGGCTACTCTTCATTGCGGTGCGCGGGCTTCTCATTGCGGTGGCTTCTCGATGTGAAGCATGGGCTCTAGGCGTGCAGGCTTCAGTAGTTGTGGCTTGCGGGCTTAGTTGCTCCGTGGCATGTGGGATCTTTCCAGCCAAGGGATTGAACCTGTGTCCACTGCGTTGGCAGGCGGATTCTTAACCACTGCACCACCAGGGAAGTCCCAGTTCCTCCATTTATAAACCAGCAATTGCAGGTCAAGTCCTTCTCTGCTTTTTGTTCTATTCAGTCCCTCAACTGATTGGATGAAGCCCATCACAGTGGGAGAGCAATCTGCTTCACTCAGAGTACTGATTCAAATGTGAATCTCATCCAGAAACACCTCACAGACACACCCTGAAAATAACGTGTAGCTAATTAGCCCAGCCAAGTTGATACATAAAATTAACCATCACAGAGCATGTCAAGTTCATGAGCATAGTTGAAACAAGTAGGGGCAAGTGGGGCTGGAGACAGAGGATAGGCAAGGACCACAGTGTGGGGAGTCTCACTGAAGGGCTTGTCCTGTCGTCTAAAGTCATTGGGAAACCATTAGAGGATTGTAATAAGGGCAGAAGTCTGATCCCATTTGAAAGACCATTCTCAGTGCAGTGCAGAGGAGAACAGAGTCTTTGGTGTAGCACTGGAGAATGTGAAAAGTAGACAGATTGAAAACTTCTTTAGGAGATGAAGTGGATAGGACTTGGTGGTTGACCAGATGTAGAAGATGAGGGAAAAGCAAGGATGCTTCATACTGTGGGACCCAGGACAGTTGTAAAGATTTAGCATGTACCCTGGGGCACTGCTTCTCAGTTGTAATCTACAGACTGTCAGGGTGCCTGTGAGTTCTCTATAGAATTTTTTATATTGCATTCTCAGTTTTTTAAATGAGGTTGCTAACAGCTCTATGCTTTTATTTATTTATTTAAAAGAATTATCTTTGGCTGTGACACACAGCTTGCAGGATGTTAGTTCCCTGACCAGGGATCAAACCTGCACCGTCGGCAGTGAAAGTGTAGAGTCCTAACTACTGGACCAGCAAGGAATTCCCACATTCTCATTTTATTGATAGTACAGGGGAAATATTTTTTTAGAAATGACCTGAACGTTCTGGGTGATCTGGCCAACGACCCCATGACTGAGTTCTGTCATCTTATTTCAGAGGCCCCATTTGAATTTGCGTGAACAATTACATTAGTGTCCTCTGGGGACCATGTCACGTCCCAGTGAGCTGTTGGCAGAAAAGTTTGATAGTACATAATTCAATAGAAAAAGTTTTGAGAGAACGGAGTCACCACCAGCTCCGCGGTGATCGCAAATTCAGAAAATCTGTATTTCAGAAATCGATGTCATGAGCAAGGAGGATTCTTAGGTTGCAACAATACGTACAGAGTCTATATTAAAAGACATTATTTCTCGAAACGTCGCAGAAGGCCACAGGATATGGCTTAGAGGCTATATAGCAAGGGTCAGTGCAGCGGGAAGGATCCGTGTAGCAGATACACCGAATACTTCTAGAGAAAATGTTGCTCGCCACTGATTGACCTCCACTTCTTGATGTCTAGGGACTAGGGACTGAGCCCTGGAACCAATTCCCTCTGCTCTTCCCAGCATACACACACTCCTTGTAGGTTGAGGTGCATAAGCGCTTCCAGAGCCCCCTCCAAGTGTGTGTGGTTGGTGGAAGCAGGTCATGGTGCGGTCTCTTCAGGTTTCTATTCCAGTGTCACCTGCCCTGACTCCACTGGTTTTCCTCCTCACCCTGAGTTCTTCTTCTTCATAGCACTTAGCACCACCCAGTTGATGGTGGTGCTTCGTGGACCCTCCTGCACCCGGCTGGAATGTAAGTTCCACACAAGTCAAGACATCACAGCTGTGTCCCCAGTGCCAAGTGCAGAGACTGGCACCTAGAAGGCAGTCAGTGAGGCTGTGGAAGAAATATGTTACTAGTTAACATAAAATCAATCCATGAATTAATAAAACAGAAGAAAGAGACCTGGAGTAGGAGTGTGCACGGTGTGTGGCTGGGACCACCACGACCCTCTCCAGGGTCTAAAGGACAGATTCTGTGAGAGAGAGGGGTGTGGGGGGATTGCCTCAGACTAGAACTGAGGTCACAGACACAGACACCAACTCTGCTTCTCCATCCCACCCAGGGATCAGAACAGTCCCTGATGGGGTCTCTCTTCCCAGAGATTAGCCCAGAGGAGGTGGCTAGCAATGAAGAGAGTGATTGCAGGGGTGCAGATAGAACTCCAGGGAAGGTGACGGTTGAGGACTTCCTGGGCGGAGAGGGAGATAAGGAAGAGACGTCAAGAAACACCCAGGGAAGAGGACAAGCTCTCTCTTAGGTTGGGTGATCTTTTGAAGGGCTCAAGGCCTCCGACCCAAATGAAACGTGACTTACACAATGTTGAATGTGGCTGGTTTAGGACTGGCTTTCTGTTAAGACTTTCTCAGGGGTTCAGAGAAACCCTCCCATCCTGTTTTTTGTCATCCTTCAGATGCCGTTTTCCAAGACGATTCACGAGCATGTTTTGGAATTTGGACCATGTTTCACTTTCATTTCTTTTTCTTAAAAAGATTTTTTTGATGTGGACTATTTTTAAAGTCTGTATTGAATTTGTTACAATACTGCTTCTGTTTTATGTTTTGGTTTTTTGGTCGAGAGGCATATAGAATCTTAGTTCAAACCTGCACCCCCTACATGGGGAGGCAAAGGCTTAACCACTGGACCGCCAGGGAGGTCCCTTCACTTTCATTTCACACTGGCTAGAATGCAGTCACATGACCAAACTAAGCCACAATGTAGTCTGGGAAATGTAGTCTTTATCACGGCAGCTCTGTGCTCAGATAATAATTCTATAATCATGAAAGGGGTGCGGAATAGATATTGGCGCCACTGGCAGCCTCTGCTACCCTCCCTAATGACCTACATTCCAGCCTGTCATCAGCCTCGTTTCCATTGTCATTTTAGTTTCATACATGAGGGAGTAATTATTGTCTCTATTTACAGGTGAGAAAAAAAGGTACTTCACTTGAGGGAGGTAGTTTTCAGCAGGTGGATAAAGCAGTGATGGAACTGTGGGCAGAAGGTTGGAGAGGAGCGTAGCAATTGCAAGCCCTTTAATGTTCTCATGCCTACATGCTGATGTATGTGTGTACCCCTGCGTGTGTGTCTGAATTCATGCACGTGTGTGTGTGTGTCTGTATGTGTTTAAGGATGCTTTTGTGTGTGTGGTTTATGAAGGCTGAAAATTGGAGTGTAAGGAGGCAGGCCTTGAGAGGTTTTAAGAAAGGGGCTAAAATGCTTCTCAGAAATTAAACTATAGCAACAGCAAACTCTGTGCAGCACCCCGTTGGCGCCTTCAGAGCCTACGTGGTTCAGTTGAGTGAAAGGATGACGGGCAGAAAAGTACAAGGTTTTGTTCTTAAAGTAAGTCAGTCAGTATGTCACCATATACACAAATGATGCTCAAACCTATTTTCTTGGAAGGGATAAAATACCCCCTTCTATACACTGTTCTGTAAGATGCAGAAATGCTTCTCATGTTTCAGAGAATTATACTTTTTTTGTGCTTCAGAGAAGAAAAGTAAAGCATGTACTCGGAATCTCCCTTGCAGGATTGAAAGCCTCGTTTTTACAAAGGCTCATTTTTCTCCTGGGAGGTAGGAGGAAATGACCCTTCTCCAAAGGTGGCCGGCTCCCGTGTCTTCCCTGCCCCTCTCCCACTCCCCTCTGCGCTCAGCATCTCTACAAGAGGCTGGAGTATCATGTCACAAGGCAAATTTCAATCACATTAGGATTGTAAATGAATTCAAGCCACAGCAGATGCAACAAATGGGTTTCTGTCTTGAGATATGACATCTGTGCCAGCCATATATCTTGGAGGAAAGATGGCTGTTCCTTCCTTCTCCTTATTGATGCTGAGGCATCATATATAACGCTCCACGATCAAATAAAGGATGGCACGATGCGGAGTGGCAGTGATTATAAATCCCACGTGTGACAGCACGTACTAGATGGATTTCAAGGGAACTGCTCTACCTAGAACTCTTTCCTAGAGCAACCCGTGCCCAGAGCCCCTGTTCAGAGGCCACACCCATGGCTGCCGTTGGTAACCACCTTCTTACTTCAGCTCCACGCCCCCTAACTATACATACAAGCAGCTAGGAATAGGAGTAGATGAAGGATGCGTCTACAGGCTGATGAGAAAGGGACCATCTGTCGGGCTGGGTATGAAGGCAGCGACTGAGCCAGTCCAGTTTCTTGCCAGGAATGTGAACCTCACAGAACCCAAGATTCTGAGGCATGTGGCTGGAAGAGTTCCAGCTGGGACAACGTGGAGAGTCTTGTCTTGGGCTGCCATTGGCAGCCACCCGGTGCTGAAGTTAGCAGAGAGAGAAGCCGGGTAGATGGAGGGAGACAGTGGGGAGAGAGGATGGAGGGGAACAGGTGAGAGAGAAGTGGAGAAGCAGAAAAGCTGAACAGGAGGCGGAGAGAATGAGAGAGGAAAAGATATCTCTTCTGCAAATACACGGCTCCATTTCTAGAACCCCCAGGGCTGGCTTTCCTTGGTTTCCTTTCTTTGCCTTGCATGAAATTTCCGTGAACTCTCACAATAATGTGACCTGACTACCCAACCGGAGTTGTCTCAAGAGGATATCTGATAGTTACCAAAAAACACGAGCCCCACCTTTTTTCAATCAGAATTAGCTAATGCTTATTGCCTGTTTACTGGGAACCAGGCAGCATTCTAAAAGCGTTACATATATTGACTCCGTTATTTCTCAGAAAGCATGACCACGCATTTCATCCCATTTCCCAGATGTGGAAATTGAGGGTTGGAAAGGACAGTCCCTTGCCCCAAGCCTCCACGTACATAAGGGTTAGAGCTGCAGTCTGCACGTGGCAGTGTCACTCAGATGTCACACCCTTAGCCTCTGTATTAGCTGCCGTTCAGAGAGACCCATTAGGGTGTATGTCAAGGTGAAGGAAATAGGAGTTTGATACATGGTGTCTTTTTTGTGTTAATTGGTCCATTTATGATGTAAGATTCTCAACAGCCCCAGAATAGCTATTGGACTTACATTAAGACATGCATTGATACCAAGCCAGGGGTTTGCATCGATTCAGTTGCTGACCACCTTTGGATATTGCTGGAGAGGGGGCAGCTCTACAGGAGAAAGAAATGAAGCTGTACCTATGGGGGAACAGCTACAGCAGAATCAGGAGAAGGAATACGTGTCCAATCAAGGAAAGTTGTTCTCTGGACTGTCCCTTGGCCAAGGCGTGGTTTTGACTGAGTTGGGTGAAGCCAGCAGTCCCCTCTGGACAAAATCCTCACTCATTTTCTTACCCCATACTTCTGTAGTCGTCATCCTTCCCTGGGCAATCTCTCTCTCTCTTCCCCTTTCTCCCTCGTTGCCTCAGACTGTTGCAGAAACAGGGGTTTGCTGGGTACCACACCTGCTTTTAAAAGTCCATGGCTACTAGTTGTGTGCCCCTGTCCCCGGCTGCCCTCCTGCAAGGTGGACGTACATAGGGCTGCCACCTTGGAGGGTTGCACAGTGATGTGATGAAGACACACACACACACACACACACACACACACACACACACGGATGTAGCAAAACGATTGCAGCATCTGGAACGTAAGCCCCACGCTCTTTGGCGTCCACAAATACCCCGCATCCTTGGCCCGCCCTCTGGGAGACCCTGCATCCCTACTGCAGGGTCTGTCCCATCCGCCACGGCAGCTGTTTACACCGCGGCCACAGTTTTCACTTCTCTAGGCCTTGGTCCCTTTCCCCTCTCTAACGCTTACCGAACTGAGAACACGGAGCTCTGTTGGTTGACTCTCCTTCAGCTTTTGCACGCTTCCCCTCGAATCTTCTCTGTGCCCTTGCGTCTTCCTTCTGTCTTGGCAGACTCCTTCGAGACGCTCCGCTGTCCTGCTGGGCTCTTCCGCGTTGGAATGCACTCACCGCCCTCTCTCTAGGATCTTGACGCACCCGGATGTTTCCTTTGGAAGTCCAGCCTCTTCGCACAGATTTCCCTGTCCTCAAGCTTCCCCCTAGTCCTCCCTGCCTGGTCCACGAACGCTCCATCCCATTCCTGGTTGCCTCGTGAAACCTCGCTACGTCATCGTGCAGAAGTGCACCTGCGTTGGTTTCACCCTCCGTGGACCACCCTCCAGCGTTGAAACACAGCACCTTCCGCGCTCTGCGCTTGGAGCGCCCCTTTCAAAGGGGCCTGACGCACTCTGGGTTGCTAACAGGAATAGCCGCCTCGCGTGTTCTTCCGCGTGGAGTTCTCTAGGCCACGTGCCGCTGCGAAGCAGCTCTTCCTTTTTAAAACCCTCGTTGTGGGTCTGGGAAACCATCCTTCTGAGTTCCCCTCTAAGTTCATCGCATCCCTCATTTTCCTCTGAGGAGCTCTCTGTTTTCCCACCATTTCTCCCTTATCCTACCTACTGCTGCCTTTCTGTTGAGTGTAGGGATTTTCCCCTTGAGGTTTCTCATGTCTTATCTTATATTCACTTCCCGGCTATAACTACTTCCTCTTAGAAATGACTCCCAACCCTCCCACCACTCCCCCGCCCCACCAGCTCTTACTTTTACCCCAAGTTGCAGTCAGTGTTACAAATTACTCCCTACACACGTTAAACCCGACCCATTCCGAACAGAATGAATTAACCTCCCCTTTCCCTGAAGGAAAGAAAACAAAAAAAACAAGCAGCCCTCCTCTTCCTTGTGGCTAATGGCATGACCGTCTGCTGATTCCTTTCGCCTCAAAATTTGGGAGTCGTCTTTTCTCTCTCGCAAGAGTGCATTGAATTTTTATCGAGTCGTGTCAATTCCACTTTAGAAATGTCTCTTGAACTGGTACACTTTTATTGATTGCAAACGCCGCTCTCTTAGTTTAGGGTTATCGTGTTGTGTCTTATCTAGATTATTTCTGATGGATCACCCTTCCTACAGATTCTCGCCCACTCTCATCTATTCTTCAGACAAATGCTGGGACTTTCTTTCTAGATACTCATTCCCGAGCCTTATCTTCCTGTCTCTGTTTCCTCTTCTCTCCATATTTCTTATGTTCTGACCGCATCAGATAACTTGTCGTTTCCTCTCCTTGGCCGCGGCCATATATCTTGCCTCATGCTAACAGATCCCCACTGTTTGGAATGTCTTTTCTCCTTCCCCCAACCACCGAAGTCGGTATCGTTTTTTCTAATCCTGCCATAAAAAAAATATCACAAACTTAGCAGCTTCAACCATCACACGTTTATTATCTCCCAGATATAAGGGTCAGAAGTTTACAGGGTGGCGTCATTTCGTTTCTGTGCGGTGGGTTTCCTAAGGCTAAACTCAAGGTGATGGATGGCCCAAGATCTTATCTGGACTCAGAGGGAGGATCGGCTTTCAAAGCCATTCCGGTAGTTGGCAGAATTCACCTCCTTCTGGCTGTAGGACTGAGTTCCCCATTTCCTTGCTGGCTGTCAGCCAGTAGCAATGGCATTCTGAGCTCATTATGGACCCCTGCATTCCTTGCCATGTTGCCCCCTCTGTCTTCAAACTGACAACAGGACACTGGGTCCTTGCCATGCTTCCTATCTCTCTGGCTTCTGCCATGTCTCTCCCACTTCAGCTACAAAAAGTTCTCAGCTTTTTAGGGTTCATGTGATTGGATTGGGTCAACCTGTGTAATTCAGGATTATCTCCATATCTTAAGTCTGTAACCTTAATTACATCTGCAGATGTAATTGTCCTGTAACTTGACATGTTCATGAGTACAAGGGATTAGGGTGTGGACATCTGTGGGGGGCATTTGACTTACCACAAAAAGCCAAAGATTTTTCAAAATGCAAACTCTGTCTCTGGAAAGCAATGTTTGCTTTGTTGCTTCCTTCAAGGTATTATTGTGACATTGTGTTTACTAATGTCCTCTTCATGCAGTATCTCACTTTGTGCGATATTTAATGATAGACGCTTATTTGCAAGTCTGCCCCTACCACTAATGCTAAATCACACCAGCTCAGAAAGCACGCTGATCACCTTGATATTCATATGCAGAATCTAACACAGAGCCTTACGTGCATTTGTGAAATAAATTGAGTCTGTTTTACAGTAGTTTGATGAAGCGTTCTTAAACACTTGCTATATCTGAGGCACTTTGACCTCCAGGTCATGAGCAATTAAAGATATCAGTTAATGCAAACCATGATAGGTAATTCTTCCTAAGTGTTACTCACATCAATACCTACTCTGACTTACATGGAAGGAGAAACCCCACACACTCATTGTAATAGTTGTGTATGGCTGCATGACAAGAAACCACAAACTAAATGGCTTGAAGTGACACACGTTTATTGCCTCACAGTCAGTGTGGATCACGGACCCAGGCATTGGGTCCTTTACTGCATGATTTCTCACTAGGCTGCAATCCATGTGTCAGTCAGGGCTGGGATCTTATCTGGAGGTTTGACTGGGGAAAGAGTCACCTGACATAGTTGTTGGAAAATTAAGTTCCTCCCCAGCTGTTTGTTTGTTCCTTTCCAATCAGGGAACTCCAGCATGGAAGTTTTCTTCTTCCAATGTGTGACCTGAGAAGGCAAAAGAAATTTTAAAAACTTGAAAGCAACCAGTCAGAATGGCCATCATCAGAAAATCTACAAACAGTAAATGCTGGGGAGGGTGTGGGGAAAAGGGAACCCTCTTGCACTGTTGGTGGGAATGTAAATTGGTGCACCCACTGTGGAGAACAGTATGGAGGTTCCTTCAAAAACTAAAAACAGAGCTACCGTGTGACCCAGAAATCCCACTACTGGGCATATATCTGGAGAAAACTCTAATTCAAAAAGACACATGCATCCCAATGCAGCACTATTTACAATAGCCAGGACATGGAAGCAACCTAATTGTCCATCAGTAGATGAAAGGTTAAAGAAGATGTGGTACATATATACAATGGAATACTACTCATCCAGAGAAAAGAATGAAATAATGCCATTTGCAGAGAAATGGATCGACCTAGAAATTGTCAGAGTGAAGAAGTCAGAAAGAGAAAAACAAAAATCGTACATCGTTTATATGTGAAGTCTAGAAAAATGGTACAGATGTACTCATTTGCAAAGCAGAAATAGAGTCACAGATGTAGAGAACAAACGTATGGTTACCAAGGGGGAAAGGGGGGTGGTGGTGGGATAAACTGGGAGATTGGGATTGACATGTAAACAATACTATGTATAAAATAGATCGCGAATGAGAACCTACTGTATAGCACAGGGAGCTCTACTCAGCGCTCTGTAGTGACCTAAATGGGAAGGAAGTCCGAAAAAGAGTAGATATATGTATATGTATAGCTGATCACTTGGCTGTACAGCAGAAACTAACACAACATTGTAAAGCAACTATGCTCCAATAAAAATTTTAAAAAAAAACATGAAAGCAAGATGAAGTTATAATCTTTCACACATCATGATGGAAGTACCATCCTATCACCTTTGCATGTTCTTCTGGTTAGAAGCACATTACCAAGGCGGCCTACGTGCAATGGAAGGCAATGGTGCAAGGGAATGGGTTACCAGGAGGCGGGGTCACTGAGGGTGTCTGAGGCCCCGTCCATCCTTACAGAGACAGGGGTCCTTAACCACATGAAGTCATTCAGGTGATTGTAGAGTTCAGAAGGACAGTTTTGAAAAAGTTAGATGGAGGGGCTGATATTTTGAGGAAAGTGATTTGGTCAGTGAAAAGAAGATGGAGGGGGTCCTTTATTTGTAAAGGCTTTTAATAAGATTATGTAATTGTAGCTTATAAAAAGTGTAAATTATATGACTATAAATGAATGTATTTATAAGTCCTTTATTTATAAAGTTAATAGTCTTCACATCAACGATCATGGTATAGCATAGCAGTTAACTACCTTCCCTGCCCACTGCTAGGCATAGGACCCCACAGAGATTTTATACACGTGAATTATATATATTTATATTGACCACATTAGAAGTCATAGTGGAGACACCTAAAAACATTTATACATTCGTATAAAAGTAACCGTAATAGTAAACCTATTTCACAGGGACATAAAAACATGTTTATAAAAAATAGCTATAGTTTCCAAAATAAAATTGTTAAATGCAGCATTACTTTTCGTTAAACATTTTTGCAAACTTTTTTAGTCTCTGTTTTTAATAATAGCTGGATACTCATAGCTGCTGATGTATTCAATCTGTGACGATATATTGTTTTGGTTGGTAGGTATGAAGAACATCTGGTCTCCCACAGGCATGCTGTTGGAAAAGATAGGATAATTAAATAAGTGAATATATTTAAATAATTAAATATATTTAAATAATTAAATAATTGTGGATATTTTTTCTTTAGTACTATACCAAAACTCGTCATGGATAGATTCTTACAGGTTAATTAAAAATGTGATCTGAACCTGTATCAAGAAACTTTTTTTCCTTTGTGACATCAAAATTCATTTTTAAAAATTGAAGTATAGCTGCTTTACAATGTTGTGTTAGGTCCAGGTGTACAGCAAAGTGATTTATATATATATATATTTCCCTGTACTATACAGTAGGTCCTCATTGGTTGTCTATTTTATAGATAGTGGTAGGTATCTGTTAAGCCCAGCCTCCTAATTTATCCCTCCCTCCCCCTTCCCCTTTGGTAACCCTAAGTTTGTTATCTATGTCTGTGGGTCTGTTTCTGTTTTATGTATAAGTTCATTTGTATCATTTCTTTTAGATTCCACATGTAAGAGATATCATATGATATTTGTCTTTCTTTTTCTGGTTACTTCACTTAGTATGATAATCTCTAGGTCCATCCATGTTTCTGCAAATGGCATTATTTCACTCTTTTTATGGCTGAGTAATATTCCATTGTAAATATATACTGCATCTCCTTTATCCATCCATCGATGGACATTTAGGTTGTTTCCATGTCTTGACTGTTGTAAATAGTGAGGCTGTGAACACTGGGATGCACGTATCTTTTCAAATTATGGTTTTCTCAGGGTACATGCCCAGGAGTGGGATTGCAGGATCATGTGATAGCTCTATTTTTAGTTTTAGAAGGAACCTCCGTACTGTTCTCCATAGTGACTGTACCAATGAAATCCATTTTCTTCATCTAGTACTTTGCACGCATCTTTTACCCACACATGACCTGTAACATTATGCATTAGTCATTTAAAACATATCCGTTCACTAAGTTATGCAGGACTTTCAAATCCTCACACATTTCATTATATAAGATCAAAAACTCACATTTATTAACGTCACCACTGATTTTATTGGGAACAAATTTAAGTTTGGGGAGCCCATCAAGTTCATGGTGGCAGATGCAAGGTTTCTAAAATTCTGATTTTTTCCTGAAATCTTGAATTTCTCACTGGCAACAAATACTGTCAGTTGTTTTCCATGAGGTGGCATGCTCACTTTTGTTCATTTTTGAGAAAACATCTGCCAGACCCCCAAGCCTGAATGGCCACAGATTGTCTGTCATTCTATCAAGTAAAAATGGGAGCTACTAGTTTACCGCACTTCTCAAACAACAGCACGCTTTTTGGTTTTTTCCTGGAGACAAGCATCAAACTTCATCGTGCAGGAGAAGAGCTTTATGTATACCTTCCATTTCTTCATGCAGAATGTTGAAAAGACACGTACTCAAGATATTTAAGAAAGTCAGCAATGTTTACAGCTTCATCAGCAACATTCTGAAATGAAACTGGCATTCTTTTATTCCAGAGCATGGTAGTGATGAATATTAGTACAGTTTGGGATCAGTGCCTTGGTCAGTGCTAAGGTGCCAACAGTTCTCCCTACTTTTGCACCATCAGTACAATTGTAAACAAGGTGAAAATGGTAAATGACATTTCCATATTATTATGAAGGTGGACGTTGTGAAACAACGTCAGGGACCCTGTGAAACATCTCCCAGACTACTGAGGTCCAAGGTCCACACTTTGAAAGCCACTGTTCTGGAATATAGCAAGCAGCATCCTTGAGTGATGCTTGACGAGATCACAAAAGTTAACATGTACTTGACTCAGAACTCCTGTGCTCTCTCCCATCAACACTGAAGCTAAAACTCAACTCATCATTGCCTTTCTCGCCAATCACTTCTGTGGACACCAAAACAAAGCAAAACTTCTCAACTTACTGGCTACTTCCAAATTAGCCAAACCCAGGTCTTCAGAGCCTTCTGAGTTTTGGGTGCAGTTGTTATTGCCATTGTTTTTAATTTACTTGTAGTTTGTTCATTTGCTTATAGCTTTTATTCATTTACTTATAATAATATTTATGTGTCAGCAGTGTATGCATTTACTTGTTTTGCAAATATCTGTCTGTTCAACTAGATTCAATACTTCTTTGAGGAGTCTGTGCCTTTCCTAGTATATTACACTAAACTTTGAAATACCAAACACTGTGAAGATCTTTGTTTTTTGTGTTTTTTTTTTAAACATCTTTATTGGAGTATAATTGCTTTACAATGATGTGTTAGTTTCTGCTGTATAACAAAGTGAATCAGCTATACATATACATATATCCCCATATCTCTTCCCTCTTGCGTCTCCCTCCCTCCCACCCTCCCTATCCCACCCCTCTAGGTGGTCACAAAGCACTGAGCTGATCTCCCTGTGCTATGCGGCTGCTTCCCACTAGCTATCTATTTTACATTTGGTAGTGTATATATGTCCATTTCACTCTCTCACTTCGTCCCAGCTTACCCTTCCCCCTCCCCGAGTCCTCAAGTCCACTATCTACGTCTGTGTCTTTATTCCTGTCCATTCTCTATGTCTACGTCTTTATTCCTGTCTTGCCCCTAGGTTCTTCAGAAACATTTTTTTTTAGATTCCATATATATGTGTTAAATAAAGATCAGGAAATGTGTACCATCTAATGAAACTGTAAAGAAAGTAAAGATACAGTTAAGCATATAAACCCCATGGAGGATGCAGCTGTCCTTGTGTTTGTAATAACAAAAGAGTGAATTGGAAAGAGAAACAAATGGAAACAATCTTTTAATTCTGTTCTCCTAAAACACACCTTGAAAAGCTCATAAAGATACATATACTACAGGCAACACTGGCAATTATAAATAAAAGCAGTACTAGAGAGAGAGAAATAGATCTTAAAATGAAAATTGACTGAATAACAACATACGTCTAAAAGCATGTGCTTTATAATTGCCCTTTTATCAATCCAGTTTGCATCAGAGAGCGCTCTTAAAACAGTTGTGTTTCTAAATGTTCACGGCCCAGCTGTATTCCCATTTTATTTTATTTTTATTTTTTAAAAATAAAGTTATTTATTTATTTATTTTTGGCTGTGTTGGGTCTTTGTTGCTGTGTGCAGGCTTCCTCTAGTTGCGGCGAGCGGGGGCTACTCTTTGTTGCAGTGCACGGGCTTCTTATTGTGGTGGCTTCTCTTGTTGTGGAGCATGGACTCTAGGTGTTTGGGCTTTAGTAGTTGTGGCACACGGGCTCAGTAGTTGTGGCGCACAGGCTCAGTTGCTCCGCGGCATGTGGAATCTTCCTGGACCAGGGCTTGAACCTGTGTCCCCTGCAATGGCAAGTGGATTCTTAACCATTGCACCACCAGGGAAGCCCTGCATTCTCATTTTAAAGCTTGTTTTGCATAATGGGGTTTGGAGATTTGTATAAATTCCTGATTATGGACTGTTTTCTATCCTGGGTGTTATCACTCCACGTCTGCCCAAGATCTAATTTGCTGTGTGGTCCCTAGGGTGCTTTTCTGTGATGAAGCACCGACCTGACACCCTGGCAGAGATGGGAGACCTCTGGAGTTCTAGTAACCAGGATGTGGTGGTGATAATGGGGGTGATAACCCCTGACATCTCTCAGAGCCTCAGTTCCCTCTTCTGCGAAATGGGAATAAAAACGTTTACTGCTGGATGATATGGTAGTTCTCGTTTTAGTTTTTTAAGGAACCTGCATTATGTTCTCCATAGTGGCTGCACCAATTTACATTCCCACCAACAGCATAGGAGGATTCCTTTTTCTCCAGCATTTATCGTTTGCAGATTTTTTGATGATGGCCATTCTGACTCGTGTGAGGCGATACCTCATTGTAGTTTTGATTTGCAATTCTCTGATGATGTTGAGCATCTTTTCATGTGCTTTTTGGCCATCTGTATGTCTTCTTTGGAGAAATGTCTATTTAGGTCTTCTGCCCATTTTTCGGTCGGGTTGTTTCTTTTTTTGGACATATAGCTGCATGAGATGTTGTGTGATCTGATTTTTAAAATGACGTAAATGAACTTATTTACAAAACAGAAACAGACTCACAGAATTCAAAAACAAACTTATGGTTACCAAAGGGGAAACTTGGTGGGGAGGGATAAATTAGGAGTTTGGGATTAACATACACACACTGCTATACATAAAATAGATAACCAACAAGGACCTGCTTGTATAACACAGGGAACTCTACTCAATATTCTCTGAATGAAGAAAGGATCTGAAAAAGAATGAATATATGTAAAAAAAAAATTACTGTTCAGGAGTGTTGTAAATGTTAGAAAAAATTTATGTATGACATTTCACACATACTGAGTTCTCAGTAACTGTACCTGTTGTGTGTATGAGGCCCATGCTATATTCTCACATAACCGTTTTCCCCTTTCATTGCTCTCTGAGAAATATTTTTTCTTAAAAATTCAGTTCGCCCCATACCTTACCTCCTTCCTGCAACATAACATTCTCAAAGAAATTGCATCAATCACTAGCGGCACTCAATGACTTCTCACCTCTCCCACCACACAACTTGACCCTGACCTCATCCGCTCATCCTGGCCTGTGCTTCCGTCCGGGCCTGGGAAGGTCGTGATGACCATTTCTTCTTAATAAACTCTTCCTGGGAGAAGACCCTACAGGTCCGGTTTCCTTTTGGATAACTCCCCACGGCATGCAGGTCTGGAACCCTCAGAAAAAGGGTTGTAATTCCTTCATTGGCACCACTCATGGGAGATCTCAAGTTCCAGGATAAATGTGCCACAGTCGGGCACTTCTGCTGGGAGTCTGCCGTGAATATTTATGACTAAGGTCTACTGCAGAAGTGTAGGCCCCTCCCTGGCCTTCCTTTGTGCGGCATTCCAAAAGGGGGTGAAAGTGCTCTCAAGGAGACTGCTTTAGTTCGCTTCTGTAATTCTTATGCATTATTAATTTTCTTAACCAAAAAAAGAAAAAAGAAAACCCATGTGCATGTCAAGATTGATTAGAATCCTTAATGGAGATTTAATTTAAGGGTTGTTGCACCATAACTTCTACCCAATAGCACTGACTGTTGGAAGGAATGATTCACTGTCTACTAGTTACACTAATAGTTACACATGAATATCGTGTCTAATGATCTCAGACAAGCTGCCTGGTAACTGTGCTTCTCCGCATCCACTTACACTTGCTTTTCCTAATTGAAATTAATTGGAATAAATATGTCAGATGGTTAGATTCAGTAACCTAATTTTAACGGAGTGATGCCGCTCTATTTCATATGCACAAGCCTGGCTGTTTTTTCCTTCTTATACGTTGGTCCTTTGGCCTGGCCTTTTAATGATAATGTGTTTTTTCACATTCCCGGGTTCTCAGATCTCTCAGAAGTAGGGTAAGATTCAGGATCTGTCTGCAAGTGGGGAAAGAGCATGTCCGTTTGATCATGTCGCAAAAGTAGCAGAGGCAAAGAGGAATCAAATCCTTCACTCAGACGGGCAGCTGCTCCATGCAGTAATTATTCCATAGACACTGAATAAATATCTCTGAAATAAATACAAGTGGTAGATGAGACTCTTTTAACCTTGGCATTCTGCACTCCTGTGAACACAGCCATAGAAAACTGACAGGCAGGCTCTGGGTGTTCTGAGAACTTACTGCTCATAAAAGACTTATGCATAGGCATGTGTTACTGTATCAGAACAAAACCCAGAACAGGCAATGACCTTGAAAAGAGCGCACATGATTCCTGTATACAAGGTGCTTAGTGTAGTGCCCTGCATTTTCTAAGTACTACACGTTACTCTTATCGTGTGGGATACCCTCCGTGGTCATGCAGACATTGTCCCTACGGCATTTAGGGTGCGTTACGTGTGACAGGAGCAGATTCCTGTTCTGTACTATTGTATTCTCATATAAACCAAACCACTCTATTTTGCGCGAGGTTCCCCCTGTTGATGGCCAAGGATATTGAGGGAAAAGCTATGCACCGAGAAAACCGTCCTGAAAGCAACAGTCTTGCACATCAAGCACTCATGTTGACTGAGTCCAGACATATCATCTACGTGTGGATAATCATATCTGCATACCATGTATTATTGTTATCTATGTGCTTATTAACATGTTTCTTGTATCCTATTGTTGGATGCATGGTTGATACACAGGAAGGGCATAGCTTTTGCAGACACTCGTGGTGACTACGGACACACAAGCGTACACTGTCGCTGCCAGCTCTGAAAACACAGCCTGATCTCTTGGGAAAGCTGGACTCTCACTGGATACTTCAAGTTTCTTTGTGCCTGGATGTCAGCGGTATACCCATCTTCTTGCAGCTTATGAAGTCATCAAACATATATCTGACTAGACTTGGGAATTTAGGGCTATGCATTTGTGAAAGGTTGGCAGATGAATTTGCATCCAAATTGGCTTGTGGGAAGTTCAGAAAAACAATCCCAGCGAAGGAGAGAATCGAGCCCGCCTTGTCAGTTACCTGGGTTGTCTGTCTCTGTCTGGCTTGGGATTCAGCCTGTTGGATAAATCACAGAACAACACCTGAAAGTTAAAGGAAAGCTTCTTGAAATCGCTGCAGACTCCTGGGCCAAAAACAAAACGTATGTCAAAATATTTCACACTACCTTTCAGGTGTGTGCGGGGGAAAAAAGTACCTTTCATTATTTTCTGTGTGGCCTCATCTTATTGTCAAATCTCCCATGTCCAGTGGTGCTGGGGGAAGGGGAAGAATCTCAAACTTCAGCTTGCCTTTCGGGATCACAAATGCTTCTGGTTTTATACTTTGGGTAAATATCCCGTCAACTCAGGATTGAAACACCCCGCCGCGTTGGAATCGTCCTTCACCCCGACCGAAAGGCTGTTTCCCATCCTCAAAACGGTGTCGGGGTTTGGGGGCAGGCTCTGTAGCTTCTTGGGGGTGGGAAAGAGACCTGGGAAGTGAGGTATCTCTTCTCTCTTCTCGTGCCGCTTCCGGCCATGCCCATGTACTTGCAGTTGGCGTAGCCTGGGGTGAGCTCTCTGGAGGAGAGCGATGCTTCTTGGTCCCTCCCCCGGTCCCGCCATGGAGCTGCTCATGGAAGCTCCACCTTGGCCGCTCTCTTGCTCCCTAGACTGTGCCTGTTTCCATTTGTTCCTTGTTTGGGGCGTTCTCTTCTGCAGGCCTCCAGTGTGGAGTAATTTTCTCTCCCCATCCAAAAGACAAGCTAATCAGCCACCATTCAGCTCTCTTCCCGGTAGGAATGATCGAATCTCACCGGAGCACAGGATGAGCACCGAGAGGTTTGGGAGGTTCCTCTGGACCTATTTCTCAGGAGATGTTTCTTTGTGTGGACAAACCAGGCCACCCTCGCCCTCCACTGTGATTTCCTCTGCCTTGGACATCTATCCCAGCTTTCAGGGGGCTCTCCCCTTCTCCTCAAGGTCTTAGAGGGCTCAGCACGCCCACATCTCAACTCTCTGTCTCTCTCCTTTCCTCCTTGGTTCTTCCTCCTGACACCGACAAGCCTGTATTTCACATTCCTGTCTGGTGGTCTGGTTCGGCCTTTCCATACATGTTAACTTCTGGGTCTCCTCTTTGAGATTGTTTATAAGAAAATGATGGGCCGAGACTCCCAAGTTTTGCTCTTGGTTTATCAAGAAAACGTTTTGAAGTTAGGAAACCTTCTTCTTTCTTGTCGATGCCTGGTGTGCAAAACTAGAGTATCTCTGAAGATTGAAACACGTCCACTTTGCCACCCACATCGAGCTCTGAATTCTTTGTCCTGGGGCCGTGTGTCTTCTGAAGTAGTGAGATCCGCTGGGTTGCTGGATGCAGTGGGCAGGCCCTCATGAACTGTAGGGAAGAGAAAAATACTTTGCTTTAATATTTCCAATAGACTATTAGCTTTATATACAAATAGATGTGTATCTCCTATCCAATCACTGAATCCCCATCTACAGCTAGTTATTAAAATAAGCCAGTTTTACATAGTTATAGTTAGGATAAGTGGCAACTTTGAAGTCTAATCTTCCAGCGGGGAGAATGATTTGAGAGGGTGAGTAAAACACAAAGACCTGAAGTTGTCGGTCTCTTCCTCGGAGACAGTGGGCAGAGTGTCTTTATTTATTTATTTTGGGCAGCATACAACTTATATAATTCCTGAGATGGCAAAGTCATATGCAAAGAAGTTACGGAAATAACCAGGGCAGTAATGTGTTCATGAGATAACACAGCGAGGGAATTTCAAGACATTATGGTCAATTAGGAGATTTTGTCCTCTAAAATAACTCTCTGAAAATATTTAGTATACGGGCAGGGTGTCTTGATAGCTTGTCGTGGGCTCAATCCTCGCCCCAGATTCAGAGCTTTCCTCCATGCGCTTCCAGTTCTTTGCTCTTGGGGTCAGGTTATCTGGCCATCCAGGTTTGTCAGCCTTGAAGGGGTATGAGGCCCACCTCCACCCCGATTCCTCTTGGAGGGAGGGGCAGTCTGGGCCCTCAGGCTCGGGGGACTCTAGCTTTCCCTTCTGCTCTGACCCTGGTGTTGCTGAGATCCCCACTTTTCGTCCCCATCCCTGCCTTTCTGCTTGGCTGGAATATTGCCACGTTGCCTCTCTGCCTTCCTGAGAGGATAGGAGCTACGAAGCAGGTGATGTGGAGTTTTCGGGGGGGTGGGGCCAGGAGGGGAGGGGCGAAGGTAGGCAGTGTCACACCACGGGGTCTTCCCTCTCTCACTCCCAGCCCCCCTCCCCAGCGCGGCCGTGGGATCTAAGACATGTGTGCATTGCGTCCCTTACACCCGCCCCCCAAATGTTGCATGAATGAGACTGAGCTCCATTCACAGCCTTTGGTTCACATTCCTCGTTGGTTGAATCGCCCATTCAGTGTATTTGAAAGATGCTCATTTTATGTCAATAAGAAATGATGTGTTGGGCTTCCCTGGTGGCGCAGTGGTTGAGAGTCCGCCTGCCGATGCAGGGGACACGGGTTCGTGCCCCGGTCCGGGAGGATCCCACATGCCGCGGAGCGGCTGGGCCCGTGAGCCATGGCCGCTGAGCCTGCGCGTCCGGAGCCTGTGCTCCGCGACGGGAGAGGCCACAGCAGTGAGAGGCCCGCGTACCGCAAAAAAAGTATTCCGTTTGATAGGCTTCATCACTCCACCTCCTACAGCAGCCGCGGTGGTGCAGGTCAGACGTGCCGTGTGAGGGCATTTGCTAACACCCTCCGTTTTTCTTCACTTGAATCGTCGCTCCTCTTAGCCAGGGAGGTTTCTACCAAGGCACGGACACTCTAGTTGAAGATGCTGCCCGTTCCTTCTTAGACACGCACCATTCCAAGCGTGCCTGGGACCTTTGTGGATGCTTCACATACCCCCAACCTTTGAGGTCCTCACCAATGGAGCCAGGACGTGGCTTCAGCAGGAAACTGGGCTGCAGTCTTGGGAATCCACACGGAATCCCGTGGATGCCCCGAACCGGGCTGTATGACCTCCCTCACATGGTATTCCATTCTTCACGCTGAGTCGGGTCACTGTGAAGATGCAGAGGGGCCTGAAGCAGCTCAGAGACCAACGACTAACACTCTGAAACCATCTCTCCGGAGGAGCCTCGCTGGTTCTCTAACTCGCAGTTCTTTAACTTCTTTCAGTTCTTAACTGGTTCTTTAACGTCCGCTCTGTGAGGCTAGGGCTGGGCCTCGGGAAATATATCTGTTTGGGCCCAAGTGAAACTGATGATCCAATATGGGCAAGTTCACATGGTCCGAGACAGGACACGATCTCCTTGACCTCCTGACTTCCAGCAGGGGGGCTGCTAGAGAGACACGGCAAGGCAGGACGAGAGAGCAGAGATTTCTGCCTACTACTCCAGCCACAGCTCTTGGTTGAACTTGGCTGTTGGCTACCGTCCCATCTTTTTGAACCTCCCGGACCAGCATCCTTGTGCCCTCAGAGGTCCCGGCACCGACCAGGCAGAGTCCTCCCTTGGAGGTCCGAGGCCAGTTCCTGAGGTCCCCTCTCCCGTGCTTCTGGGTCTCATTAACACCATCTCTCCGTGCCGAGCCTAAGGAAGACACCTGTTCCAGCAGCCTTCACCTCTGCCCCTCCTCTGTCATCCCTTTGTGCTTTTCAAGTACTCCCCCACCTTTGAGACTGACTTGCAATATTAAATTCTCTGCGTTGGACTGACGAAAGCAGTTTGTCCTCTCCTAACCAGATCTGACACACGCGTTGGCAGCTACGGTTGGAGAAAGCTCCTTCCGGGCCCTGCTGCGTGACAGAGAACAGATTTACAGTGTTCGAAGCCCCCGTATTCCGCCCGCCCTGTGCCCACATCCTTTCCCATGTCACCTTAGAGTGGACCCGCCTGTGTGTCCACGGGACGTGCTGCAGGCAGAGGCTTAAGGAAGCATCTGTGTGCCTCCGTTCCCTCTATCTCCCTGCCAGTGCCGTGGCGCGGCTGAGCCCACGCTCTGAGGGGTCCCAGGAAGACGATGGAGCAGAAGTAAGGTGCCGAGTCACCCCAGTTAAGGTCATGTGGCTCCTCCAACTTCCAGCCGAGCCTGCACCCCAGATGCACCCCAGATGCATGCACAGCACCTGCTCACCTTTGAATGGATGGGGGGTTACCCAGCCTTCTTGTGGATAGCAGAGCATCCCACAGCCCGGCTCCTTCACCTGCACGAGGGCACGGAACAGGTGCCCCTGAGTTAGCTCTCTGGACCCTCTGCAGACCTGTCCTGTCCTCACTTAATACTCACGTGCTTTATGCTGAAGGGAGACCCACAGCGCCTTCCTAGCTTTCCGCACGGCCTTCTTGGCTTTTGTCAAGAGCCTTTTGTGTCCAGCCTTTTGTGTTTTCGTGCCCTCTTGTGCACCCTCAGGAGAGTTATCTGAATGTCTCTTCACCCGTAGGGGAGGTGAGTGTCCTCCAGAAGTCTCCTCTGCAAACTCCCCGCCTTTCTTCACATTTCCGTAGGACGCTCATGGCCGCTCGCCTACCTGGCTCAGAGCCGTTGGCCAGTAAGCCCTTCCGATAATCACCCCGATGTTTCCTAGCTGCCTCTCCTGCCATGCAGGCCTCTGATATATCGCCTTGAATGCACCAAGTGTGACATTAAACTTGTGTTAATGCTTGTCCCCTACGGGGAGGGGTATTCTCCACTCACTTCCAGACTTGCACACAGAGCCTCGGTCAAGCCTACAGAGGTCATTCTGCTGAGGCATAGATGCGACCATACCTTCGTTCATTCAACAGACACTTCTCAGGCATTTATATCTATGTGCCAACAGGTGTCTATTGAGGCACCGTCTGTGCTGAAGTGTAGCGTGGCAGGAAAGGTAGGGACCATAGATGCATGCAGATGGAGACGGGCGTGTCAGAGTTGCTGGATAGAAAGTGGGTGGCTTCTGCCAGGCAAGGAGCACAGGAGGCATCAGGGAAGTCTTTCTTGAAACCTGGGTAATGCCTTGAAGGAGGCCTATGAGTCAGCCAGATCAAGATGTGGAGAGGGTAGTCCAGGCAGGGGCCTGAGCAAGGGGCAAAGGCACGAGGTGTCTCTAGGCATCAGTAGACAAGAGGAGGCTGGAGACCCACCACGAGGACAGGGACATTCCAAGGAGTTGTTTCTCATTGTGAAAGAGATGTGTAGTAGGAAGTTCCTATTCGCGTTTCAAAGAAATCACATCGGGAGCATTGATAGAATGTATCAGCTTCAGAATCTCTAAGAGTGGTTCTAATCAGGGTGATTCTTCCGCCTACGGGGTATTTCCAACATGTGGAGACACAGGGCCGTGTGTGAACCAAGAAGAGGGCCCTCACCAGACACACCAGACCCGCCGGTGACTTGGTCTGGGACTTCCAGCCTGCAGAACAGTGAGAAATCAATTTCTGCTGTTAATAAGCTGCTCGGTGTGTGGTATTTGTTACAGCAGCAGAACAGACTACGTCACATTCACCGAGCCACTTTTTTCTTAGATTCAAGTTTCTCATGAGGATGCTTGGTAAGAGAGAGACGAGGCTGACCAGCCATCCAGCCGTGCCGGGCTGCATGGGAGGTAGAGTCCTCATTTCCGATATACATGTTGATGTTCTGTTGTACACACTGGTCCTTTACACGAGGATCCCCCCCTGAGCTACTCCCTGGCTTGGAGGGAGGTCACCAGTGTGCTGGGGGACAGTGATTCTAGCCTGAGTACCCACAAGAAGCTGGCCTGCTCTCCTTGCTTTGCTCTAACTACAGAAGCCCCTCTGATCCCTCCAGCCCCCTGTCCCAAGACTAAGTTTCTTCTAAAGGAACATGACACCCTGCTTACTGTTTCGTACCAAGGGGTAATATTCAGGTAATATCAGACCCTTCCAACGAAGTGTCTGATGTCCAGTTCATCTGGGACATTCTGGTTCCTATAAACAGGTTTCTTTACTGTGGGACTCCTTAGACCTTTTTATTTTTGAAAATGCGTTGTGAAGATCCCAGAAGGAGATGTGTTACAAATTGTTCCTCAATGTACTTCAGTAAAGAACATGGTTTTCACGTTCTCTATTAATTGCGTGTTCCTGTGTCTTTTTCCTGCCATCCCCTCTTACTTGTGCCTGGTTTCTTTCTATTCTCAAAGAACGGCCAACTTGGGTGAACATTTCAGTGTCTTCTCTGACCCCTACTTAAGAAAAATTAATCACACCTGTCCTTGTAAAATCTCTGTTGCAGACCGACCCAAGCATGTTGTATCAATGTCATTTGTCCGTATCTCTGTCTCTTTGACTAGAGATATTTTCTCTTGCACTTTTTGTGTCAGGGAGGACCTTGTTCTCATTCAGCTTTTCATCTTACCTCCCCTCACCTATTTGGGTGCCTGTATCTGGCTCGCAGAGTGTTTGGTTTTTTATTGAAGTATAGTTGATTTACAATATTAATATTAGTTTCAGGTGTGCAACATAGTGAATCACAATTTTTGAAGGGTATATTCCATTTACTTACTCTAAAATGTTGGCTGTATTCCCTGTGTTGTATAATATATCCTTATGGCTTATTTATTTTAGACATAGTAATTTGTACCTCTTAATCTCTTACCCCTGTCTTGCCCCTCCCCACTTCCCTCACCCCACTGGTAACCACTAGTTTGTTCTCTATATTTGTGAGTCTGTTTCTGTTTTGTTATATTTATTCATTTGTTGTATTTTTTACATTCCACATATGTGATAACATAGAGTATTTGTCTTTCTCTGTCTGAATTATTTCTCTTAACATAATGCCCTCTAAGTCCATCCACATTGTTGCAAATGGCAAAATTTCATTCTTTTTCATGGCTGCATAATATTCCATTGTATATATGTACCACATCTTCTTTATCTATTCATCTGTTGATGGGCACTTGGGTTGTTTCCATGTCTTGTAAATAGTGCTGCTATGAAAATTGGGGTGCAGGTATCTTTTCAAATAAGTGCTTTTATTTTCTTCGGTTATATACCCAGGAGTGGAATTCCAGTGAGTATTTTTAAAGTCAGACTCAGAATAAAATAGCACTGATTCCTCGGACATGATGAGTCAGGGCTGCTATGAGAGTGAGAGGAGGTGGAAGTGTGGCGTCATTCCCATCACATCTTTCTGACTTGTCATTCCTGGGCAGTCAAGCCATAGTCAAGCCCAGTTACTTGGGATTTATCCAACACGTACGTCCTTGTCAAAGTTCAGCTTTCACTCTTCTTTCCGAGCAAGGGCGAGTTCAGATGGCTTCCAGTGACCCTCTGTCTTCTTTCTCTAAGGCTGTGCCATCAGACTCCAGCCCTCTCCTGGCACAGCTCCTGGCCCACTGAGCTCTTAGACTCGGGTTCCCAGGAAGGGAGGGAGGGAGGGAGGGAGGGAGGGAGGGAAGGAGGAAGGGAGGGAGGAAGGGAGGAAGGAAGGAAGGGAGGGAGAGAGGGAGGAAGGAAGGAAGGAAGGAAGAAGGAAGGAAGGAAGGAAGAAGGAAGGAAGGAAGAAGGAAGGAAGAAGGGAGGGAGGAAGGAAGAAGGAAGAAGGGAGGGAGGGAGGGAGGGAGGGACGAAGGAAGGAAGGGAGGAAGGAAGGAAGAAGGAAGAAGGGAGGAAGGAAGGAAGAAGGGAGGGAGGGAGGGAGGGACGAAGGAAGGAAGGGAGGGAGGAAGGAAGGAAGGAAATGAAAAGCATCTGGCCAACTTTAGGGTCACTTTAACTTAACTGCAGGGTTTTGCTGTCTGCCCTGCCTTGTTGTTAGCAGTTTTAATCCCTGTTCTCATGCTGAAAATTGTGGAGCATTTATCTTTATTGTTCGGTGTAACCTGGCAGGGATTCGGACACTGGCCTAAGAGCCATAGTTGATTTTAAACGTAAAATAAGGTCGAAGAAAAAAGCCGTCTTATGCTGAGCTAGATTTTTCTTGAATGTGACTCCTCAGTGTGACATAGGAAGCTACTTGGGGTCTTTGAGCATCTTCTCCTCTCTGTGGATAGTAATTCAGAGATGGAGGAGGATAGTTCTGTTGTGCAGCAAAGAACTCCATCTTCCGGGGGCTTCATCCCCCTTTTCCTACCCTTCTTCGCATTCTGTCTAATTTTGGGTAATCCTAAACCTGATCATTGATTTTTAAAGAAAGACATTCATTAACAAGAAGAAATTTTGACTTCTTTTCACTCCCTTTTTAAGTCATGCAAATAGGAATCTACATTTTCTAGCTTCTTCTGAGACACTGAATTGTTAGAGGAGTGGAACGAAAAAGTGCATTTGGGAGGGGTGTTAGTCAATTTCAAGCATTTGCCCCTTTGTGTTGGGCATCCAGCAGCCTTTCTGAAATGAACTAAGAAGCATTATACTGAGAAAATTCCTTCAGCATCAGTGAGAGACTGCTGACTACGTGTAGGAAGAGAGAAATTACTTGTTATGAATAGGGGTTCTGTCTTTCATTAAGAAGAAATCAGGAGGTAAGAAGAAAAGAAGAGGGAAAGGAAAGGAATGAAATGGTAGTTGGAAGAATAGATCAAGGAATTCACTATTGTATACTTTATGTATTTCTCATGTATGATTTATTTGCATTTAATGCTTCTATTATTTGGGGCATGCACAGCGCCAGTGAAATCTCTTAGAGATACATATTAAAGGTCTGTGCTGTAATCGATGCAAAATTCATTTTCTCAGTTTAAAATAGAGAGGCAATTTTTTTCCAGGCCCTCTTGTGAGACTCTGGAACAAATCAACACCCTTTACAAATATAATAAGCGTGCTGCAAGCCGGCCGGCGATTTGTTTGCTCACATCTTCCCAAAGGTTTTGGACAGGCAATGCACAGATCAGTACAGTTCTCAATGGAACTTCAATTGACTAAAAGCTTGACAAATGAAATAAATCCAAATGCTAATAAAAGAAAAGGAAATGTTTGTTATAACGGAGAAGATATATAGATACAGACAAAGACACACACATTTCGCCCACAATTTTTGTTAAGGAGGTATGTTAGCATTGCTTTGCCATTTTCCCAAAGTATTACAGAAAGAAATGGATTCTCTCCACATCACGTGCTACCAGGTAGCTTACACCTTGCTGGTGAGACAAACAGGCATTGCTCTTGCAAATCTCATCCTCTGACACAACTCTTATGAAAGTAATAATAAGTGATATCTAATGTCTCTGGAATATTTGTTATGAGCTATGTACAAAGCAATTTAATAGACTATGTAATCTCTTCCTAATGGTAGAAAATATTGCTTTCCTTATTTTTCAGATTATGCTATCCATAGAACTAATTTCTTTCATATAATAAATGCTTCTAGTGAGAGGATTCCAAATTAAGCCAAGAACATTTTATGCTGGCAATCAATTTATATTAGTGTATAAAAAAATCAATTTATATTAGCCTATAAAGCAATTAATGCATTCATTCACTTGTTGACTCATCAACTTTTTGGAGTACCTAGAATTGTGCCTGGTAGGCAGTATGTGCTCAATAAGTATTTGTTGAGTGAGTGAATGTGTGAATGAGTGAGTTAGTCACAGGGCTCGGGGGGGAAAAGTTGACCCCAATAGGGATGTTGTCCTCAAGTCTGATATTGGGAATCTACCTTGCACCTAAACGGCAGCAATAGAAGATAGAAATGGCATATAAAAGGGGAGTTCTTTGAGAAAAATATAGCTTGCAGGTGGGTTACCAGGAAGGACTAGTGGAAGAGAGCATATTTTCATATGACCAGAATGGGGGTCAGGAAGCCAAGATTTGTAAAAGAAAAAGAGAATGCATTTCCATGTGGATTACAAATGGCTGGAAATTCACAAAGGGAAGACCTTGTGAAGATGAGGCCATGGTAAGAATTCATTCTATTAGCCAGGTAAGGAAGCATCCCCTCAAAATCCATTTGAGGAAATCTTTGAACATTCCTGTTAGAATGAGTACGACAGGCAGAAAAATGACCTCTCCCTGCACCCCGGAGATGTCGATGTCCTAATCCTCAGAACTTGTGAATGTGTTACCTTGTATAGTGAACAGGACTTTGCAGGTGTGATTGTGTTAAGGAACTTGCGCTGTAGAGGTTATCCTGGATTACACCCACGAGGGTCCTTGTAAGGCAGAGGCAGGAGGGCCAGAGGAAGAGAAGATGTGAGGACAGAAGCAGAGATCGAAATGATGTGACCAGGAGTCAAGAAACATGGGTGGCCTCTAGAAGCAGGAAAAGCCAATGAAATGGATTTCAGACCACGGCCTCCAGGGGAGCAAGATACTGCATGTGTGTTAAGTTAAGTTAGCCACAAAACGTGTGGCCATTTGCTACAGCAGCCATGGGGATCGAGTACAATGAGCTAAGCTCTTAGACAGGCATGCTTTTTCTCTTCTCATGTCCTTTTCTCCCCGCCATGTCCCCCGTTCAGCACGATAAAACAACCTTGGTAGCTCCAGAGTGTTAAATGCAGTGCCCTGATTCATATGGACATCCAGGAAGAGCCGTGTTTAAGCTTGAGCTGTTTTAAGATATGGCACGGCAGCCCAACCCTCTGAATTGCATCCTCTTTTGATCATTGCCCTGCTGTTGCTATGGCGCCCAGATAAAATGCTTCAGATGCTTTTCTTTTTCCTGAGGGCAAAACACCATCAGCTCACATATTCCAAGAAAGATGTGCCACTTGTCATCTTTATTCCAGGAATACAGATGTGCACATTATTATTATTATTGTTATATATATATATTTTTTTACAGAAGTGTGTATGTCAGAAAATCATTTCGATGAGCCTTCAAAATATTTGGAAGGAGATGCAGTCGAAAATACGCAGCTCTTTACATGGACTCTTTTAACCTTTGGCTTGCTAACCTTTACTTTCCTATTTTCCCGTGGAAACTCATCAGTTGTTTCTGCAAAAATATAAAAGACATTAGCAAATTGGACAGCATCTATGTTCTTATCTTTCTTCCATGTCCAGGATGAAAAATGAGTCTTTTAGATCATTATCAATAATGATGACATTTCCTGAGTTGGATAGAAACCCACCATCAAACTCATAACCTTCAAGGATTCACCAGAAGACATGGATGATGTGCTGCAGTTTTGTTTTTTTAAATGACATATACACGGTTAGGGTCTTTGGTTGAGTGTGGAAAACATCACAGATTCTTTAGACTTCTGTGAAACTAGAGAGATCCAACTGTGTCCCAAATTTAATGAAAAGTTGTCAGGATTTTTTTCAACCCTGTGTGAAGCAGCACAGACCCAAAGATGTATTGGAGTTGGTTCTTGATTTGGAACTAGGACTCGTGATAGAACAGAAATCGTAGACACACAGTCACTGCAATGCAACCTTCTTGATCCTGAGGCATAAATCAAACCCCCAAATCCAGACAGTCTTATCTTTAACTCACTTTAAAGCTCAACAGAGATGAGTGAGCTTTGATCTAACGAAATTCCTGTTCTCCAGGACCACAGAGAAATTTTGTGCACGTGCTTGTGTGACTATGAATAAAGGCGGTCATGTCTGGGATCCCGCTTTTTGTAATTGTCCACAAAGACAGATAAGGGCGAGAAACAAGTGCCTAGTTAGAAAACATCACAGGGTATCCACATGATGAACCTGGTTCACCTGGGTTTCATTTGTTCAAATGTTCTAAGGTGTAGATTTGAAGATTTAAAGACACAAAACCTGAACTACTGTAGGAACTTTCCAAAATACTGGTCCTAAAAGTGTCCTGTATTCTTTGATTATATAATGTCTTGGTTTGTTCAGGCTGCTATAACAGAATATCATAGACTGGGGACTTAAATAACAGACATTTCTTTCTTGTGATTTTGGAGGCTGGAAGTCCGAGGTCAAGGCCCTGGCTGATTTGGTTCCTGGTGATGCCTGTCTTCGTGGTTCATAGATGGTCACCTTTTCAATGTGTTCTCACATGGTGGAAGGGGTGAGGGAGTTCTCTGGGATCTCTTTCATAAAGACACTAATCCCATTCATGGGGGCTCCACCCTCATGACCTCATCACCTCCCAAAGGGCCCACCTCCTGATACCATTACTTTGGGGATTAGGGCTTCAACATTTGGATCTCGGAGGGACACAGACATTCCGCCTATAACAATAATGACAAAAGAAGGACAAAGTAGGACAAAGTAGAAGCGTATCAAGTGCACGTCAGACATCCAACCTGAAAGGAAAGGTGTTAGGAAGGTACGCTCCTTCATGGTGTGTTCAGTACCTTCCTAGATGGTTGATAGGTGTCGTGCACGTTGCAGTGGTGCAGTCAGGATGGGTTAAGGTTGTTTGTGCTGGATAAGATCTTCGTGTGGGTGCCAAGAACTTCTGGGCAAGAGAATGCCCATAAAGTCCACATGATGAAATATTCATTTCTGGGAAAACCCAAGGAAAAATTAAGGCTGAGGGTGACATATTCCACAATAACAGTGTGAAGATTGAACTCGTCTGTCAATAAGAGAAAAGCAAGGAGAACCTAAAACTATTTTGGGTAAAGCAGCCCAGAGGGCAAGATTCAGTATCTTTCTGCTAATCACAATGATGTTTTGTGAAGAGGGAGGCAAACTGTGGGATATGGTTTTTTATCCGGTATCCAACCGTTTTTGAATAGATGATGTGATTCATCCTGATTTTCATTTTCAATACCCTGTCTTTCTGTAAATGTTGTAGTTTGGGAATTTAAGCAGGGAGTGTCTCCATGGGGGACAAGACACATCAGTATCTATGTGCTGATGTCTGGAGGGCTCTGGGTTGGCAACACAGAACCAGGGGACCTGGGCAGGAAAGCCAGGGTCAAAGTGGAGAATCAACACATATGTGGGGCTGGAGGAAGCAGCGTGTCCCCTCGGGCAGGGTCTCCAGGACCTTGGAGAGGGTGCCCCACCTATGCCCCAGGCTGCGTCTTGGCTGGAGAGGTGTGTCTCCTGCCAGAGAGAAAACGTAAGCCCCCTGTGCTTTCTCCACTTCTCTTATCATAAAACAGGGAGGCCCAGCTGGGAGCCATGTACTGTGTGGCCTCTTACCCTCACCAGCCCACCCTCAAAGTCCAGCAACGGCTGCGATCATGAGCGTAGGTATGAAAGAGCGTAGGTACAACTTCTTCATGTGGCGGTCTATCTGTGGTTCTCCTGTTGGTCTGGCACTGAGACTGGCTGGCACCTGGGACCCTTTGCTGCAGTGCTGTGATGCTTGCACCTGGACACACCTCTCCTCCAGCAACAAAATACAAAGGAACTATGTGGGACTAAAAATAACTGCGTGCGTGCACAGGTAGGGCAAATTCTGGACAAAAGATACAAAGAGACCAAAACACCCAATTGCCACTTTTGAAGAGCCCGGAGCAAGAGCAGGGTACTACTCATGCCCCCTGCACTCAACACCACCAAAGGGGTGGGCAGACCACCTAAGCCTCCCCTCCAGCCCGACCCCTGGACACACCCCTACCCTCACCCCATAGAAGGAACCAGCTTGCACCCCCTTGGGGAGCAAGCGAGCAAGGGAACCTGTTGTTTGTTCTTGTGCCCCTCCCCGCCCCCTTCCACCCCCACCCCATCACCACCACCACCACCCCCGCTGCAGCAGGGGCCCTGATAAAGCCTTGCCTGGATTTCTTGTCTGGCCTCTGATCAATTTCTATTGACTAAGGAAGGCCAAGAACCATGGTTGGAAACAGCACTGTGCATCCCAGAAAACCTCCGACTCCCTGTGATGCTGATGCCCACCTACTCTCGGGAGTGGCCTGTGGTCTCTGGGCTCACACTGCCCACACTTGCATCCCGATTCTTCTCTTTATCACCCCTGCAGTCGGGAAAGGTTTGTGGACTCTTTCCTAGGGTTCACGGCTCTCATCCACAAAATGTGGCCGATGCAACAGTACCTCTCAGATGGCATTGTTGGGAGGATGAAAAGGGGGAGGTTCCCAGATGGTGCACAGGGCCTGCTGTTAGCAGGAGGTGCTCAGCCAGTGCTCACCATAATGCTCATGCTTACGGTACAGCTGATACTTCTGAATTTCACGCTCCGTGGATGGTGAGGAATAATCTCATAGTGTAGGCTATCATGTGACTGCTGTCCAGCGTGGACGGGGATGGGAGAGTCGCCTCACTTTGCTGGATCATCCACTTAACTTCCCCAGATCTTCTCCATTTTCTTCTTGCTCTGTGCCCTGAGAGGCTGACCAGTGTGGACAGTATCTGTGGATGCTGTGTTTCTGGCTCTAGGATGGTCTGACCAAATCGGAGGGAGGGAGGGAGGGAGGAAAATGAGAACGAGGGTGCCCCTCACCCTGGCTTTCGCTCTCTCTGTGAGGACATCTGGGGCTGGAATGGCCCTCAGCAGAAGCTGGCTGTCTTCTCAAGTGGCTGCCGCAGACGCAGCTATGTCTCCCCAGAGGTTGGGAACTCTGCCCTCGCCAGGGTGTGGAGAAAGCTCCACTGCTGTTCGTTCTGAGCTCCTTGCACGGTTTGCGGTTCCGCTGCACACATTTCTAATTAGACCATTAATTGAAACAACGAGAAGAGGAATACAGTCCTTCCACGGATAATCCCAATTTGAAGATGCTCTCGGTTTGTCTTCAGAGCATTCTCATTCTCTTATGCTGTCCAGTCAGACACACCTTGGAGGTGATGGATTACTCACAGAACGTGGGTTTGCGGATGCCAGCCTCGCAGGATCAAATGTACTCGTCTAAAAGGCTGTGGCATATAAAGCCACTGGCAAACATTAAGGTCTGGCCATAAAATCATTTCCCTGAGCTGTGTGTTGCAAGGTGATGCGTTGAAGTACTGTCTGTGGGTGTGGGTTTTTGGATTCAAGCCTTGTCAGCAACCACTTGGATTAAATGAACCCGCACTAGATGCCTGATCACAGGCGTGATGCCACATGGGTATCCATAAGGACTTTGAACATATAGCATTTTTATTTTCCTAGATTGCTCACACTGAAATGTTACCCTTCATTGCAACTTGTGATGGTCATTTGTACACCCAGCCACGTAGATATAGCAGATACACTACTTCTGTTGTTTAGATGTGTTGTTTAGGTTCAGAAACGTCTGGAAATTGTACTTGGAAAATTTTACACGAATGAAATAAGGGAAGAGATTCTTGGATTTCTCCCAGCAACTGTAGGGAATCCTAGTACATTCTTTCCCTGGTCTTCTTTTTCTTTTTATTTTTTTGAATTTTTGAATTTTTATTTTATTAATTTTTTATACAGCAGATTCTTATTAGTTATCCATTTTATACATATTAGTGTATATATGTCAATCCCAATCTCCCAATTCATCATACCACCCTGGTTTTCAAAGCCCCTTTCAACCACTGTATTTCTGTCCATCATATAGGACTCTCATTGCTTCTAGCCCTTCTGGTTAAGATAGAAATCCTACAATTTTCTTCTTATCATTTCCTAATAGCCCACGATGCTGGATTTCTGGCTGAGTGCTGGAATGATTGGCCAGTTGTTTTAGGGTGGGGGAAGGGATAGTAGAGGGACTGCTTTCTGTATCTGAATTGAAAAGCAATCCAGGGATCTCCTCTGAAATGCCTCAGAATTGCCCTCTTGGCCCAGAAAGAACCTGATAAAACCAGACTTTTAAGGGAACTCCAACATTTAGCTCTAACTCTGACACGGGACTATGTCTGAGGCAGTGTGTTTCCCAGGGCATGTGTAGAGGACGATAGTTTATTCTGAATTTACCCCTACCTAAACCCTTTACCAATTTCTGGCAATAAATGTGTTTCCTTAACACCAGGTGCATTCAAAACCCAGTGGGAGCACTATAGGGAAAATGTATTTGACTTTAGAAAATGAATTGACAGGTAGAAACAGGAATCAGTAAAACTGCCCCTACACCCCAAGCTTGATGCATTTGAGAGCAGGATATGTAATTTTTTGAGTTGTCGATATTTTCTGAGGTTACACAGGGGGTGAAAAATGCTTTCTAGAAAGCAGTTCTGATACTCTTCCATTGTATTTACACATAACATGTATATTAAGATAAAGGATAGATTCCATATTACAGATTCACCTTATCTTTTATAACAGATTTATCAGAAAATGTTATATGCAGAAGGCATTGGAGGCATGGAGTCTGTATGCATAATGAGCTGCCTGGTTACCTCTTCATGTTGTGTGTGAATAAATTCCACCTAAATTCATGTTATGGGTGGTTCTTTTCCTATTTCACCAACAGATAATCGGAGCAAAGTCTCGATAATCAAGGTCCTCAGAACTGCAAACTCTCCTTGGTTCCTGGTTGAGGGCCATAGTAAATGCTCTCTAAAGTATTTAGAAGGGGTGGGATGCGCACACTTTCTATCATCATTAACATAACATAGAAGTTTTCACGCTTTATGAATACACTTTTCATCCCAGTGCAAATTTTAGCCTTTAGGCTTGGCTATACGTCAGTGCCTCTTACTAAGACTAATTCAGCTAGGGTTGAGTTTGGGGAGTCTGATTCCTAAGGAAAGAGTGTTTGTGAAGGAGTGGGAATGGATAGTGTATTCGTTATCTACTGCTGCATGACACATAACCACAAACCTAGCCATTTAAGTGAACACCCATCTGTCATCTCAGAATTTCCGTGGGTCGGGAATCTGGGAACAGCTTAACTAAGTCTTCCGCTGGGGGTCTCTCAAGGTTGTAATCAAGGTATTGTCCGAGCTGCGTTTTCATCTGGAGGCTCAACTCGGAGAGAATCGGGTTCCAAGTCCCCTTAGCAGAAATCATTTCATTGTGATGGTACCCTTGGCAACGTGTCTTGTGAAGCCAGCCACTGAGAAAGAGGGTGGATGGTTTTGCTGCTTGGATGTTCTGGGTAGTCCTGGGCTCTCTTTGAAGGATCTCACCGGATTAGGTCAGGCCCACCCAAGACAATGACCCTTCTGATTAATTCAAGGTCAACTGATGAGGGAGAGTTCAATTATATCTACACACTCACTTTATTTTTGCCACAAAACCTAGCATGGGAGTGATACTGCATCCCCTTTGCCGTGGTTAGAAGATCTAAGGCTCTGCTCCTATTCCAGAAGAGAAAATTCTACGAGGGCGTGGAAACCTTGGACAACATCTGAAGGGGTATCCACCAAAGATAGATACCCAAGTTGCCACTCCTCTCCACCTTGAGCTGACCATGGGGCACCCTAACAAAGGACCACTGAACCAGAGTTTCCTGGTCTTTTCTTTTTTTTTTTTATTGAAGCGTAGTTGATTTACGATGTTTTGTTAGTTTCAGGTGTACAGCAAAGTGAATCAATTATACATATACATATATCCACTCTGTTTTAGATTCTTTTCCCATATAAGTCATTATAGAGTAGTGAGTAGTGTTCCCTGTTCTATACAGTAGGTTATTATTAGTTATCTATTGATTTTTTTTTTTTTTTTTTTTTGTGGTACGCGGGCCTCTCATTGTTGTGGCCTCTCCCATTGCGGAGCACAGGCTCTGGACGCGCAGGCTCAGCGGCCATGGCCCATGGGCCCAGCCGCTCCGCAGCATGTGGGATCCTCCCGGACCGGGTCACAAACCTATGTCCCCTGCATCAGCAGGCGGACTCTCAACCACTGTGCCACCAGGGAAGCCCTGATATTTTATATATAGTAGTGTGTATATGTCAATCCCAGTCTCCCAGTCGACCCCTCTTCCCCCTTACCCCCTGGTAACCATAAGTTTGTTTTCTGCATCTGTGACTCTATTTCTGTTTTGTAGATAAGTTCATTTGTACCCTTTTTTTTTAGATTCCACATATGAGCAATAACCCATGATATTTGTCTTTCTCTGACTTCCTTCACTTAGTATGATAATCTCTACGTCCATCCATGTTGCTGCAAATGGCATTATTTTGTTCTTTTTTATGGCTGAATAATACTCCATTGTATGTATGTACCACATTTTCTTTATCCATTCCTCTGTTGACAAACACTTAGGTTGCGTCCATGTCCTGGCTATTGTAAGTAGTGCTGCTGTGGACATTGGGGTGCAAGTATGTTTTTGAATTATGGTTTTTCCAGATATATGCCCAGGAAGTGGGTTTGCTGGATCATATAGTACTGAGCTTCGAGGTCTTTAAACGAGGTATATGGACTGGCTTCATAAAATCCAGGAGGCTCTGGAGGGGTGTACAACATTCTATACACATGCCTATTTCTGGGGTTTTCCTGGTGAGGTGTAGGTCCATGGTTTATATTTGTTTTTCCCATGAATACTGTCTTAAGACCTCTCTCCAGATACACACGGAGGGAGAATTCTCCAAAAAGCTCTCCTGTCTGGGAAGGAGATGGAGGAAATGGTGGTAGCATCTTCCATTAATGTTGTGTTAAGTGTGTCCTGACTAAAGAAGAATCCTGTCTAGATACTGGTTCTTGCAATGAGCTTCTCACCACCTTTCTTCCCTCCCAAAGTCAACAAAATAAGAGATTCTGTTCTAGACAATTCAGGTGTCTTTCGACTGTATGTTAGCCTTTGCCACATTCACCGTCCATGCGATGCCCAGATTATAGCCACTTCACTTTTCTAGGAGTTCATGACATAGTGACCAGCAGATTTCAGATGGAATAATAAGGAAGGAAACAAAAAAAGGTCTGGTTTCCAACCCATGAGTTAGTGACTTTCTATCAGAAGGTATTCAGTCATTGCCCCTTCCTCTGCTTCAGCCCATAATCTATAGTTATGGCATGGGTACTGGCTTTTCCTCTCTCCGTATTCTGAGATATGGGCCTGGCTGGTCCTGAATCAGCAGGTGTGCTCAAGTGTCCTGCAGCCGTCAACTGAGCACTGAGATTCTCCTGTTTACGGAACAGCTTTCATGGACAGTAGGTTATCTCAACGTCACAGTGATCCTCAGAATTCATCCGTTCGTATTCTCATTTGACCGATGCCTCAAAGTCGTTCAGCTGATCAAGACAGCTGATGAGGTGTTTTAAACCCCGAGAGGCTTGACTTAAACGTTCATGACCTCTCATGAACCAGAGCTGTCAAACTGGGGTTTGGGGACTTCTGGAAGCCTTTTCATTAAGTCTGAAAAATACTCCATGTGATAACAAATTCTTCCCTCTGAATTTTTTCTTTTTTTAGAAATTTATTTATTTATTTATGGCTTCGTCGTGGTGCGCGGGCTTCTCGTTACAGTGGCTTTTCCTGTTGCGGAGCACGGGCTCTAGGTGCGCGGGCTTCAGTAGTTGTGGCACGTGGGCTCAGTAGTTGCGGCTCGTGGTCTTTAGAGCGCGGGCTCAGTAGTTGTGGCACATGGGCTTCGTTGCTCCATGGCATGTGGGATCTTCCCGTACGAAGGATAGAACCCATGTCCCCTGTACTGGCAGGCGGGTTCTTAACCACTGTGCCACCAGGGAAGTCCCTCCCTCTGATTTTATACTCCATCAGTGGTTCTCAGCCAGTGGTGATCTTCCCACCTCCCTTCCCCCGCGCATCCCAGGTGACACGCGGCAATGTTGGGAGACATTTTTGATCGTCACACTTCACGGGCAGGGCTGCTACTGTTCTGGAATACGTAGAGACCAGAAACTATGTGAAACATCCCCCAATGCACAGGACAGCCCCCTACAGCCCAGAATTATCTGGCCTCAAATGTCAGAGAAACCCTGCCCTACATTTTGACTTAATGAACTCTGTTTCTCAGACACTGCTTTTAGAAAAAAACTGCCCCTTTGCTATTTTGCAGTTGTTCCCAGGACATTAATATTCACCACTGCCAGCCATAGCATTCAATCTACTTCATTTCTGAGATTCTTGCCTCTTAGTTCTTTTTTTTTTTTTTTTTTTTGCGGTACACGGGCCTCTCACTGTTGTGGCCTCTCCCGTGGCGGAGCACAGGCTCCGGACGCGCAGGCCCAGCCGCTCCGTGGCATGTGGGATCTTCCCGGACCAGGGCACGAACCCGCGTCCCCTGCATCGGCAGGCGGACTCCCAACCACTGTGCCACCAGGGAAGCCCCGCCTCTTAGTTCTTTTCAACTCTTTGTTTATGATTTTTCCTGTGGGTAAGTGTTTTGCTGCTACAAATTTTTGTTGTCGTTCGTTATTTCTCTGTGTTTTGCTGTTTATCCCACAACTCTGGGATCCTTCTAAGGAGTGCTATGTAAAATAACAATAGTGACGATGTTTGCAGAGTTCTTATCCTCAGCAGTTTCAGGAGCATCATGAAAGAAGACACAGGGAAGCAAGTGACAAAGGAGTTTGTTTGCATCTTCCTGTTCTGTCTATAAGTAAGCACAGGCCAGCTTTCCTCCTTAGTGAAGTGTTCATAGATTAGTTTTTCCGCATAAGTATATGCGTTTAGTGCTTGAATGTATTTCACCCTTGGATGAATTCAATTTGTCTTCATTTTACAGTTTATTCTGTTAATTAGAAAAAGGTTATAAGATTAATAACTAGTCATTGCTAATGCATTTGGTGGACTACACTATCAGCTTGACGAGGGGTTACCCCTCCACACAAAAGGGACATAAATGATCGGTTCATATGCATCGTATCAAGTGTTTGATGAAGTGAACTGCAGAGAAAGTGCTCAAGACTACAGTGGTCTTTTAATGATTTTCAAAATCATCCAAACATCAAAAATGCAATTATATTCCATGTGCATAACAAATTGACTGTCTTGGGAAGGGCAAGCTGTTATTAATTGAGATAATGCAAATCATGAGAATGGATTCCAGTGATGGATTCTAATAATAACAGCAATAGTATCAATACCCATACCAGCAAAACTTTATACTTGTATAGGGTTTTACCATTGCCAAGGGATTTTCACATGGATACACACACACACACACACACACACACACACACACACACAGACTTTCATAGCTAGGTTATGCACTTTTTTTTTCCCAAAGCAGTTGAAAAACTGATTTAAGATCATGTATTAGGTGGAGGAACTTTCCTGATGGTCCAGTGAATAAGACTCCACGCTCCCAATGCAGGGGGGCTGGGTTCGATCCCTGGTCGGGGAACTAGATCCCACATGCATGCCGCAGCTAAGAGTTCGCATGCTGCAACTAAGAAGCCTGCACGCTACAGCTAAATAAATCAAATAAATAAATTAAATAAATAAACAGACCATGCCGACTTCCCTGGTGTCGCCACAGTGGTTAAGAATCCGCCTGCCAGTGCAAGTGACACGGGTTCGAGCCCTGGTCCGGGAAGATCCCACATGCCATGGAGCAGCTAAGCCCGTGTGCCACAACTACTGAGCCTGTGCTCTAGAGTCTTGTGAGCCACAACTACTGTGCCCACATGCCACAACTACTGACGCCCGTGTGCCTAGAGCCTGTGCTCCGCAACAAAGACAAGCCCCCGCAATGAGAAGCCTGTGCACTGCAACGAAGAGTAGCCCCCACTCGCAGCAACTAGAGAAAGCCCACGCACAGCAATGAAGACCCAACAAAGCCAAAAAAAGAAAAAGAAAAGGAAATCTTGGGTCCCCTGCTTTAAAAAAATGACCATGTATTAGGTGGAAAACTGGAGTTAAACCCTTTCCTACTGACTTTGAGTGCATTTCTCTTTATATTATAAACCACACCAGTTTCTGGGGGCAGAAAACAATATTTGCAAAATTATAGAGTTTGGATGTAGCATATTAAATCAATGAGTAAAGAAAAACTTAATAGTGTATTCAGAGTTGACGAAAAGAGCTCTGATGAAATAATGACACCCTTCCCCATTCAGCTGAGCTCTGGCACTGCCTGCAAATGCTTGAGAGGAAATGAAACACAGAGGAAGTGAGTCATCGTTAATTGATGTCTGGCAGCTTTGCCATAACTAAAAAGAGGGCGGGGAGCCTCTCCCTGACTTGTGATGGCCTTCTCGCTGTATCTTTGCATGGTGGAGAGAGAGAGAAACTGGGAGAGAGCAAGGTGTCTATTGTCTCTTCTTATAAGGACACTAATCTCATCATGGGGCCCCACCCTCATGACCTCATGTAACCCTAATTACCTCCCAAAGTCCTCCATCTTTAAATACCGGCACACTGGGGCTTTCAGCTTTACCGTGTGAATTTTGGAGGGATACAGTTCAGTCTATGGCAATGTCTCTGCTTATCAATTTGGAGGCAACCACCATATAGTAGGTAATTTCAGAAAATAGATCTGATCAAGGATTATTTCATGTTATATTTAGAGGGGTCTGATTCGCCTTTCAGGGTATCTGCATTCATGGATTCCCCAACCATATTATATTATATATCTCATCCCATAATCATCTCATACCTACTGAGTAATTAAAACATTTTTAAGTACCACACGTTTCAATTGAAAAGACATAACATTTTGAAAGGTAGAGAAGTAGCTGCCACTAATTTTCTGCTCATTAGTATAATAAAAGAATCATTTTTACAGGGGAAACTGCACAAGGATGTTGGAAATAGTATTTAACATTCTGACATTTTAAAAAATGTTTAAAAGTTTCCACTTAATAGCTAATAGTACTACCTTAATTGAATGTTACTTTTTTTCTGACAATTTCAGACATTATATATCAAGGCAAGATTTAGAAAACAGGAATTGCTGTATCTTTTCTGTCTCATAATTGATAAACAGTTGGTTTAGCAAAACGGAAGGAAAAACAGTAATAGTTTCCCATGGTCTATATATTGTGGAAAGGAATTCAGCTAGACTTAGTGGTGAGGTCTCCTGGGATGATCAGAAAATACTGCTTAGCTGTTGGCGCTAACATTGGGAAAGACAGATTTTAGTTGAAAAAAATGGCAGAATAATATAAAGCATAGGACTCTGTCATGAAAACATGCCATGCAGAGGAGTTATAAGTAATATTTCTGAATTTGAGTTGAGAATGTTTGAATAGAGACCTCCATTTCTGACCACTCCCCCCAGTCACGTGACTTTGGGAAATTCTCATAATAACTTTCATCATTGTTTACACATTAGTGATAATACACACCAACTACCATAAAGTGTTGATAGAGTATCAAATGAAAAACAAAAACCAAAACACGTCTTTGAGTAGAAAAAACAATGCAAATGAACAAAAGTAAGCAGCGAACAGTTATAAAGTTACCATCAAGCAAATTTCAGTTTTATAATGTATTTTCTTATCTGGAAGGAAAGATGACTGCAAATTGCTTTGTTAGTTTTTCACTGAATATTTGGTAATGACTTGGCGTGTTATGATATTAACCTTGTAAATTATCACTGTAGGATGATATATGAAGGACTCACACATTTGCAAATCTTGCAGCCTGAAGACAATTTCATTATTTGCTATAAAGGAAAAAGAAAATTAATTTTTCCCCATCCTTAAGGCATATCTGTAAGTTTTGAAGTAGAAGGACTTCATCAAAATTATGTTGCAGTTCCAATCTGTGTATTACCCGTACTAAATCCTGAACTAAATCCATGTTATCCAGGATGTTGGTGCAATACGTAATGTGATCTTTTTTATTTTAAATTTTATTTATTTTTAACATCTTTATTGGAATATAATTGCTTTACAATGGTTGTTAGTCTCTGCTGTATAACAAAGTGAATCAGCTATACATATACATATATCCCCATATCTCCTCCCTCTTGCGTCTCCCTTCCACCCTCCCTATCCCACCCCTCTAGGTGGTCACAAAGCACTGAGCTGATCTCCCTGTGCTATGCAGCTGCTTCCCACGAGCTATCTATTTTACAGGGTAATGTGATCTTGACTTTGATATATAGATCCTTTTCTGAGACCATGATCTTATTTCTACTTTCATTTCCAGGAGTTTAAAGATCTGTGGGGATTGCAGGGAAAGGAGACCTTGTAGGTTGCTATAAATACACTGGGTTTGGCAGTCTAGATTTTCAGGATTGAAAACCTTAGTGGCTTAAAACGGCACACATTTTTTAGAAATTGAAGTATAGTTGATTTACAGTGTTGTGTTAATTTCTGCCGTACGAAACAGTACACATTTGCAATCTGACCATGTCTGTGGGTCAGGAGTCCCGGCGTGGCTTCGCTGGGCCCTGAAGCTCAGCGTCTCTCGCAAAGCTGCAAGCGTGTTGGTTAGGGCTGTGCTGTCAACTCAGGGTTTGACTGGGGAAGGATCTGCTATCAAGCGCTGCAGTGGGTACTGGTGAGATTCCGTTTCTCAAGAGCTGTTGGGCAGAGGGTTTGCTCACTGTTAGCTGGAGGCCACCCACAGCTCCTCGCTCTGCGACAGCCAGCATGGAGTTGAGGGTCTCCAACATGGCACTCTGTGCCAGCAAAGCCAGAAAGAGAGTCTCCTGGCAAGATGGAAGCCGCAGTCTTCTGTAACCTAATCATGGAAGCAACACCCACTGCCTTCGCAATATTCTGTTTGATGGAAGTGAGTCTCTAGGTCCCAGTCCGGACCCCAGGAAAGGGGATCACACAGGGACTTGAATAGCAGGAGGCAGGCGTCACTGGGGAGCCTTCTCAGAAGTCTGCCTTCCACAGATGTCCGCTCTCACTCATGCATTCCCAAAGTGAAGATAGTGAAGACCAGTGACATGAGTGAATGAGCCAAGTTTCACCGCAGGTTAGCAAGACGGCATGGACTGAAACGTTTCTCCTTAGTAGTCTGTCCAAGATGTACCTACGTTCTCCTGCCTTTGGGTGTCCGTGTGTCCCACCAACATAATGATGCTAACGGCTGAGCAGAAATTCAGACTTGGACTCGCCTCCTTCTGGCTTCCAACGTAATGGTGACAACACGTAGAAGAAATCAAGCAGGTTGCCCGTCCGTCCGTCCCAGGATTCCATCTCGTTTGCTGTGGGTGCGGAGACCCCACCTGCATTCACGACCTTCAAAGCACTGTGGCAGCCAAGAGATGAGAATTTCTTTTAAAACTGTGCTTCTGTGTCAGTTCTACAAACAGACTGTCACTGCCTGGAGTGATAACCTTGAAATTGGAACCACAGATCTGCAAACCTATTCAGCTGCATGGTTTCTGGGGAGTCTGAAATTACAGTGCTTTTAGCTTATTTCTTTTTTTGCCTCCTAACACTAGAAAACTCTTTTATGATTGGTTTCAAGTCAAATAGTTACACTGCCCTGTGTTCTGAGGATGTGCCTTGCTTGTTTTCTTTTAGAGTAACGTCATCCCCCTGCTTGGAAGATGATTGTTTTGGGGAAAATGACAAGGCCCCAGACGCCGCAGAGATTAAACTTGGAGGTGGCCATGTCCACCGTCCTGCCTGAGGGTCGGTTGAAAATTTCTATTTTCTTAGGTAAGAATTTCTGAACAAGGAGGATTTAGCTCCGTTTTGTGGGAAACTAGCCAGTTAAGCTTTGTGTCAACTGGTTATGGGTGCTTTAGTCTCTGAACACAATGGTGGAAAATGCCAAGTAGAAGGACAGCTTTGGTTCGTTTGGGAATTACCCCTAGTTTCACTTTCTACCATATTTGTCTTGAAGGGCGAGATACAAAATGATGGCTGTATGGAATTTCTTAACTCAGTTCACTGTATTTGCTGTTTTTCTTCCCAGCTTGACTCTCCACTTCTTCCCTGTCCCCCTTAGCACATTCTGGTGAATAGACACAGTGTGGGTATGATTGATGTATACTAAGTACCGTGTCTGGGCCAAAGTCTGGGGACACTGAGCCGAATTAGACCTGCCTTTTCCCTCAAAGAGCTTAGAGCTTTGAGCTAGTCTGATAAGGAAACTGACAAACTACAAAGTTAGAAGTCGTAGGAGATATGAGCGCGTTGCTCTGCGGGGTAACTTGCGGTTGACCAGGCAAAGAAATGTGAACATTTCTTCATGGCCAAGCAAACAGTGCTGTGAACTGCTATGAAACGTTTCAAGAATTCATGTTATTTCTATATGATTGGCAAAAACAATGCACGATTCATTAAAGAGTAGGAGAGGGGACTTCCCTGGTGATGCAGTGGCTGAGAATCCGCCTGCCCATGCAGGGGACACAGGTTCGAGCCCTGGTCTGGGAGGATCACACATGCTGCGGAGCAACGAAGCCTGTGCGCCACAACTACTGAGCCCGCATGCTGCAACCACTGAAGCCCGCATGCCTAGAGCCCGTGCTCTGCAACAAGAGAAGCCACTGCAATGAGAAGCCTGCACACCACAACGAAGAGTAGCCCCCACTCGCCGCGACTAGAGAAAGCCCACGGGCAGCAACGAAGACCCAATGCAGCCAAAAATAAATAAATTTATTAAAAAAAAAAAAAAAAAGAGTAGGAGAGGGCCAGGTCGTGCCAGGTCCTGTATGCTAAGCTAAGGAGATTGAATTTTATCCTGAATATGATAGGAGCCATTGAGGGACAGAGAATCTCAGGGATGACTACCTAGAAAACAGATATTTAAGCGGCAACTGACGGAACATCCATAAAGAAGGTGAAGCCTGGGTGGACAGAGAAGTTGGAGGTCACCTCTTAAGGCGTAATCACGCCAAGACTGACCGATGGAAGACTTAAGAAGGAAGAAGAGGTGATGTGGCAGGCTGCTGTATCTGGCGCAGCCATCTCAGTGGGCACAGGTGAAATAATCACAAAGAAGTCTCCTCAATGGGACTAAATAGGTGACAAAATACTAAGAGGTTATCTGCTCAAATCTCAGTGTTTTGGGAAACACCAAGAAGCAGTCAGAATGCTGAAGACACTTCCTATGAAGACATTCATGGAGGGACTTCCCTGTCAGTCCAGTGGTTAAGACTCTGTGCTTCCAACGCAGGGGGCTTGGGTTCAATCCCTGATCTGAGAACTAAGATCCCACCAAAAGAAAGAAAAAAGACATTCATGGAACCATGACAACTTGAACTTTGATGAGGATGGAGTGCAGGAGCAGAGGTGAAAGCCCTGGGTTCCTAGAGTCTGATAGAACACCTGGCTTGACAACGTTGAGATCACTCAAGGTGAGAAGGTATCGGGAAAAAAGGGAATAAATCTCCCCCACCTTCAACGTTAAGAAGAGTGCCCATTGTTTAGGTGCTGTGCAGAGAGAGGTTGAACTACCTTTCACATTTCCCCCAAATCTGTGTGATGCACTATGGGTCAACTCAATACAGGTAATCCCAATACACAACTGATAAGATAAGAACACCCCATCAGGAATGTTATCAGAGAAAGACATGGACCTTAACAATGTTGCGTGTTGGAAAATGTAACATGGAACCTATACTTCTGCATGTTTTTTGTTTAGAATTCTTGTTTAAGGATAGTATGAGTAGGATGCAACAGCCAACCAGAATTCATTCACCCATGACCTACTTTCAGCCTTATTTTCCAAGCAGTCAGATCCTACCTAACAAACTGTGTCTTTTATTTCACATATTTTTGATTCAAGGAGTCCGATAAAGATATTAATTTCATGTTGAAATGCAAATAAATAGAATACAAACTGAGTCAGTAAGGAAAGGTTTTCAGAATGACACTAGTAAGTTAAACGAGCGCTTTGAATTCCTGGGATAAAACCACTTGGTTATGATGAGATATCATTTTTTAATACACTGGTAGATGTATTTTTCTAAAATTTTCTTTAAGTTTTTATTTTGTTTGTTTTGTTTTGTTTTTGATCCATTGAGGGAGATTGGCCCATAAGTTTTCTTTCCCATGCTGCCTTGTCAGGTATTGGAATGAGATTATGTTAGCATCATAAAATGATTTATTGAGTGTCCCCTTCTCTGTTCTCCATAAGAGTTTGAATAAAATTTCAATTACTTGTTCCTTGCATGCCTTATAACACTCGTTGAGGAACCCATATGGGACTAGCATTTTCTTTCTGGAAATATTTGACTGGGAATTCAGTTTTCTTAATGCATGTATAACTCTGTGTATTCATTTTAGTCTCTCAGTTTTTGTTTTTTGTTTTTCAGTACGCGGGCCTCTCACTGTTGTGGCCTCTCCCGTTGCGGAGCACAGGCTCCGGATGCGCAGGCTCAGCAGCCATGGCTCACGGGCCCAGCCGCTCTGCGGCATGTGGGATCTTCCCGGACCGGGGCACGAACCCGTGTCCCCTGAATCGGCAGGCGGACTCTCGACCACCACGCCACCAGGGAAGCCCCTAGTCTCTCAGTTTTTAAGTTACCTCTTTCTAGAGGCTTATTATCTTAACGTTTTTCCTGTTATCTCATTAATGCTGCAGGATCTTATGGTATTCCCTTTTTCATTTCTGATATTGGTTATTTCTACCTTCCCTCTCTCCCTGACTATTGATCAGACTTGCTAATCTGCTTATTCATTGGACCTTTTGAAGAACCAACTTCTGGTTTTGTCAGTGAACTTGTTATATATTTGTTTTCTACTTAAGTAAATCATGGTCTTGGTCTTATCTCTATATGTCTTTCCTTTTGCCTCCTTCCTGATTACTTACGAATTTTTAACTTTTTAAGATGGTGATGAGTTTATGAGTTTTCAGTCCGTCTTCTTTACTAATACACACTATTTCGCTCAGCACTGCTCTAGTTGCATCTAAAATATTTGCTATGTATTCTTCAGATCATACATTTTAAAATGTCTTCTAGGGCTTCCCTGGTGGCGCAGTGGTTGAGAGTCCGCCTGCCGATGCAGGGGACACAGGTTCGTGCCCCGGTCCGGGAAGATCCCACATGCCGCGGAGTGGCTAGGCCCGTGAGCCATGGCTGCTGAGCCTGCGCGTCCAGAGCATGTGCTCCGCAACGGGAGAGGCCACAACAGTGAGAGGCCCTCGTACCGCAAAAAAAAAAAAAGTCTTCTAGGGACTTCCCTGGGGTCACAGTGGTTGAGGGTCCGCCTGCCAGTGCAGGGGATGCGGGTTCAAGCCCTGGTCCAGGAAGATCCCACATGCCGTGGAACAACTAAGCCCGTGTGCCACAACTACTGAGCCTGCACTCTAGGTCCCTTGAGCCACAACTACTGAGCCCTCGCACCTAGAGCCCGTGCTCTGCAACAAGAGAAGCCACTGTGATGAGAAGCCCATGCACCGTAATGAAGAGTAGCACCTGCTCACCGCAACTAGCGAAAGCCCGCGCGCAGCAACAAAGACCCAACACAGAAAAAATAAATAAATAAATAAATGAACTTAAAAAAAAGTTTTAAAATTTCCATTATACTTTCCCCATTTAGTTATGGATAATGCAGACTTTTAAAACATTTCCAAATATATGGAGTTTTCAAAGTTAATTTCATAGTGGTCAGAGATCTGTACTGTGTGTTTTCAGTCTTCTGAAATATATTGACTTGGGTTTGTGCATCAATTTATATGAAAGTCTTCTGTATGCTTGCAGAGAGTGTGTAATTTTAATTTTTAGTGCAATAATCTATGTATGTCTGTTAAGTCAAATTCACTCATTGAGTCATTCTGATCTCCTCTATTCTTACTAAAATTTTTATCTGCTGGCTCTTATCAGTTACTGAAAAATATATATTAAATTTTTCCATGATAATTACAGATTTATCTATAACTCCTTTTAGTTCTTTCAATTTTTACTTTATGTATGTTAAGACTTTGCTATGTTTTTCTCACCATATAATTTGTTTATCTAGCAACGAGTCGTATGGGATGCATATCTTTCAGTGACTTGGGTTCTTTATTTTCCTTACTGTAACACAGGTTGGAGGTGTTGGAAATGAAAACATTTCTCTTGTATAACCAGAATACACAGATCAATTTGAACTAATCCCTCTGGAGAACATTTTGGCCATTTCTTATAAAGTCAAGTGTACAACTAGCCATCCTAATTCTGAATATTTATCCAATAGAAATAAAAGCACAGTATATATCCACACAGACTTGTACCTTACGGTTCATAACAACTTGATTTGTTTTGGAAAATGCAGAATATCATATATCCGCCATTGCAGAATACAAATATCTGTTTGTATTTTTTTTTAATTTTATTTAATTTATTTTTTTATACAGCAGGTTCTTATTAGTCATCCATTTTATACACATCAGCGTATCCATGTCGGTCCCAATTGCCCAGTTCATCACACCACCACCACCACCACCCTGACGCTTTCACCCTTTGGTGTCCATACATTTGTTCTCTACATCTGTGTCTCTATTTCTGCCCTGCAAACCGGTTCATCTGTACCATTTTTCTAGGTTCCACATATTTGCGTTAATATACGATATTTGTTTTTCTCTTTCTGACTTACTTCACTCTGTATGACAGTCTCTAGATCCATCCACGTCTCTACAAATGACCCAATTTCATTCCTTTTTATGGCTGAGTAATATTCCATTGTGTATATGTACCACACCTTCTTTATCCATTCATCTGTCGATGGACACTTAGGTTGCTTCCATGACCTGGCTGTTGTAAATAGAGCTGCAGTGAACATTGTGCTACATGACTCTTTTTGAATTATGGTTTTCTCAGGGTATATGCCCAGTAGTGGGATTGCTGGGTCTTATGGTAGTTCTATTTTTAGTTTTTTGAGGAACCTCCGTACCGTTCTCCATAGTGGCTGTATCAATTTACATTACCACCAAAAGTGCAAGAGGGTTCCCTTTTCTCCACACCCTCTCCAGCATTTGTTGTTTGTAGATTTTCTGATGATGCCCATTCTAACTCGTGTGAGGTGATACCTCACTGTAGTTTTGATTTGCATTTCTCTAATATTTAGTGATGTTGAACAGCTTCTCATGTGCTTCTTGGCCATCTGTATGTCTTCTTTGGAGAAATGTCTATTTAGGTCTTCTGCCCATATTTGGATTGGGTTGTTTGTTTTTTAAATATCAAGCTGCATGAGCTGTTTATATATTTTGGAGATTAATCCTTTGTCCGTTGATCCGTTTGCAAATATTTTCTCACATTCTGAGGGTTGTCTTTTCGTCTTGTTTATGGTTTCCTTTCCTGTGCAAAAGCTTTTAAGTTCCATTAGGTCCCATGTGTTTACTTTTGTTTTTATTTCCATTACTCTAGGAGGTGGATCAAAAAAGATCTTGCTGTGATTTATGTCAAAGAGTGTTCTTCCTATATTTTCCTACAAGAGTGTTATAGTGTCTGGTCTTACATTTAGGTCTCTAATCCATTTTGAGTTTATTTTTGTGTACGGTGTTAGGGAGTGTTCTAATTTCATTCTTTTACATGTAGCTGTTCAGTTTTCCCAGCACCACTTATTGAAGCGGCTGTCTTTTCTCCATTGTATGTCCTTGCCTCCCTTGTCATAGATTAGTTGACCATAGGTGCATGGGTTTATCTCTGGGCTTTCTATCCTGTTCCATTGATCACAGTATATATCCACACAGACTTGTACATTAATGTTCATAACAACTTGATTTGTTTTGGAAAATGCAGAGTGTCATATATCCTCCATTGCACAATATAAATATCTGTTAACAAAGGAGACTGGCGAGAAGCGGACTCTAAATTAAGGCAAGTCCGGGAATTAGGCTCTACAGGAAATACACCTGGATAGAAAATCCCATGATCACAAAATCCTACTTTTGTTTTCAGTGATTATGTCAGATTCAAAGAGAAAGATGTCCTTTTTCCAAACACAGCAACAGTTTAGATAGAAAATACGTTTATCTTTAAGAAAGATACAGGAGGTAGAGGAATTTATGATCTAGGGCCAAGGCTGACAATGTTTGTGACACTGATTTCATGGTATACTAGGATTAGATTTCTCATGCCTTTAATTTTAGGGGAGTAAGCTCCATTAACTTTGCAGTTTATCGTATTCCAATTCTCAACCGATGGCATGATCATTGAGAACTGGAAGAAATGTGAAGACTTTTTATTTCTGCAGTCGACAAGAAGAAAGAGTGCTTTGTGTTTAATCTGCATCTTCTTTTTCACCTTATTTTAGGAGGGTATATTACCAATAATTTCACCACTTGTTCTGTATGTTTTCTCCAAAAACTCATATATCTTCTAACATTTAATATTATCTGAAAAATGTAATATGGTCTGAAGTTTTACATTTTAATATATTACAGTCTTACACAATTCAAATTTTCCTTTATGTCTGAAAATTATTTTCTTGGTCCCTGAATGTTTTTTTCCTTTTATGAGTGATATATGTGTGTGTGTGTACTTATATTCATATTCATATAACGATCGTTCTCAGTCAACTCTGTCCTCCATCAGAGGAACATCTGGCAATTTCTGGAGGCATGTTTCATTGTCATGACTGGGAGGGGGTTGTTACTGGGAGGGGGTCTTTACTGATGTTTACTGGGTAGAGACTGGGGTGCTTCTCAGCATCCCATAATGCCAGGACAGCACCACAACAAAGCATCGTGTATCTCCCATAGGTCCATAGTGCTGTTGTTGAGGAACCCTGCTTTAGAAATTGCTCTTTCTAAATCTTCCATTGGCCCATTTGACTGGTTGGGAAGTCAGCAGATACTCGAGAGGTCAGGAAGTCTATAACGACAGCTCTCTCACCTACAGTTCTGAGAAGATTGATTAAGGTATGAAAGAGAGAGAATAGAATTTAGTCCTTAAGAACCAAATGATACACCAAGACAACATGTAACAACATAAAAGAAGGAGAAGCCAGTGTGGGCAGCAGGAAATTTAGCAAAACATTTCACTGGGTAAAGAATGTGTGTTCTGGGGCTTCCCTGGTGGCACAGTGGTTGAGAATCCGCCTGCTAATGCAGGGGACATGGGTTCAAGCCCTGGTCCGGGAAGATCCCACATGCCGTGGAGCAACTAGGCCCGTGAACCACAACTACTGAGCCTGCGCGTCTGGAGCCTGTGCTCCGCAACACGAGAGGCCACGATAGTGAGAGGCCCACGCACCGCGATGAAGAGTGGCCCCCGCTTGCCACAACTAGAGAAAGCCCTCACACAGAAACGAAGATGCAACAAAGCAAAAATAAATTAATTAATTAATTAACTCCTACCCACAACGTCTTCTTAAAAAATAAAAATAAATTAATAAAAAAAAAGAATGTGTGTTCTGGGACTTCCCTGGTGGCACAGTGCTTAAGAATCCATCTGCCAATACTGGGGACAGGAGTTCGAGCCCTGGTCCGGGAAGATCCCACATGCCGCGGAGCAACTAAGCCCGTGCACCACAACTACTGAGCCTGCGCTCTAGAGCCCATGAGCCACAACTACTGAAGCCTGCGTGCCTAGAGCCCATGCTCTGCAACAAGAGAAGTCACCACAATGAGAAGCGCAAGCATTGCAACGAAGAGTAGCCCCCACTTGCGCAACTAGAGAAAGCCCGTGTGCAGCAACAAAGACCCAACGCAGCCAAAAATAAATTTTAAAAGTTAAAAATAAATAAATTTTTAAAATATATTAAAAAAAAAAAAAGAATGTGTGTTCTAGGGAATTCCCTGGCGGTCCAGTGGTTAGGACTCGGTGCTTTCACTGCCCTAGCCTTGGGTTCAATCCCTGGTCCAGGAACTAAGATCCCACAAGCCGCGTGTTGCAGCCAAAAAAAAAAAAAAAAAGCGTTCTAGAAAATTAAAGAAATAAAGGATTATTATTTGAAAAAATAGACTAAGTCATGTTACAATTCTGTTTAAAACCCAGAAAGGGCTCTAATTTCAAGAACATATCATTTTCCAGAGTCCTTTTTTCATGCCCAAATCTCCACGAGCTCTCCTTCACCATTCTCATAGAACATCTTGACTTTTCTTCACCGTGCTCACAATTTGAAATTCTGCTTTTATTTTTAAGTCTTGGATGCCCCCCTCCTCCAGGAATCTTCCTGAGGACACAGGTGGGTTTTTTGTTGATTTTTTTGGGGGGGGCCGCGTTGGGTCGTCATTGCTGGGCGAGGGCTTTCTCTAGTTGTGGCGAGCAGGGGCTGCTCTTCCTTGCGGTGCGTGGGCTTCTCATTGAGGTGGCTTCTCTTGTTGAGGAGCATGGGCTCTAGGTGTGCGGGCTTCAGTAGTTGTGGCACGTGGGCTCAGTAGTTGCGGCTCACGGGCTCTAGAGCGCAGGCTCAGTAGTTGTGGCACACAGGCTTAGTTGCTCCGCGGCACGTGGGATCTTCCCGGACCAGGGATCGAACCCATGTCCCCTGAATTGGCAGGCGGGTTCTTAACCACTGTGCCACCAGGGAAGCTCCGATTGTATCAGTGTTGATATGCTAGTTGTGATAGTGTGCTATCATTTTCCTGGATGTTCCCATTGGGAGAGATGGGGTGCAGGATACAAAGGAAGTCCCTGTATTATTTCTTACAACTACATGTGAATCTATAATTATCTCTAAATAAAAAGTTTAATTTAAAAAGTGGATGGCAGGGACTTCCCTGGTGGTCCAGTGGTTCAGGCTCCGTGCTTCCCATGAAGGGGACATGGGTTCGATCCCTGGTCGGGCATCTAAGATCCCACATGCTGCAACCCCCCAAAAAAAAAAAGAATGAAGTTCAATCCCTAGCAGCTTCCTCCTGGCTTAGTTTGCATTTGTTTTCTTTGAATTGCAGTGTCTTTTGGTTTTGAAGAGTCTCTCACTAAAACCCTGACAGTCCCAGCATCATAATTATTAGTAGTTATCTGGATACCTTTACTAGACCGTGACTGCCTCATGTTACTCCATCATACTTCCAATATTTTAGCTACATTCTATTTGGGAAAAAAATTGTGCCCCCCCCCCTTTTTTTTTTTTTGAAGTTTTGAATGAAGATCCTATATTTCTCTCTTTTTCTGGAAAACAGTGTTGAAAATATAATGAGGTGGGAGGTGGTATGTGTCAAGACAAGTTTTGTCCTAGATTTTGGTTACACTTTCACCCTCTCTTGTCATGGCTAGGCACATCCTCTATGATGTTCAGAACTTAAAGTGGGAGATGTGTTTCCTATTAAAGGTTCACCAATGCTATGCTCTTCCTAATTCTTTGAATTTGCTTTTGATTCCTGAGTCTCGCTTCTTCATATTTCGTAAGAAACTCTTACTATCTACCTTTCTTTCTCATCAAATGAATTTCTAGAGCCCTCTTACCTTTTGGTACTATTCTCATCTTAAAATATGATTGTTTTCTCTTTATTTTCCAATTTAGACATCCTTCCCAGATGTTTCACAGCCTTCATAGACTTCTTTCATTTTCCACATCACCCTCTGCTGTTGCAAGAGAACTGTCCCTCGGAACTACTTACTTTTTATATTTCTGTGATTCTGTTGTAGTCCCATCAAGGGGGTCCAGTGATGGACTGCAGCCCGTGCGACATGCTTCAAGCTCATTTCTCTCTGAGGGTCCAGGACTGGATTCATTGGGGGTGTGACCTGAGCTCAGAAGGACCCCTCTGTACAAGGACCCTGTGCTTAGTTTAATGTTCTTCTGCCACTGTCTTGAAAATTCTTAATAATTTTGGAAAAGGGGTCCCACATTTTCATTTTTCATGAGGCCTCTCATTCAGTTTGCTGATTGCACACCCATTTCACCAACAGTCCAAACTATGTAAAGCACATTGAGTTGCATACTTGTGTGTGACTTTTACACTCTTCCCTCTCTCCTTTTTGTTTTTTTAATATTTATTTATTTATTTGCCTGTGCCTGGTCTTAGCTGCAGCGTGCGGGATCTTAGTTGCTGCATGCAGGATCTTGAGTCGCTGCATGTGGGATCTAGTTCCCTAACCAGGGATCGAACCCGGGCCCCCTGCATTGGGAGCACGGAGTCTCACCCACTGGACCACCAGGGAAGTCCCTTCCCTCTCTGTTTTTTTTTTTTTTTTTTTTTGCGGTACGCGGGCCTCTCACTGTTGTGGCCTCTCCCGTTGCGGAGCACAGGCTCTGGATGTGCAGGCCCAGCGGCCATGGCTCATGGGCCCAGCTGCTCCGCGGCACGTGGGATCCTCCCGGACCGGGGCACGAACCCGTGTCCCCTGCATCGGCAGGCGGACTCTCAACCACTGCACCACCAGGGAAGCCCCCTTCCCTCTCTTTTAATATGTCTTGAAACCTTTCTCTAAATTTCCTTCCTACTCTACCGTTAAATATTCTTCCCCCAATTATTGTTAATCATTTGAACTGTGCAATTTATAGATGGTTAAATAAGCTACAGCTAATTCACAGTATAAATAAGAAAGAGTATTTTTTTTAAATGGATTAGGGTGTGGTATACTTATGAATAGTTAATGACTTTTGTTATATATTTCTTTAATGTCCTGAATATTTTATCTGGTATTACAATGTGGCTTTAATAGACTAATCTTCTATTTCCTTAAAATTTCTTCCATGGACTCATTACTTATTTTATGCTTAGATACTTTTTCTTTCGGCTACCCCGTGCAGCATGTGGGGTCTTAGTTCCGCAACCAGGGATCGAACCCGTGCCCCCTGCAGCAGAAGCGAGGATTTTAACCACTGGACCCCCAGGGAAGTCCCCTCGGTTCTCATTTCCTGTTTTGATGAAGAACATCACTTCCCCCCATCACAGCCCCAGGTTGCCTAAGCCAGGACCCCAGAATCATCTCAGCTAATCCCTGTCTTTATTTCTCAGCCCAGGCAGACACCACAATTGATAGCATCCATGATCGACATCTCTTGAATCTCCCTCTTTTCTCCATCATCGTCGCTACCGTCTTAGTGGAAGTATGTTCGTTACAGCAAGAGTTTTCTCTCTTCACTTTCTGTGTGTCTGTCTCTCTGTGCTGGAGCCAGAAGGATTTTTGGAAACCATCAACCTTGTCATTCCTCTACTTTAAATCCAGGAGTCATTCCTAATTTCCTTTGAGATAAAGCTGCAAACTCCTTAACATGGGATTCAAGCCCCAGGTGAACCTTCCTCCTGTCAATGGATTGCTATACAATTTCTATACGATTATCCACCTCTGACCGTGTTCACTTAGACATTTCCCCTGCCTTTTTCTTCCTGTGCTAATCCTTCCTCATCCTGAAAGCCTCGCCCTAGCCTTTCGGGGAGGCTTCACTCTTAACGTCTCCTGTGCTGGTTACTTGTCTCCTCACGTGTCCCCATGCCGTCCTGGGCTTACCATTCCCCTATATGCTTGATCTTATACTGCAGCTCTGTTCGTGGGACTGCTGTATCTATGAAGCCACGTGATTCAGTCGAGCAGAAATGATCTCTTGTTGAACTCTTGAGTCTTTTCTGCTCAGCACGGCAACTGAGAGGGGTGGAGAGTGAGTACACGCTTATGGGAAAGCTCTCTTGGACTCTCTTTGTAGCTTGCTACTGTAATCACGCTGAATTCATTTCATTCAGACCCCAACTCTTTCTACTTGAAAACCAATAAAAGCAATCCTCTTTGTCTAGATAAACACTGACAGGAAGTATAACAATTAAGAACCTACCTCCCGGACTTCTCTGGTGACACAGTAGTTAAGAATCCGCCTGCCAGTGCAGGGGACACGGGTTCGCGTCCTGGTCCAGGAAGATCCCACATGCCGCGGAGCAACTAAGCCCGTGCGCCACAACTACTGAGCCTGCGCTCTAGAGCCCGTGAGCCACAACTAGTGAAGCCCACACGCCTAAAGCCTGCACACAGCAACAAAGACCCAACGCAGCCAAAAAAAAAGAACCTACCTCCCACCAAATAATGCAAGAAAATCATCTACTCGACTTCTAAAATACCAATCAAGATTCCCCCTACTCTCAAAGGTCCTTTACAAAATACTATTCTTTACCCATTTGTATATTAATAATAATATCTTCCCCAGACTGAAGAGAATCTAAAGCTGTTACGTTCATAATAAGTAATATGTTTTCATTATTTACATACAAATCCTTGAGTTTTGAATTAACAACACTTGAAAGAGAGCTGTTCACACAAATGAAATTTGAATTGTAGATCAAGTGACACTTTGGAAGGGCTAGGTCTAGGTCACGTTGTAGCTTTTCAACACCACCGAGATTTAATCTATGTAGTGTCATCGCAAAGAGAGAACTCTAATGGCTTTTTGATTATTCTCAACTTCCAAGAATAAATGAGAGGGAGACCAGTTCCCAGACAAAGAAAGAAAACGTTGGAAGCTGAGTAGAGATAATTATGCAGCAATGCCCTAGTGAAAGTATCTTAGGACATAGGAATGTGCAGTACTTTTCTGCCCATCAAACCTAGGCAGGAGAACACAGCCATCGTCCTTCTTCCCTTCCCAGCCATCATGCCTCATCCTCAAAGTTTGGTGATCACAGGAAGTCATGGAGAATTTGGAAAGCTATCGTTACATTTTTAGGGAAGCTTGTTGGGCTGTGGCTGACAAAGAAATAGTAGAAGCAATTTGTCATGTCTGTTCACAGAGGTCAGAGATAGAGTACCTTTGACACAGTGGCTTCAGAAAAAAAACATGAAAAAAAAACATGGTCCAGAATAAAATGTTGTAAACATTGTGTGACAATAGGACGATCTTTTTTTAAATTTATTTTTTCATTGAAGCAGAGTTGATTTACAATTTTGTGTTAATTTCTACTGTACAGCAAAGTGACTCAGTTATACATATGGAGACATTCTTTTTTATATTCTTTTCAATTATGGTTTAGCCCAGGATATTGAATATAGTTCCCTGTGCTCTACAGTAGGACCTTGTTGTTTATACATTCTCTATATACAATAGTTTGCGTCTGCTAACCCCAAACTCCCAATCCATCCCTCCCCCACCCCCCTCCCCCTTGGTAACCACAAGTCTGTTCTCTGTGTCTGTGAGTCTGTTTCTGTTTCAGAGATAAGTTCACTGTCTCATATTTTACAGTCCACATATAAGTGATATCATACCGTATTTGTCTTTCTCTGTCTGACTTACTTCACTTAGTGTGATCATCTCTAGGTCCATCCATGTTACAGCAAATGGCATTATTTCATTCTTTCTTCCAGCTGAGTAGAACAATATTTTAAGCTTATGTCTCTTCGGGCCTGTTTTGGGGATAGAATGCTGGCTATACTTCGTTCTGTAAGCACTGACTGCCCTGTACCTTTGCCCTTCAACCCTAAAAGTGGATGTTGAGTAAACTATGAATTTCAAAGGTAGCTGTACTTCAGACGTGATTCTCCTTAGTTATAGAGTATAAAGCTTGTCTGAATGCTCATTTCCTTGGAAAACACGTAACTTGTACGTTCACAAAGCAAATGCGTACTACTTGTTAATAAAAAGTTACTATTTATTGAATTTTTGTCGTAGTCTAGGGACTAGAGATTTGCCATGAAAAGGGCTAGTCTGAGGGGCCTTAGAGATAGGGAGAGATCCAGTTTTGTTCCAGTGAAAGTAAGGATGAAGAACAGATGGTAGACCAAAGAGATACGTTCTAGAAGCAAAGAAGTACTACTCAAAACCAAAAGGTTGCTGTTATTCTGACGAATCCAGCACATGGAGAAAATAATTAGCCTTTTTTCCAACCATACTCACTTCCCAGTAAAAACTTTATAAGGAGAACCATGGGAAAATTCAGGCATGTGCATGTTTTTGTTAAGTAACATGGTTTAAGCCTAGACATAAAGTGCTAGACTAACAGGAGAGAAAGCTAGAGCAGCCAGGCACAGTGTAATGAAGTTACTGTTTTGGGAAACTCTTGCTCTTAAATCCTGTGTTTCTACCCAAGTGTAAAAGTTTTCTTCAGCACCAGCTTGGAATGAAGTTACATGCACGTTTGCAGGACCTTCTTATGAGATGTCTGAAAGTACCAGTTTTCTGACTGAAAGTCTTAAGATTTTTATTCCCTGCAAATGTCCATTTAATGTCAACGATGCAGGGAAAGGCTTACAGTTATGCACTTTTCAAACCCTTGAGTTACAGGCCCAAGGAAACAGTTGTGCCGCAAGTGAAAATAACTCTTCCTAGGGAAAGGAGAAGAGTGTAACATATTTAGTTAGGTGGAAGGTCCTTCCAGTACCTAATACTTATTTTATTTAACCCACTTCTAATACTTAAGAGGTGCATGTGTGTGTGTTCATACTTTCTGTCCCAGACTGTGAGCAAAAATTTCTTCTAGTTCAGTCTCTTGTCAAAAGCTTAATGTCCCATTTTTTTTAAGCCATCGGGCAAGGCTCCTTGGCTTCAAATATGGTGAATAAAACTGCTGGTACTGGAAAATGTTCACATAAATGTGGTCTCAGAAATCGTCTTGAGGAGAGTTCCCTGGTGATCCAGTGGTTAGGGCTCCACTCTTTCACTGCCGAGGGCGCACGGGTTCAGTCCCTGGTCAGGGAACTAAGATCCCACAAGCCACGCGTTGTGCGCCCCCACCAAAAAAAAGAAGTGGTCTTGAAAACTACAGTTTTGAAACGCTGTGGACAGAATGCTGGTTTTGTTCTCTGTTCAGTGCTTCCTAAAACATTCCGTTACTTGGAATGATGAGAGTATGTACGTGATATATATAGGATGAGGTTGAAAATATTTATTTGTTCTACAGTGTGTGTTCCTTCCATTGCCTTTGATCTATTTCTACCTAGACACCTTTGATATCTCCTCTTCTGTGGTCAGAGTTGTCACTTCTGTCACCATCTCTCTCACCTCCTTTCCAAGCAGTACACATTTGTGCAAGAGGCTGTGAGAAGGCAGCAAGTGATGCAGAATTAGGAAAGACATCAGTAGGGTGACCCTGTGCTGAAAAATGGCAGAAATGTACAAAGATGGACAACCCAACCCTCGCTATGCGGATGTCAAGAAAGGCCATAGAAAAAAGGCTAAAAGGCAAGAAACATTAGCAACTCTGACTGTTAAAATGTCTCAAGAGGCCATGAAATAAATCGCCTCTAAGCCCAATGGGAAGAAGCTAAGACTGTTGCATACCTCATGTCCGCACCATCAAATCCCTTCCCATTCCTCTCTAAAGCACATGGCATCCTAGCCACTGCAGGATTCGAAAACAGACCCACGGCATCAGTTTCTGCAGGGATATAAAAAGGAAGAGATAGAAAACGTGATACATTTACATGCTGATGTTAACCCAGGATCTAAGAGAATGTTTCATTCTTACGGCAACGCTTAAAAACAGAGTTCACATCTTTTGCTTGCGACCCAAATTCTGCTATTACTAAGTATTCAGAATACGAATTTTCCATGTTTTTTTTTAATCGGAATTCCAAGAAACTAAATAATGCAGGAAAGGGGGAAAATTCCATGGGAATTAATGAATATCTTTTCATTAAACTTTATAATGTTCCAGTTTTATGTCAGCAGATTACATATTATGCAGGGTTTATTTGCCATTGATTTATAGGCATTTTATAGTTTAACGGCAAAACTTTTTATCTTTTTTTTAAATTATTTTTTTTAATTTTTATTTTTTTGGGTGCGTTGGGTCTTCGTTGCTGTGTGCAGGCTTTCTCTAGTTGTGGCGAGCAGGGGCTACTCTTCGTTGCGGTGTGCAGGTTTCTCATTGCGGTGGCTTCTCTTGTTGCGGAACATGGGCTCCAGGTGCGAGGGCTTCAGTAGTTGTGGCACACGGGCTCAGTAGTTGCAGCATGCGGGCCCTAAAGCGCGTGGGCTTCAGTAGTTGCGGCGCATCGGCTCAGTATTTGTGGCTCGCAGGCTCTAGAGCACAGGCTTAGTAGTTGTGGCTCACGGGCTTAGTTGCTCCGCGGCATGTGGGATCTTCCCGGACCAGGGCTCGAACCCGTGTCCCCTGCATTGGCAGGTGGATTCTTAACCACTGCGCCACCAGGGAAGTCCTTCCATGTCTTAATTATTAATTTTTTAATTCTCCTAGTACCCAATAAAATGTTAATGTTGACTGAATTATAATAGTATCCAACCAAGGGAAGCATACTTGCTTGGGAGGCTTAGAATAAAAATGAAATCTGAATAAATGAATACATTTATTAAGAAAAAAGTTAATGCATGTATTTATTCTTTTTTTTTTGTCCTTTTATAGTTGCTTCTATATTTGCAAACGATAACGTGATTGTACATTTTAGCAATGGAATTACAGTACACGTTTCTTTTTTTTTTAAATAAATTTATTTATTTTTGGCTGCGTTGCGTCTTCGTTGCTGCACGCGGGCTTTCTCTAGCTGTGGTGAGCAGGGGCTACTCTTCGTTGCAGTGCACGGGCTTCTCATTGTGGTGGCTTCTCTTTGTTGCGGAGCACGGGCTCTAGGCACACAGGCTTCAGTAGTTGTGGCTCGTGGGCTCTAGAGCACAGGCTCAGTAGTTGTGGCGCACGGGCTTAGTTGCTCCGCAGCATGTGGGATCTTCTCAGGGCCAGGGCTCGAACCCGTGTCCCCTGCATTGGCAGGCGGATTCTTATCCACTGCGCCACCAGGGAAGTCCACAGTACACATTTCTTACCTGGAAAAATGTCATTTCATTAACAGTTGTAAGGTGTACTATTCATGGAGTTTAAGATTTGAAATAATGTTAATAATGCTAATTGCTGAGACTAGAAAAAACATTAATATTAAAATTAAATATTAATCACTGAAGGACATCAATAGAAAACAATCTGTGTCACAATTCCAGGCATTTGCAATTAAATCCTATTTTTTTAAATACACAAGAAAAATGGAATACAGAGGATGGTAACTGTTCAGTGTTAGACTGTTCATCACTATAAACTACTTAATTCTAAGATTCATGTTCCTATACAGATGTAACTCACTGATTAAAATTCAGTCCTTCCTTTGCCTCCCCAAAATGAAGAAGAAATCAAAGTCAATTGCACCTTGGGCATTTAACAACAAATAGCAATAACAAATATTTATGTTAAGCAGGCAGTCCTTCATCTGGGATAATGAGTATGTACACTGATAAAGAACAATATGAATTATGGAAACAAAAGAATACAAGACCCCATAGAAATGTATCATTTAGCATGATTTATGTGTACTTGCTGTTCCTATAAGGTAGACAGCTATTCAGACCTAACAAAGCATCTCTAGGGAAAGAGCGTGTATGAGAAATTCACCAAACATCTGCGATTATCCAGCAAGATTAAGCTCACTGTCAGTTGCGTTCAAAGAACCTTCAGGAAGAATCAACCTTTAGATCGTGTTTGTGATGGACACAAAATCAGTGAGTGAGAATTAGGTAATGGATTGATGGCGAAGGTCAGGAATGGCCACACCGCATACTCATATCTGAAGGAGGTAAAGAGATAGCATGTCAGAATCCACAAAAGAGAGATCAGGAATCTGCGTGGGTAGTTACAGTTTCGGCATGAACACTTCCTTGCAACACACTGAAGGTGAAGAAGGAGCTTCCCAGACCTCAGGCATAAGGCCTCTTTCTACAACTCTGTCTTAATACCAGCAGGGGATTATGTTAGATTTGGATTCAGAAGATCAGGGATGGGCCTGAGACTCTGCGTTTCTAATAAGCTCCAAGGTGGTGCTGATGCTGGTCGTCTGTGAATCATCAGAACATTGTCATAAGGAGAGAGGTGATACTAAGATGTTGACCCACTCTACCAAGGGGATGGTAGGGTAGGGCTGGAGCCCTGGGCCACTTCCGGCCAGGAGGAGCCCTGCTTATCGACACCAGTGCGGCACAAAGATGTGATCATTTTCTCAATGAGCTGGACAAGAAAATGATGGACAGGCGCACCATCATACCATGTTATGGCTCTGATGCTGAGAAATTTACAAGTTGAGGGAGAGGAAAAGTGATGAATAATGGTGCCCTCACAAATATTTTTTAAAAAGGAAGGACAGATAATTTTGAAAGAGAAGGCATTTGGGGACATGTTGAATTTGAGGACCAACTTAGGTGCACAGGTGGAGGTGGTCTGTGTGTGTGCTAGGCAGAATGGTGACCCCCCATGACCTTCAAGTTTTGGTATTATGCCCCTGGTTATATTATGTTATGTGGCAAAAAGGGGCGCTGTGGATGTAATTAAGGTTACTCATCAGCCGGCCTTAAGTAGGGTGATTATCCTCCTGGTTTAGCAGAGTGGGTCCCGTGGAATCACAGGAGCCCTTAGAAGCAGAGAATTTGGAAGAGATATGGCAGAACGGGAAGCCTCAGGGAGTTGAAACGTGCAAAGGGGACACGGTGCTGTTGCTGGTGTGACGATGGAGCAGACAATGTGATGAAGGTGCAGGCAGCCTCTAAAAACTTAGAGCAGCCCCAGAGGACAGCCAGCGAGGAAACTGGGACCTCAGTCCTAGAAGCCCAAGGAGCTGGATTCTGCCAACCACCTCGGTGAACCTGGAAGCCATTCTTTCTTAGAGCCTCTGGATAAAAGCCCAGGTCAGCCAATACCTTTCTATCGGCCTTGACCTTGGCCATCTGAACCTACCCAGACTTCTGGACTACACAACCACGAGCTAAGAAATGCTCTCAGGTCCTAACTTCAGGCCTATCTGTTACAACAGCAATAGAAAACGAATGCGACAGGCCCCACAAGGTACAGGGATCATGGGGAAGTGAGGGTTCTCTCCACGGGCAAATACAATATTGAATAAGGAGAAGGAAATACATGATTTCAGCGGAGCAAGTAGAAGATGAAAAGAAAGAAAAAGATCCTTCAGAGGGAAGAAGCAAGCCAGGACTCCAGAGGTGCTGAGCCTGGCTCCGTGGGGGGAAAAACGAATACAGAAGAGGCACAGGTGAAAGAAGAAAGGGAGAGCGTTGGGAAGGCCAGCTGGGTGTACGAGTGGGCAGGTCAAGGGTGAGTTTTGAGATATATTTTGTCAGAGCTCTAGAGAGAAGGCTCAAGGGTTAGGGGTTAAGCAGGGAGTGGGTGGTGACCATAGTCAGGCATTGAGAGCGTGTATACTCTTCCTCTCATTGGAATGGTATAAGAAGCCAGATAAGGGGGGGGGAGCACATCTGAGGGAGCACAGTAAAGAGATGTTCTTTTTTAAGCGATAGAGAAGCTCCCATCTGAATGTAGACTGCAGGGATTGATGGGGAGAGGCAAGGGAGGGGGTACAGGTGGAATCAGGAATTGATGGGGAGAGGCAAGGGGGGGTACAGGTGGAATCAAGGCACTTTGCTGTCATTCAGTCTGGTCTCATGTGTTCTGTTTCACTCCACCATCCACCCACTTTTTAGGGCTGGTTTCAAGTCCATCCGCTTAGTCTTGAACAGCCGTCCTTACGCAATCGGGTACCATGTTTCCTTTGCGTTCTGAGCCTCCCGAGCAAGCCACAGACCTCCTTTTTAAGATTGCCCTTCTAGACTGCCTGCATCCTGACTTCTGTGTGTGTTCTGCCCAAAGGACCCCGCTGTCCCTCTTCCTCACCCGTACACCTCCAGGTATGCCAGTGGCACCGTTTCCTTTGTGCGGATGGAGAGACATGTTCTTTCTGTGATTCAGGGCTTCTCTCAAAACTCCCCTTCCTGCAGAGACTTTCATCCAGTGTATAAAACGGCAATATATGTTGGAAATTTATACAAAATGGCCATCCTACATCCCAGCTCAGCTCTCCTCACACCCCTTCTCATCAGATCTATATCCATATCGGTATCTGTGTCCTTGTCTCTTTCCTGACCAGAATATTAAATATAGGAATACATGAGGGCAGGACTTTGTTTGATATTCCCAGTAGCTAGAACGGTCCCTAGCACACAGTAGGCACTCAGAAATATTGACCATACGTTAGCTGAGCTATGTTGGTTTGTAGAATGGAGTCCCGGTGGTATCGTAAATTCGGATAGAAAATAACCTAAACTTTTCACCCTCCCTGCTCCAAGACTCCATCACAAGACATATATACTTGCCTGCTTTCAAATAGTTTCTACACCTTTTCCCTGGTGGCAAGATTGAGTTCATGCATTCGTGGAAATCATGCAATATTGTGTACCAATCTTGTGAGGAGTTCCATTCTTACTAACCTGTTTTTCATCATTATGTTTTTTAACATCTTTATTGGAGTGTAATTGCTTTACAGTGGTGTGTTAGTTTCTGCTGTGTAACAAAGTGAATCAGTTATACGTATACATATATCCCCATACCCCCTCCCTCTTGCATCTCCCTCCCACCCTCCTTGTCCCACCCCTCTAGGTGGTCACGAAGCACCGAGCTGATCTCCCTGTGCTATGCAGCTGCTTCCCACTAGCTATCTATTTTACATTTGGTAGTGTAGATATCGTGATTATTTTTTGAACCCAAAAAACCCATCTCACCTGAGTGCTGATAATTATTAGTTGTTAGTTAATATACGTCTTTAATATTGGGCGTATACATGTTACGGGAATACTAGATATTTTCTGTATTTGTTTTCCATCAAGAAAGAGGAAAGAAGTTAGGAAAACTGATTTTTATCCACACCACTGAGTATATTGAGTCATTTCAAGAAATGGGTTTACTTCTTGAAAGCTACTACATTGCAAATAGAGGCAGGAACCTATCCTATGGCCATAGCCCTTGAAAAGCTGTGAGAGGAAATTAAAAACTTCTTAAATTGGGCAATAAAATTGATAAGAACTAAGAAAAGCTAATTGAGTCACTTTAGATTTGCATAGTCTATCAGGAAGATCATTTTTAATCTTATAAAAGAATATTTTATGGTAAGGTCAATCACTGACCGTATATACTCAGAAATACATATAAAGAGAATTTTTTGCAAGAAGGTCAATCAGCGAACATAGACACTCAGAAATGCATACAGTCGGGCTTCCCTGGTGGCACAGTGGTTGAGAATCTGCCTGCCAATGCAGGGGACACGGGTTCGAGCCCTGGTCTGGGAAGATCCCACATGCCGCGGAGCAACTAGCCCCGTGAGCCACAATTACTGAGCCTGCGCGTCTGGAGCCCGTGCTCCACAACAGCAGAGGCCGCGATAATGAGAGGCCCGCGCACCGCGAAGAGGAGTGGCCTCCACTTGCCGCAACTAGAGAAAGCCCGTGCACAGAAATGAAGACCCAACACAGCCATAAATAAATAAATAAATAAATAAATAAATAAATAAATAAATAAATAAATAAAAATTAAAAAAAAAAATGCATACAGTTAAGAAAAAAAATGACTGAAAGACATAAACATATTGACTGAAAAGAGACTGGGAGTTGGAGAAATATTTCAAAAGTTGCTGTCTTTGAAACAATAATATTTCAAGAAGGTTGCAGTGACAAGTATTTGTGATCAATATTACTCTCCTTGTCTGAGCACGTGCATTCATGACTTCAGCTTCTGCGAAACAAGAGATGCCAGAAACCCTAAGACAGGAACGCACATGATTATAGAAAAGTCCACTAGACTGAGTCATCAGGGGACATTGGGCTGGTCATGCAAATGTGATATGGACTCAGTCATTCATGAGAGATTCATTATCTAAAAGGCATTGGAGAACATGCCAAATTTATGAGCGCATGTCATTAACCCTTTCAAGTTAGCTATGTCCTTTATGTTTCCAGCGAGGAATGACATCCAAGGAGTTTGGACTCCTCTTACGATTTCTTGAGTAAAATGAAGCTCTGTATTAATAAATGAGAAGTAAACATTTGAATCCACCCCTGTGCCAAGTATGAACTTTAGCCTACAAGCTCAGCAAGGCCCATTTCTATCTGCCATTCCTGAACATGGACAACTAAAATGAACATAGTACCCTTTTTCCTCCTTCCACATATTTTAGTTTTGTTTCTTGTTAATATCTCCGGAAGCATCCACTTGGTAACCTTAGCCATATGCCCTTACATATGTGAAAACCTGCATAACAAGCCCTTGGATTGACGCTTCTTTGGGGATCTGTGCTACAAACTGTCAACTTGCAATAGATCAACCCTGTAACCACCCTGGACCCTCAGCATCAATAACCGCACCAGAAGATGCTGGCCTTTTGGACCAAAGGATTATACATACCTGCAGGATTAACTGGACGATCTAATTTGCATCATCTGGTCACAATGTCACGATCCATGCAAAGTGACTGTGTTTTAAATGTGAACATTTGCATCTCAAAATACTAACATTTAGAGTACAGTAAAAGCAAACCTCGCCTAACATCTTTTGCCACTTTTTTCTTTTGAGATACATATTTGGTTTCAGTAACAATGTTGAGATACGGTGGTGTAAAAAAAATAACACAATTGCTATTATAATTTGAAAAACTTTGGAAATGTTTCGTGCTGTGATACTTTTGAAAGAGGATTATATGACATTGAACGAAACGGTCAACACACCATTTATCCTTTGGAAACAGATCCTGTAATCTGTGTCCACCTGAGCTCCATTTTCCCCTGGAGAGATCTTGTCCACGTCTGTATCCTGAAAGCATAATTGGTTCAGTCACCACAATAGCCAGTCTCCACATAACTGGGCAGGAAAAACATCCTGTTGGAATGGAACTTCCGCGTGAAACAAAGCAGTCTGTATCCGCTCTCCAAGAGGTGAAGTGAGGTAGAGGGAAAGGAAATGAAACCAAAACTAAAGATGGGAAATTGTAAGAGAACTAGATCACAACATGCATCTAGATTTTGTTCCTGTCTCCTCTCACTTTCCTGGGGTTGGTCACAAAATGTGACTTCCTTAAAGCAAATACGAATAAGTGTCCGGTTTCTTGAGAAGCGGTTGGAAATAGGGATGATTATTCTCAACTTTCTCCCAGTGTCTCCCTTGTAAAGTTGCCATTGTCACACTAGTGCTTTCCCAAAATGCAGGATCAGAATCACTTAAATAATGAAGTCGACTGTAGACCTGTTTCCACCATTCCCTAAATATTATTCTGCTGAACCGTACGGCATTGCCAAGATTCAGCCATGGCATTTTGTACGGTTCAGCGTCTCTCTCTACAAGTGAGTTGAATTAATTCAGAGAAATACATGAATTGTCTTTAAAAAAAAATGAACTAGGGGACTTCAAGACACTCGTGTTTTGCTTACCATCATGGTACAGGCATGCTCGGTGTTCCTTGCCCCGGGTGGTAAGCATTATAAATATTCCAGTATCTCCTTCTCCTCTGTTTCTGGGAACATGGAGGGAAAAGGCCATGCCTTTGAAGGTAGACTTGCTCACGTGACTACTTCAGACTTTTCATGATGAAACACAAGCGGAAGGGATGGGTGGACATCGCTTCTGGGCTGAAGGCATCACCTTTGCTTGCCTCTTTAGTTATCTGCTGGTACAAAGCCTCATGCTGAGATGATCGAGGACATCACAAGATTGCAAAGCCTTCATCAGTCGGGCCTCTGAGTCACAAGGATGAGCAGACTCTCTCTGCCAACCACACTGGGGAGAGTGTGAAGAAGAAATAAACCTGTGTTTTACACCAAGGAGATTTCAGAGTGGTTAGATACTGTCATATGACCTAGCTTATGGTGCCTAAAGGATCTTTGGGGGACATTATTAGGAAGGCAGCACTCCATAATGCTTTCTATGGATGACAACTTTAGACTCAGCATTTATCTATCCATAATTTGCAGGGCATCAATGGGCATTCCAAAAATCTCTGGCTGGTCTCAGAGATTAGCATCCACTAGAAACCCTGTTTGGAAACATCTTTTCCTGGGAGGTTATCAAAACTCCTGACATTATGAGTTCTGAAGTAGTTGAACCCTTTCTTGCTTAATAGATGGCTACAATGGGTTTCGTCCACTCAGAAACCCTTAGACGGTAGGATGGAGGTCTTTGGAGTGACACACAGTTCCTGGTTATGTCTGAACAATAAGGAACTACGGTTAAAAACGTCTTGAGCATTTATAAACACTCCCAGTATCAGAGGGAGGAGATATGGGAACATATGTGCGTGTATGGCTGATTCACTTTGCTATGGGGCAGAGGCTAACACACCATTGTGGAGCAATTGTACCCCAGTGGAGATGTTAAAAAAAATAAAAAATAAAAAATAAATGGCACTCAGAACTGACTCTCCAAAGTCCATACACAGAAAAGTCATCTTTTTGGAGTGAAGCTCTTTTGACATGTTAAATTCCAGTATTAAACACAGCTGTCATTTCAGTACGCAAGGTTGAGGACTCAGGTGAAATTAGGATCGTGACCAAAAGGGGAAAATGAAGACAGGCTTCATGGAAAGAGGGAAGAGTTGATCTCAGTAGAAAATAGAAGAAAATATGAATTTATGCAGAGAATATCCTCCAACTGATGTCTTTTATCCCCAGATGGAGATCAAAACACTTTCAACTACTCTATTTTTATGTGCAATTATAAATATAGTATAATCCTCTTTTCAGTTTTAAGAAATCCAGTAGACAAAACTCTGACAACAAACACAATAGAAATAAGCCCAAACTGCATAGTTTGGGTCAGATAAAACACTTTTCCACAAAACCTCCAGGACCAAACAACAGAAGCTTTGAACTATTTTTTGCTACTCTCTTTAAGCAAGCTGTAGATCTCATAATCACCTTTTAAAAAAAATCCTGTTTTGTGATAATAACGTCTCTTGACAGCATTTGTTTTACAGCATAATTTACCAATCTCATTTTAAATTAAAATAATAGTCATTTTTAAAGGATAAAGGGGAAAAAAAGAGCATAAAATGAGTTAGAATTGTTTAATCTGGACAATGGACCTGGCTTTCTTTTTGGAGAAATCTGATTTTGCATAGAGAAAACTATTTCTTTGAGCAGAATTACTGCTTGGAAACACTTGAATTATTTGTGTCAACTTTAGAAAACAAGTTTAGCTTATTCAAAACTTTTATTCATGAAAATTAAATGATTGCATCACCTTGGAGAGAGAGACAATTTGAGGATCCCTTAAAGAATGTCAAGACTGAGACTTCCCTGGTGGTCCAGTGGTAAAGAATCCGCCTTCCAATGCAGGGGATGCAGGTTCGATCCCTGGTCGGGGAACTAAGATCCCACATGCTGCGGAGCAACTAAACCCATGCACCACAACTACTGAGCCAGCGCGCCTCAACTAGAGCCCACGCGCCCTGGAACCCGTGCACCACAACTAGAGAGAAGCCCGCACACTGCAATGAAAGATCCCACACGCCTCAACGAAGATCCCACGTGCTGCAACGAAGACCAGACACAGCCGTAAATAAATAAATAAATAATAAGTCTTTAGAAAAAAAGAATGGCAAGATTATGACACAGGTAGAATTTGTCTTTTCTGTCATTCCCCTTCATTTCTTGAGCCAGGGTCTGTGCCTTGAGTACTGTCCATAAACAGTCTGGGCCCCCAAAAGCCATGTTTTCCCATCGTGGAATCTTTTTCTCTGGTCTCTATCCTTTCCTACGTTCCCTCAGGGTCCTGTTTCAACTAGGCTGATGACAAGGTGAGATTAGAAACTGCTAGTCTAATGAATGCTCTGCTGATTCCAGGGCAGTAAGGCTTCCCCCGGTGGAATTGGCCAGTTTTCAGAGCTCTGAGGTTTTAACAGGGGCACTGACTTGTGACAAGGGACCTGGTCCCACCTTCACCTCTGGAGAGCGATGTTCTATTTCCCTGTTGCCGAAAGTGCATCTTGGCGGCGGAGGAAGTAGTGAAATGATCAAAAGAGGTCTTTTCCTTGATTTTACTTAAAGGAACTTCTCTGGTGGCTTAGACACTGCTCTGTGTAACCCCAAAGGCGGAGAGGTGAACAAGCTGATGAGGAAATAAAGGAGGAAAAGACGTAGGATGTGTAGACAGGGGCCATGACTAAGAATGAAAGGCATATTTATTAGAGTGTTGCTTTGGCATTCCCAGGGAATGTGGGTGGGTACAAGCTGCATGGGTACAGGCAAAAAGGAAGAGTGGATGCCTTGCAAACAGGTATGCAGAATACCTGGAAATATGTACCTTCAGTGCCCGGAAGCTGTCTTGTGTCTCTTCCATGTAAGATTGCCTGGGCTTCGAAGTTATTACAAAGGGTTTGATGGAACCGGTATGGACACAGCATATAAGATTAGGGCTTCAGTGGTTGAGAGTCCGCCTGCCGATGCAGGGGACACGGGTTCGTGCCCCGGTCCGGGAAGATCCCACGTGTCGCGCGGAGCGGCTGGGCCCGTGAGCCGTGGCCGCTGAGCCTGCGCGTCTGGAGCCTGTGCTCCGCAGCGGGAGAGGCCACAGCAGTGAGAGGCCCACGTACCGCAAAGAAAAAAAAAAAGACTAAGTCATTTCAACACCAAGTGGATTCCAATCGCCTACCTCCTCCAACTTGTTTTACTCAAAATAACACTGTCTTTCACAGGAACCTTTTTCTTCGTCTGTTTGCTGAGACAATCTCTCTTTTCAAAGTCCCAACAGCATGCTAAGCATCGCATATTTCACCCCTCCTTGGTTTCTACGAAGGAGAATGCTGCTGCATTATAGAATCGACTTCACTGAGCATCTGATAAAGGTCTAACGTTATTCTGCGCAAAAACACACAGTGACAAAAATCTTAAGACCTGGTTAGTTTTTTTTTTTTTTTCCAGATTTACGTAAATCGCATTAAACAGTCTTCATTTACCCTTAGTGAAGATTAAGGAATAAAATCAATATGATAGACTTGAAGGGCAAGTGGATTTTGAATGTGTCCCAAAGCACGAATGTGATGGATGTCTGAAGTGACTTAAGTGGCTGAAGTTCCCGAAGTATGGGTTTACGTGGAATTATGCCAGTTTGATCCCACTGTGGGAGCAATGGCTCATAGCCCTTGCCTTGTCCGTGGGGAGTCAGCGGCCTCATTCCTAGGAAGGACAGAACTCAACCACCCGTCTGACACAGGAACCTAAGATTCCCATCTGCAATTATGCAAATCCATCTATTGTTGACACAAACACAGGTTGCCCTTGGACTTTGCATTTGAATACTCGAGACTGCCTTCCCGTCTCTCGGTATCTACCTTTGTTCCTATGCTTTCTCCTAACCCTTTTCAAGCTAATTGCTTTGCTTGTACTGTAATCAGACATCAGAGAATAACTCAAGTATAAACTGCCCTGCTTCTCAAGAAACGTGCACGACTATATAATTGAAACCGTTTCAGGTCTTTCGCCAAGCTCTTACGAAGCACTCGGGTCTAGTCTACTTTTATTTATTGCTTGGACTGGCACATCTGTTTAAGAGCTTCCCGTGTCCCCAACAGAAAGAGGGTCCTTTTGCAAGAACAAAGAGGGGAGATACCTGCGGTGTGAGTGAGGAAGGAAATGGGAGCTCAGCTTTCAAGACAGTTTCACGGGTGCCTGGAATTGGTCAAAAGCTGTCAGAAGTGAGTGATGGGAGCTGGACCAATGAGTACGCCCTTCCTCTATGCTGCGGGCTGAATTATGTCTCCCCCAAATTCCAGTGTTGGAATCCTAACCCCCAGGACCTGAGAATAATGTGATTGTATTTGGAGAAGCGGTCTTTAAAGAGGTAATCAAGTTAAAATGGAGTCATTAGAGTGGGGTCCTAATGCAATCTGGTGGATGTCCTTAGAAGACACTCAGATATTTAGATGCAGATTGCACAGAAGTGATAAAAAAAATGTCTGAGAAAATCAGTGTCTGTGGTTGAAGCCCTTCAGTTGCTGGTATTGTATCAGAGCAAACTAACACACGGATGTGTGTGTGTGTGTGTGTGTGTGTGTGTGTGTGTGTGTGTGTGTGTGCTCTGAGTGGGCTCTGTTTAATCACTTCATCTCTTTCAAGTCAGAGAGGAAAGCAGAAGAGTCTGTGGGAGAGATGAGCTAATAAATGGGTATTGTTTTAATACAGCCGCTAAATCTTCAGTAATTTGTTACAGCAGCGATAGAAAATTAATACAGATGTGTCTCTGTAATTTTGGGTCTGTGCCTGCTAACCCCAGATTTTTAATCTTCCTCCACAAGATATAGTGTGTGGGCCAGCAGCATAAACATCCCCTGGGAGTTTGTTAGGAATGCAGAACCTTGGGCCACATCCGTATCAGAATCTGCATTTGGACAAGATGCCCCAGAAATCTGATGTAAACCCATTCAGAGATCCGACCACCGTGACTGAGTTCTTATCGTCCGCTCTTAGCTATTTAATGACATCCTGAGAGGCTTCCAACACTATCTGGATAAACTAAATCTCTTAGCTATACCGCGGAGGAAAGAGTAGGTTATGTAATATTTCTCCATATTCACCTATTTGAAGCCCCCTTTAAACGTGTGTCATCTTCGTTGTAACCTTCACTGATGGCGAATCTTCTGTTCATGCCATAGCGACAGGAACGTTCCCAGGATCCAGACTGACTTCAGCCTGAATCTTTGCATTTTCAGTTTCAAACCTTTTTCTCAGCCAAGGCCAGTCCAGGCAGAGCTGGCCAGTAGCTGTTCTCCAGGAGTTAGGCCAAGAACAGAAGTTGCAGAGTATTAGCCATTTATAAAACCACCTTAATCTTCTGCGTTTCAACGTGTAAGCCTCTCCTCGTCCTGAAGTCTCTGTCTCTCTCTCTCCCTCCTGTCAGTTGCGGAAGTTTATCATCCTCGGACTCCAGCCAGCCCTTCTTTTCTCCCTGTTTGCCAACTCCTTGAACCCTGAGTGATCACCCCTCTTGGACAGCTGCTCTGGTGAATTGGTGGACCTGGTAAATCACCAGCAGTTCTTTTCTCTCCTCCGTGTTACCTCGTCTGTATAGGACTCTCAGAGATGCTTTCCCACCCGGATCCTCGATGTTACCAGCAGCAGTAGGGAGGCTCAGTCCCTATTTCTGTCCTACATGAGATCACATCAGATTAGATTTCCCCACCCTTCATTTTTGTTTTCTCTGTTCACTACCGCACCAGCTGGGTAGTTTCCCTGTTAAGTAGGCTCTCAGACATCCTGATTGTGAAGGGTTCAGCTAAAAGGCTGCCTTGATCTAGCGTTTCAAGAGGTCCCATGTTCCTAATTATACTTTCCTATGGGCAAACCCATATAGATGTGTGAATAAAAGCAAATTGACTGCAGCTCAACAAGTAAATCTGATGAGTAATCCAGGTAAATTTGGGATTCATCTATTGTACAAAAACTACCTCTGATGCATGGAGAGGATATTCATTAGATATGAAATTATCCTCTGATTTCAAAAATTGTCAACTGCCTGCTGGTTTTTTTACAGTAAATAACTAGTGTTACTTAAGTGTTCACCTTTATTAAACATAGAAACCAGGAGTTATTAAGCTCCTACCATGATGAAGAAGACAGTCCTTTTGGGGTGGAGAGCATGTTCTAGGCGTGATGATTTAAGCAAATACACAAGGCTCAGCTTGTTGGAAATGCTAGTGGATGCATTCGTTAAAGACCGTGGCTGAAATGAGTGCTTTTGGGTATTCGCGGATGGGGAGTGGAGTCATCAGGGATGCTGAAATTATACCACAATCAACAATAAAAATATTTACAACTTCTGTTCATCAAAAGACAACCTTAAAGGAGTGAGAAGTGTGTGTGTGTGTGTATATATATATATATATATATATATACTGAATATATAAAGAATATATACGTCAATATCAAAAATGTAGAAAACTCAGTTGAAAGATGGAGTTGAATAGGCACTTTTTTTTTTTTTTTTTTTTGCGGTACGCGGGCCTCTCACTGCTGTGGCCTCTCCCGTTGTGGAGCACAGGCTCCGGACGCGCAGGCTCAGCGGCCGTGGCTCACGGGCCCAGCCGCTCCGCGGCACGTGGGATCCTCCCGGACCGGGGCAGGAACCCATGTCCCCTGCATCGGCAGGTGGACTCTCAACCACTGCACCACCAGGGAAGCCCTGAATAGGCACTTTAAAAAGAGGCTGTCTAGGGAATTCCCTGGTGGTCCAGTGGTTAGGACTCAGTCCTTTCACTGCCACAGGTCCAGGTTCAATCCCTGGTCGGGGATCTAAGACCCCACAAGCTGCATGACTTGGCCAATAATATTTAATAATAATAATAATAGATGGTCTAAATAGTCAATAAACCTATTAAAAACTTCCCAAGTTTGTTAGTCATCAGGAGAAGGCAAATTGAAACCACTGGGTGATAACCACTATACAACCTGCAGAATCTGCTAAAATGAAAAAGACAGACACCATCAAGTGTTGGTGAAGATGTGGAGCCCCGGGAACTCTCTCAGGGGGTATAAACTGGTCAGGTGGGAAGACTGATTGGAGGTACCCACTGAAGTAGAATATCTACCCTAAAGGCTCAGCAGTTGCCTGCTTAGAAATCCACACCTTTCATCCACATCCACACAGAAAAGAATGTTTGTTTTTTTCAGCAGCACTGTTTATGATCCCCTCAAACAAGAAACCACCCAAATCCTCATCCATAGTAAATGGAATAAGCAACCATTCAGGAGGTCTTGACCAAGGAAGCGTCTTCTGGATCTAGGTAGTGATGAGCTGAATTTCATCCCTGGAGTGGTCTGAGTTGACCACTGCTCCTGTTAGCACCATTGCCTGTTCCTTTCGTGTCACACGCCTTGTATCACCCTAGGCTTGCTTGTTTATCTTTCTGGTTAATCATCAGTCTATTTCCCGGGCCAGACCCAGTGCCCAGCACAGAATGGACGTCTGTAGGACGGCCTGAGTGCGTGTCTACTGGCAGGAAAGTAGAACAACTTCTCAGGCAGTGGAAGCATGGCCTGCTGTGTTTCCCTTTGAGCTTTATTCAAAGGGTCCTTTAAACACTTTGAAAGGAGAATGCATTACAAGAGAGAACATCTGCCAGTGAAGTCTCTAACACTTATGTTGGCTAATTGGATTTGGTGCCTGACAAAAATAAATGGGTTTTGGAGAATGAGAACTGAAGGTCTCTTGTCCCCATGTTAAGAGGCATTGTTAGCTGGTGGTAGGACACATCTTAGATACTGGAGTCCTTGACCTCTATTTACTTCTTCTGAGAGACAGACTCTTCAGTGGAGGACCCTCATCTCTGAAAATGTCTCATAGTCTGGAAAGAAAGCCAGCCCTCTTTAAGAGGAGGAGGTGATAATGATCACTGTTTATTAAATAATAATAGTGTAATAATGAAGAGCTTTGAGCTGTCTCCTCTGGGGATATGGAATTCACAGCCCTGATACACAAAAGCCACTTATAAAGGAATCCGCATAGAGAATTCTTGTGCTTAATTTGAGCCATAAAACTACCTTTTTAAAAATAATGTTTTTTTTTTAATTTTTTGGCCTCACCATGCTGCATGAGGGATCTTAGTTTCATGACCAGGGATCAAACCCATGCCCCCTGCACTGGAAGTGCGGAGTCTTAACCACTGGACTGCCAGGGAAGGCCCCTAAAAATGCCTTTAAAAAAACCCCAGAAATCCTGGGACCTCCCTGATGGCCCAGTGGTTAGGCCTCTGTGCTCCCACTGCAGGGAGCACAGGTTGGATCCCTGGTTGGGGAACAAAAGATCCCGCATGCTGCAAGGTGTGGCCAAAAAATAAAGTAAATAAATAAATAGATAAATCAAAGGATATCATTTTTAAAAATATTTAAAAAATAGAAATAAAAAAAAGAAATCATCGCCTAGAATCCTTGTGTTTAATCTGAGGTATAACCTCAAAAGCTGGAAATGATGATATATATCTCGTAATAGGCTGAGTCCTTATTCTCAGATTTCCAATCTCTCCGTCTTCTCTGTTGTGGTCAGGGTTGTATGATTTCTCTTCAATGATCTCCCACCCCTTGAAGATGCATTTCAAGATCTCCCATGCAGGGGAAGACCCTTTGTTGTTCTCATGATCTGCTCTGAACAGAAAGCTGGCCCCAACGTAAGCTGGGGCCCGGGTAGCAAAGTCTCATGCTGGCTTGTTCCTGGAGATCTTGGTTTGACTTAGGACCCCAGGCAAGTAGGTGAATCTTTGTGACCCAGTTACTTGACTTGTATGAAGAAGGCGCTCTGCTAAAGAGCTCACTCCGTTGTTGACATTGGGCTGCTGGCCACTTTCAAGCCCACCTCTCCCCTGTCCCCTTCTGTCCACGCCTGGGCAGGCTGATGAGGGTGCTCAGGTGTACCCTCCTTGCCCAGGGTGGGAGGTTTAAACTATGCAAACAGTAGTACCGTGTTTAGGAACCCTCACCCCAGGATCACAACCTAACCTTATAAACGCTTTCTCTGCTCTCTCAAGCCTTTTTGTACCCTCTCAGGAGCCTGCCCTGTCCTCCCTAGAAAGCCTCATGATGTGAGGAGTAAACCTTTTCATACATTCTTCATGCACGTGGCGTCCTCTGTCTTCTTTTCTTTTTTTTCAATTTATTTTTTTGGCCATGCGGCATGGAGGATCTCAGTTCCCTGACCAGGGGTCGAACCCGAGCCCCCTGCATTGGAAGCACGGAGTCTTAGCCACTGGACCACCAGGGAAGTCCTCCGCGTCATCTGTCTTGACCGCTAAACCAACTTGTGGGCAGAAGGGGGTCCAACCACCCCTGTGGAATGACTCTAACAGATGGTCAATCCCAGCCCCAAGGAATACCACGGACGAGCCCAATATCATTTTGCAAAAGAAGCAGAACGTTACTCCTTTGAGCCAAATAACGCACTCACCCATCGATTTTTGAATAACTTGCTTTTTATGGACTTTCCAATAGTGATTTCTTTTATTTACTGACCTTTCCTTAGATGTCCTCTCTGGGGAATTTTCAGCCTGAAGTGATCCTCTTTCATATGAGCTGCCGTAGTTTCTTATTCATCACTCTCTTAAACAGTTGATTGCAGTTAAGGTAATACATCTCCGCGTTTTGGGCGTGGTGGTTATCTACCCATCACGCGGCAATGCCGCCACGATCCATGCTCACTGAGTGTGCAAACGGTTCCATTTTGAGCCCACATAGCAACGATGTGATAGGGGCACGTGCTGTTCATTTCACACCAACCATTTCTTGTTAATTAAAAAAAAATTTTTTTTGCACCAAGCATTTTTGCGGACACATTTAAGAAGGCGTCTTACCCTTACGCCCCGTGTACAGGAACACATGCTTTCTTGTTCGCTAATACTGGATAAAAGAGAGAATGGGCCTTGAATACGGCATAGCCAAGTGTGTTATGGAAATAGTGGCAACGCTAACCTCTTATTTATAGAACTATTAATGTGTCCTGGCCATTTGGCCAAGCTCATTGCAAGTAGTAATTCAAATGACCGTCACAGCAACATTATAAAGTATAAACCATTTTTACATATTTTTTATTTGGACTATAGTTGATTTACAATGTTGTGTTAGTTTCAGATGTACAGCAAAGGTACTCAGTTATGCATACATATATGTATTTTTTTCTGGTTCTTTTCCCTTATAGGTTATTACAAAATATTGAGTAGGGTTCCCTGTGTTATACAGTAGGTCCTTGTTGGTTATCTATTTTGTGTACGGTCGTGTGTATCTGTTAATCCCAAACTCCTATTTATCCCCCCCGCAACCGTTTCCCCTTTGGAAACCATAAGTTTGTTTTCTATATGTGTGGGAAGTATATACCATTTTAAGTCCCATTGTGCAGATCTGTAAACTGAGGATCCATGACAGTAAGGAAAGGTCAAGGTTAGTACGTTGGTAAGCTGGGTTACCAGACATAAGAACCCTGGAGTTCTGACTCTAGACTCCATGCCCGCTCGTTTTTTTGTTTTGTTTTGTTTTTTTCAATTTTTATTAGAGTGTAGTTGATTTACAATGCTGTGTTAGTTTCAGGTGTACAGCAAAGTGATTCAGTTATATGTATACATATATCCAGTCTCTTTTTTGTGTGTGTGTGTGTGTGTTTCTTTGCAGTACACGGGCCTCTCACTGATGTGGCCTCTCCTGTTGTGGAGCACAGGCTCCAGACGCGCAGGCTCAGTGGCCATGGTTCACGGGCCCAGCCGCTCCACGGCCTGTGGGATCCTCCCGGACCGGGACACGAACCCGTGTCCCTTGCATCGGCAGGCGGACTCCCAACCACTGCGCCACCAGGGAAGCCCTCCAGTCTCTTAGATTCTTTTCCCATATAGGTCATTACAGAGTATTGAGTAGAGCTCCCTGTGCTGTACAGTAGGTCCTTATTAGTTATCTATTTTATATAAGTAGTGTGTATGTCTCAATCTCAATCTCCCAATTTATCACTCCCCCCCACCCCCTGGTAACCATAAGTTTGTTTTCTGCATCCGTGACTCTATTTCTGTTGTGTAGGTAAGTTCATTTGTACCCTTTTTTTAGATTCCACATATAAGTGATATCATATGATATTTGTCTTTTTCTGTCTGACTTACTTCACTCAGTATGACCATCTCTAGGTCCATCCATGTTGCTGAAAATGGCATTATTTCATTCTTTTTTATGGCTGAGTAATACTCCAGTGTATATATGTGCCACATCTCTATGCCCACTCTCAGTGTCTGCACTAGTCTGCTGTTTATTAGGCTCCAGGCTGACTCCTAAAGCCCCACTCCTGGAATCTATACCCTTCTCGCGTGTGTAGACAGGCCCTGTGACTCGCTTCGCACCACCAGAATGCAGCAGGGGCCGTGTGTTGCCTCTTCTGTGATTATGTTAGATAAGATTGTAAATTCCCTATTGCTCAGAGCCTCTCTCCTTTGCTGGCTCTGAATGAGTACGCTGCCATGTCTCAGGAGCCCCACATGGCAAGGAACTGAGACCTGTTCAGCCAGCGGCCAGCAAGAAACCGAGGCCCTCAGTCTTCCACTTCACAAGGAACTGGACTCCCTGAGTTCCAGCAACCACGTGAGCTTAGAAGTCGGTCCTTCCCCACTTGACCCTCAGATGAGAGCACAGCCTTGACTGCCACATTGGACAGAAGACCCAGCCGAGCTGTGCCCGGATTCCTGACCCACAGGAACCGTGACATAATAAACGTGTGCTGGGGTAAGCCACTCAGCTTATGGTAATTTGCTGCACAGATATATATAATTAATGCAGTAGGGCTGGCAGTTTAGAGAACAGCGTGATTCTGAAAGCGTCTTCTATCACTGGCAGCTTCATGGCTGATCCCTTTTCTCTTGTTCTCTTCCCTCTCAATTCATCTTAAAGCATTGCTTCTTCAGTGCTCTTGATCCTAAGAAAAAACTGAGGGTGCTTGTGACGTGTGCAGATTTCTAACTTTTTGGGACTCAATGAATTTGGTTAGGAGTCTGGAATTTCAGGAACATGCTTGCGGTTTTCTTTTGTACAGGCAAGTCTGCAAAGCACTGTCATAGATTTCAGCAGTTGGTCTTGACCTTGGTTGTAGTTTGAATTCCTATAGCATTTGTTTTGTTTTCTTTTCTTTTCTTTTCTTTTTTTAAATTTGTATTGGGGTAGAGTTGACTTACAATGTTGTGTTAGTTTCAGGTATACAGTAAAGTGAATCGCTTATACATATACATATATCCACTCTTTTTTAGATTCTTTCCTCATGTAGGTCATTACAGTGTAGTAAGTAGAGTTCCCTGTGCTCTACAGCAGGTCCTTATTAGTCATCTATTGTATATATAGTAGTGTGTATGTGTCAATCCCAATCTTCCAATTTATCCCTCCTCTCCCCCTCCTTGGTAACCATAAGTTTGTTTTCTACATCTGTGACTCTCTGTTTTGTAAATACGTTCATTTGTACACTTTTTTTAGATTCCACATATAAGCGATATCATATGATATTTGTCTTTCACTGTCTAACTTACTTCACTCAGTATGACAATCTCTAGGTCCATCCATGTTGCTGCAAATGCCATAATTTAATTCTTTTTTATGGTTGAGTAATATTCCATTGTATATGTGGACCACATCTTCTTTACCCATTCATCTGTTGATGGACACTTAGGTTGTTTCTATGTCTTGGTTATTGTAAACAGTACTCCTATGAACATAGGGGTGTATGTATCTTTTCGAATTTTGTTTTTTTCTGGAAAGGGTATCATTTTTGGATGTGGTAATGGATTTTAAAGCCATCGGTATTCTCCAGGTTTGCCTGGACAACATTTTTCTGTTCCCAAGTGTCTTAGTAGTTTTCCAGGCTTAGCACGAGGAAGAATCTACTCACCCCATCCCCATCAAAGTTCAAATTGTCATGGTTCCATGAATATCTTTTTTTTTTTTGGCCGTGCCACTTGGCATGTGGGATCCTATTTCCCTGACTAGGGATTGAACCCGCCCCCCCCTTCATTGGGAGTGGAGTCTTAACCACTAGACCTCCAGGGAAGTCCCTGATGTGTCTCTTTTGGATCCTCTTGAAAGCCTGGAGAAGGGGCAGACACCCAAACACTGCTCATCTACTTTCCACCCGCCGAGGCCCCTTCCATCTCACCGGGAGTGACCACTTACAGAGCCAGAGAGTGGGCTGGCTTCTTTTAAAACGACATCCCATTAGGTGGATGGAATTAAAATATTTTTACTCCCTTCTCCAGTTAGATTTTTAAAGGCAGTCTCAGCACTTAGCACAACTGACTTGATTTTGGAAAACGTGAGGACATTTTGAACAACCACAGAAGAACGCCACGGGAGGAGGTGTCAAGCACCCAGGTGGACCCTCCAGGCACTATAAGGGCAGATACCAATGAAAAGTAAAGGACTTAATTCTCCCTTTTAAAAATAAGGGCTGAGATGGACGTCCCTGGCAGTCCAGTGGTTAAGACTCCGCACTTCCACTGCAGGGGTCACGGGTTCGACCCCTGGTCAGGGAACTAATATCCTGTGTGCCACGTGGCCAAAAAATAATAATAGTAATTAAAAATAAACAAATAAACATAAGGGATGAGATGTCCTCCTTCCCTTTTCTTAGAATATTTACTTTATTTTACTTTAATGGTGAGTTCTTTCTTCTCTCTTTGAAATATATGAGTGCCAACCAGCAGCAATGGTAGCTGACTACCTCACTAGAGGAGAATTTGTCCAAGGGCTAAGCAGACTCAGTTTGCCCGTAAGCGTTTCATTTGAAATAACAGTTGCATTTCTGTCAGGCGTGGGCTGTTCATCCCTCAAGTTTCCTGCATCTGACAGCAAATCTGTTCGAAGGGTTCACCACGGGGCTGTAAGAAGCAAGCAAGGTTCTTTGCCCTGGTCGTGGTCTTGAGGGACAGAGGTGATATTCACTCAGAGACTGGGCTAAGCATGTGCGAACGCCTGTCTGCATGTCTTTCTGCACGTGTGCATTTAGGTCTTTAGAAGATCCAACCGTTTCAGCCGCAAAAGCCAGAGGACAGTGTCGCTGAATTGGTCCTATGGACCCCCACTTGGACGCTAGCCCGGCCGAGACCTCCTGCCTTGGCGTTCTTTTCCCTTTCGTATTCGCACAGCCAAGGACGAAACCATGCTGAGACTGAAACAGGACACGCTTTATTCAATGGCCAGAGAATGGAGGAGTGAGAACTTGGTTCACAGGTCAGCTTCTCTTGCAAGAAGGTGAATAAGGCAAGATTTTAAAACCAAACGTAGCAAGGAGGAGGCATATGCATTGGTTTTCTGGCAAAAGGCAGGGTTCCTCCAGGAACTGGGGTGCCACCTCTTTTCTGCCCTGTAGGGTCCTTTGGCATCTGGGTCAGAAGCAGGTCGAGACATCATGGCACAGTCGGGCAGAGATCTTATTATTTCAACAAGATGCCAACGAGTTGCAGGGCAACTTTCGTCCCACTATTGGAGCCAACCCAGCTTGCACAGGTTTCCATGTGGTTGGACTCTCTCTTTTCTGCGATGTAAACACAGCTAGAGGATACGGTTGATTTCTGTTTTCTCCACGTTCACCCAGAAGGAGGGGCAGGGGTGTGCTTTTGGGGTCACAGCCTTGGTAACAATACCTGGAAAAATGACTGTGTCTGGCCCTGGATAAACGATCAATCACCTTCTCTTTCTTTCTCACCCTCAGAGCCCTGGCCATCCTGAGACTTTTTTTTTTAATGCATCACCACCTGGAACAATGTACCCATTTGGGGTCCTGCCCGTGATCTTGGCCCGTGCATTCAATGTAACGGACGGTGCACCGTTTCTTCTGAGAGGCTCTGCAGATGCATTTGTGGTCAGCCACAGGTGTCCTTCCCGTAGGAGGCTTTGAGGCAACCTTGGCGGGGAACAGGCCACGGTAATTGCAGGCCCCTGATCTAAAAAAGTGGCACACTCCTATGACACCATTCGTAAGCTGAAGTGGTGTAAAGTGAAGAAGCAATTACCTTAGGGCACGTCTTGCTAACAGAGGCACAAAATAAGTCGAGACACAGCAGAGATGCTCACAGGCACAGTTCACAGCTCTGGTGGCTAGATGCTGGGACGCTGAGTGCGGTTCCCAGGAGGGCAGCTTGGCAGGGTTGTGCACTGTCGCTGGAATGGCTATTGCCAGACAAGCAAAGGATAATCACTTCCTGCCTTTTCCGATAAAATTGAAAATCTCGTGCGGATTTCTTTCGGGTGTCGCAAACAAGTACTGGCAGAGGTCTTTCGTTAAAAGCAAGGTGATGTAAAGTGAACTTTGGAAAAGCCAGGAGGGAGGGGGGTATATGGGCATCTAATTAATGCACATCATTTTATTCAAATACTTTGAACCTTTTAAATACTGACTTTAAGCTATTAAGACCTTATCCTCTCTCTAGCATCCAGTGCTTATGTAAATTTGCGTAAGAGTAGACTCAGTTGGAGCTATTCTTTGAAAGAACATTTGACAGTCCTGCAAGCTCCACTCACAGATGTAACCGTCTTTTATTGCCTTGTCTTTAAAAACCCAGCCCATTGTATCCCATTAGCAAGTGCTTTTGTGATTTTGCCCTCCTAGTAATTAGATTTAGTTCATTAACATGGATGTCTTAGACCTTTTTTTTTTTTTAACCGTGAATTTTGCATTTACTGATGCCCAGAAAAGAAAATGCAAACCTGAAACTACTCTCAAGCAGGGCCCTAGATTTAATTTCCTTTCCCGAGTTCATTTTCGGGAAAGAAAAACTTTTCTGCTCCCCTCTTAGTGTCGGTACCTGGGAGTGTGTGAAATAAACTAACAAAAGAAAGAGGAACAGAAGAAAAGGCACACAGTTTTTATTTACATTTGTGTGCACAGAAAAGTAGTGAAATGCAAAGAAATAGTTAAACTTGGGGGCTTATATACCCTTTAACAAAGGAAAGATGGTTTGGGCTTGAAGGGATGATACGTTGTGGGGACTTGGAAATGGGTGGGCAAGGAATGCAGGACACAGGCTGTTTTAGTAAAAGGTCTGCTTATGCAAACTCACCTTGTGATCCAACCCCCCTTGAGTGAGGAGAGATGCTCCTCTCTTCCTGGGGGGAGGAACTGGTGAATTTTCTCGGAGGGAAATGTATGCCTGCTTCTAGGCCGGTAAGGAGAGGGCAGATAACTCTGCATCTGTTGGTTCCAAGTTGCCTGGAGCTCAAAATGATCCTCAGGCCAAAATGGCATATTTGGTGGGTACTATTTTCTGATCCCCTTCACTTGTTTTTCTCTGTATTCAGTTGGTAATTGTACACTCTGTTTTTAGCGTTTCAACCTACATATTTAGCTATTAAAGTCTAATATGAATCAAAGGTCCCCCCAGCCCGCCATGGGAATCTTCAACAGTTCAGCTCCATTTATTGAAAAGACTGCCTTTCCCCCACCTGAACTGCAGCGACACCTTTGCCCTAAATCAAGTGTGGGTCTCTTTCTGGACTCATCCATCTGTTCTATTGGTCTGTTCTTGAGCTATGACCATTCCCTCTTCATTCCTGGAACTTTATACTGAGAGGCTGACTATCAAATGGACAGTGCCCAGCTCACACACGAAAATAGAACTTGAGTCAACCCCGAAGCCAAATCACAGCCTCTGCAGAAATTGGCCCACAATTGTCATTACCTGGTCAATGTCTGCCCATTTCCCTAAATGTCAACCTTCTTCCAACTTAGAACCAACCAGAGAAAGTCACATATGTCCCCCCAGGCTATCACCTAAAATGTCCTGCTTCTACTCAGCCTGCCCTTAGATTCTTCATACCAACAATCTCCCATCAGAGCTCACATTCACTGTAAAGCTTTCCCACTTCCCTGGCTGCCTTTGGGTCCCAGTCAAATGCAGATATTCCTGGGGCCATGATAAAGAAATTGTGACTTGGCCACACCGGTAGTGTAAATCCTGATAACAACCTTAATCCCCAGGGTGTGATTGTTAGGGAATCTTGGCTTTATGCAAGGATTCCAAACAGCACTTGCATTTTTCAAACCAAATCCTTGGGCTTCTGCCCTCAGCACAGAGACCCCTTCAATATTTGACTGGCTCGTGGCAGCCAGGAATTGGAAGACGTTTCTCAGGGCAAGCGGCCCTCCCCATGCTAACTCACCTCAGTGACTTGCGGTCTTTCATAGTATCGAATTCTTAGTCACCAGCTCAGATTCGCTTTAAAAAAAAAAAAAGTTTACATCTCATCTGCCATTTTACCGTTTCTATACTGGGAGGGGTTGTTGCAGCCTCCAGTTGCCCATGGGAATGGTGGCTCTGTCCCCGTAAAAATGTTTTTTTAATGAATGTTCCTAAGTTTCACAAAAAATGAGGTAACGCTGCACCATGTAGTTACTGGATTCCTCCCTATAATTTCTTCTTTCTTAAATAGTGGAGCTTGAATGAAACAACCTGACCGTACCCCCAAGCTAAAAAAGGATATTTATAAAACTGAAGAAAAATTATTGCCAGAATTTTCTTCTCGGAATACATTTGCTTGGATTTATATTTACTCGTGTATATATTACAAAAATAAAATATTTTTTCTTACCTGTGTGAGTAACGGTAATCGGAAAAGGTTTTACAAAGTTATTTTTGTGAAAAGCCATGTACATCCAAATCAGGATGGATAGAGCCTTCTGACTTTAAAATTACATGGCAAATACATAGAGATACACACACATTATTGTTAATTTCATGTTTTATAAAAATTTAGCAGCATTATCTTTTTTTATGGACAAAGTTTTTTTGTTTGTTTGGTTTGGGTTTTTTTTTGTCCATGTCATACGTCGTGTGGAATCTTAGTTCCCCCGACCTGGGATTGAACCCAGGCCCTCGGCAGCGAAAGCAGAGTTGAGTAACTACTGGACCACCAGGGACTTCCTTTTTTTTTTGGGCCAAAGATATTTTTATAGCCCACTGATTCTCTCTCTGTGTTCCAATAATAGTGCTGATTAATCCAGTAGCTCAGAACATTACCTCTTCAATGAGTAATATCAGTGTTATAAATCATATTTTTATATTTTTATTTCCCATTCACTAACTTTTCAAATATTTCTGGCTTAGAATATGTTTTTTCCCCCTGTATTTCTTTTGGCTTCTCCGTGAAACGTTCACCGCGGTTTGTAAAACCTGAAAAACGGTGGAGAAGTTGGTCTTGCCTGTGATGGCATCACTGGCAGTGTGGGCATAGAAGCCATTAGGTTATTCTGTTTCCTTCCTCCCCTTTCTCCCTTCTTTCTTTCTTTCTCCTCCCTCCTTCCTCCCTCTCTGCCTTCCCTCCATCATCAGACCATGAGGCCCATACACTGGGTACCTGTAAGTACGTTGTGGTTTGGGTACCATATTAAGTAGCCTAAGGCCCCCAGCCGGTGCATTCTGCTCTGTTCCCTGGTTAAAGCTTCCACCTAAGTCTTGATTACCTACCACACTCTCTGTTTCATTGGCCGTAAACTGCTCTTGCTGTGCGAGTACACAGTGGGCACAAATGCATCCTTCGTACGCCCTGTGCCATTCGGACCCACATCCTCTGATGGGTAAGAACGCAGAAGCGCACACTCTCTGCAGTTAATGTGCACAGCACAGAGTAGGTACTCAAATATTTGTGTAACGGAGAGATGTGATGTTGGAGAGCCCAGGATTTCAGGTCTTCACATAAATACCGCTTTTCTTCCTAAGTGGAGAGAAGAAGGGACACTTCTCCATGGCTGGTGTGTCCTTCCAATGGTTGGTGGACAACCTGCAACTTCTCGTGCCTCTCACGTACTGCCAGCCCCCCTCCCACCCCCACTGAGTGACTTGCCTGCGTCTTAAGGGACATGCCTTGTCCAGCTCCATCCTTTTCCCTTTCTCCTGGAAGCCAGCAGCCAAGGGGAAGGAGACGTTCTTCTCTGTTTTTAAATATCGTGGCTCTCAAGGGGGCAGTCGTGGAGGGAATCCTAGCTCAGACCAACGTTGGCTGGAACCAAGTGTCTGAGTCTTTCCTAAGGGGTCAGTGCTAAATTGCGCCCAAACAAAACCCAGGTGATCTGCCATAGCAATGTCAATAAAGGTGGCATTTTGGTCTCCATATACCTCATTAATTTTCTTAATGACTTCAGAACTTGGGTGGGGAAGTGGGGTGCTATTGACTGGTCCCCTTTGACACTCAAAGACAGAGTCTGGTGTCATGTGATTTTTCTTCTAGTAGGTACCTTGTAAGTATAACAAAGTATACTTTTCATCCACAAAACAATACATGTGTCTATTACACCACGAAGTTATATGTTTGTGTGTGTGCACACACAGAGGACTGGGTATATGTGTATTTCATTCCTACTCTTCTAATGCTCATATTATAAAGTGTGTCCACCAAATAGTTATCCATACTGGTGCCAGACATGAAACTCTCACTTGTGTCTTATTTTTTTATTTATTTATTTTTTCTGTGGTACGCGGGCCTCTCACTGTTGTGGCCTCTCCCGTTGTGGAGCACAGGCTCCGGACGCGCAGGCTCAGCGGCCATGGCTCACGGGCCCAGCCGCTCCGCGGCATGTGGGATCTTCCCATACCGGGGCACGAACTCTTGTCCCCTGCATCGGCAGGCGGACTCTCAACCACTGCGCCACCAGGGAAGCCCTCACTTGTGTTTTATTTAGAATGGCAGTTCTCTGTTTCTTTTTCCTTCAGTGTAAGATAGTCAACCAAACCATAACTTGCGGTGGCTTTCTTTCTTTTCACTTTGTTATATTTATTATGCATGAGTTACATCTTTAAGATTCAGGAAGCCTCAGAGCTAAAAGTAAATTACATAAACTTTCATGAGTGACAAAAAGCATTGTGTATGCTGGTCAAAATGTCAGCTACCTAAATAAAACATGACACTCAAGTTATGTTTACATAGAGGGCCATAGGCCAGTAGCTCAGGATGGAAACACAGTTTTGTTTAATAGAACCAACTGTGATTATCAATAAATTTTATAATCGGCAGAGCCTTGATGTTTTGTTTGAAGTAACTTTTTGAAAATGTTTAAAATTAGGCAAGTATCCGTTCAAAATTTTCAAAACGTTGTAACTCTGGAATATTTACACTAGATTAATAATTCTGTGACTGTTGATGAGATTGCTAGAAGTTAAGGATTATAGGATTTGATTTCTCTTAATACCTGAGAGTTATTAAGATTCCAGAAAATAATTTGCACCTATTTTCTTACAGGGCAGAAAGTTAATTGCTTCCTCTCTTTTGAAAATCTCTCTTGTACATACTTCTCTCTACAAATATCCTTCAAGTTTGTATTTCCTTTAATAGAGACACTATAGGGACTTCCTTGGTGGTCCAGAGGTTAAGACTCCATGCTTCCACTGCAGGGGACGCGGGTTCCATCCCTGGTCAGGGAACTAAGATCCCCCATGCCTCACAGCGTGGCCAAAAAATTAAAAAAAAAAAAATAGAGACACTATAGAACTTAAGTTGTTTGAAATGGATCTTGTAAAACAAAAGAGAAAACAAAATACTGATAAAGCTTGCAATGATAATCTACATGCCCCAAATCATATGCATGAAAATAAATTCCGGAAGCTGAATTCTAAGTAAATCAACTCTCTCAAATCTTCGCTAATGAAGAGATAAAATGCTAACAAGGATTCAGAAGAAAAGGGTGGCCTTGGTTTCACTGGAATTTTATTTTTAACTTTGGTATTAAAATGAAGTTCCCAGTTATAGTCAGCCTAAAGTGACATAAAATTAATTTTTTCCTACCAAGAATACATTTAATTGGGCAGAAGTGGAACAAAATCAAGGGGCTGGTGGGCAGTTCACTGGCACTAATCCAGGGCCTGGGTAGTCTTCTATATACATCATTTACCTTGAGAAAATGAAGTGGCTTCATTATTTTCACTAAATATTGTCTGGCACACAGTTAGTTATACATAGTGACTATCTGACAAATTGTGAATAGCTCTTCTCAGAGAATTATAAGTAAACTAATATCAATTATTTATCTGTTAACCTTAATATGTAACCTTAATATATAACCTTAATAGGTAACCTTAATATATAGCCTTATATCTGTTAATCTATGTATGTATCTCTCTCTCTCCTTCTATCTATCCATCCATCCATCCATCTCTCCATCTATCATCCATCCATCCATCCATATATCTATGAGTATCTAGCATCTTAAATAACAGAAAGTTACAGACACAGTTGCCATGTTCTTTGTACTATTTCCCCATTCATTCCCATCCTGCCTTCCCCCTCCAAAAAAATATGGATCCTCAATTTGGTATTTATTTTTTGCCTATTTGTCTTTAAAATGGTGCTGTGAATTAGGTATCCAGAAAAAAATACATAGACTTGTTTTACATGATTTAAAACTTTACATAAATGCTATTATACTGTGCATATACTTCTGGTACTTAGCATCCCCGCCTCAATTTTGTTAGAGACTTTTGTACGTTAATCTGTCTGTAGTCGACTCATTTGATCTCCTACACAAATCTTCCATTGCATGAATAAACAACATATGATTTTGTTTTTCTACTGATGGAAAATTGAGTTGTTTCCAGTTTTCTGCTGTTATAGGAAATGTCTCAAGGAACCTTCCTGAACATGTCATTTTGAACGCAGATATGAGTTCTTCTTTAACCTATATAATTGGGAATGAAATTGCCAGGACAGCTCAGAGGGCAGTTATATCCCTGTAGTGCTCTCCAATGTAGAGTTTGCACAAACTCCTGACAATTGAGATTGGCACGCTTTTTAATGTTTGCCAATCTTATGGTTATGAAATAATACTTTATTGTTGTTGTTGTTTTAATTTATTTGTTTATGGTTGCGTTGGGTATTCATTGCTGAGCGCGGGCTTTCTCTAGTTGCGGCGAACAGGGGCTACTCCTCATTGCAGTGCCCGAGCTTATTGCGGTGGCTTCTCTTGTTGCACAGCACAGGCTCTAGGCGCGCAGGCTTCAGTAGTTGTGGCACGAGGGCTCAGTAGTTGTGGCTCGTGGGCTCTAGAGCACAGGCTCAGTAGTTCTGGTGCCCAGGCTTAGTTGCTCTGCGGTGTGTGGGATCTTCCCAGACCAGGGCTCGAACCAGGTCCCCTGCATTGGCAGGCAGATTCTTAACCACTGAGCCACCAGGGAAGCCATATTTTATTGTTGTTTTAATTTACATTCCTCTGACTACTGGTGCAGTCAGATATCTTTTCACATGTTTGTTAACCATTTAATTATCCTTTTCTGAGAATTTACTGTTCATATTCTTTGCCCATTTTTCTTGTTTGGTTTTTGTTTTTATCAAAAGTTGCACACACATACACACAGGTATATACATATTATTGATACAAAATATTTTATATAATACATATTTATACAATATGTGCCCCATAATATATATTTGTATAGTATGTGTCCTAATTATATGTTACTGTTACAAAACTTTGATCAGTTTTATACACAAAAATCCAATGTCGACTGTGGTTTATATTTGTGTGTTTTGATTATTGTTGGTGGTTAAAGTTATGACTAAAGAGTTTTGTTGTGGTTTTGAGGTTATCAAGATAGTAATCATTTTCTTCTTGATGTGCATTTTTCGTCCTGGTGAAGAAAACTTTCACTACACAAAGCCGTAACATTTTAATATGTCTGCTTCTAGAAGGTTTAAAGTGTTGTTTTTCACATTGGGGGCCAATGGATTACATTTTCTTTCAAAAGAACACTCCTTCAAAACCATCTGGCTTCTGAAGTCGTTAAGAGTCCTCCAATCAGATAATTAAGATGCAAGAAGCATTCTCAGAGTACAGGAATGGAAAATAAAATGTACGTACCATGCTCAGGCTTCATCGCTCATAAAAGTAAAGATAATCACTATAAAGTATCGTTAACAACCTGAACGGGAGCAAACAGAGAGGTGGGGCAAAGTTGCCTACGGGGAAAGAATTTTGATATCAGCAACCTGCCATCATGCAAGCACTTAGCACTGCACAGCAGTGAGCTTGGTGGGTGGGATGTTTCCAGCTAATTCCAACGTGCAAATCCCTCCTGTTTAAGGGTCTAGGACCTTTATGCTGAAGCCTAGCTGGAACCTTTGTTAAATCACTTTCCTCTCATTCCAACAGAAGAGCACCATCTGATAATATATCTCACTTCCCAGGCCCGTCATAACTTGCACAGGTGGGCTGAGCTGAACACAGGCCCCCGTAACTAAACTCGGTTTCTTTCTCTTGGCTATTGTGTACTCTGACATTTTGTTTCATATATTATTCTGTGTCATCATTCTAAACCAATTTACCAGGGTCTGATCGATGCTGGGTAAATAAGATAAAAATTGTATTTTTGAGCCAGTTCAGACAGTATTGATCCAAGAGCAGAGGTAATCGTATTAATCAATGGAGGTGCTACCCTTCTGGCCATCTCAGTCACTGGTCAGAAGCAGCTGGAAGGATCTTTGTGATTAAGAATGATCAGGGCCACCATACACAAAAATACACTCAAAATGGATTTAAGACCTAGATGTAAGGCCAGACACTGTGAAACTCTTAGAGGAAAACATAGGCAGAACACTCTCTGGCATCAGTCACAGCAAGATCCTTTTTGACCCACCTCCTAGAGAAATGGAAATAAAAACAAAAGTAAACAAACGGGACCTAATGAAACTTAAAAGCTTTTGCACAGCAAAGGAAACCTTAAACAAGACGAAAAGACAACCCTTAGAATGGGAGAAAATATTTGCAAACGGATCAACGGCCAAAGGATTAATCTCCAAAGTATATAAACAGCTCATGCAGCTCGATATTAAAAAAACAAACAACCCAATCCAAAAATGGGCAGAAGACCTAAATAGACATTTCTCCAAAGAAGATATACAGACTGCCAACAAACACATGAAAGAATGCTCAACATCACTAATCATTAGAGAAATGCAAATCAAAACCACAATGAGGTATCACCTCACACTAGTTAGAATGGGCATCATCAGAAAATCTACACACAACAAATGCTGGAGAGGATGTGGAGAAAAGGGGACCCTCTTGCACTGTTGGTGGGAATGTAAATTGATACAGCCACTATGGAGCACAGTATGGAGGTTCCTTAGAAAACTGAAAATAGAATTACCATACCACCCAGCAATCCCACTACTGGGCATATACCCTGGGAAAACCATAATTCAAAAAGAGTCATGTACCACAATGTTCACTGCAGCTCTATTCACAATAGCCAGGTCATGGAAGCAACCTAAGTGTCCATTGGCAAATGAATGGATAAAGAAGATGTGGCACATATATACAGTAGAATATTAGCCATAAAAAGAAACTAAATTGAGTTATTTGTAGTGAGGTGGATGGACCTAGAGTCTGTCATACAGAGTAAAGTAAGTCAGAAAGAGAAAAACAAATACCGTATGCTAACACATATATATGGAATCTAAAAAAAAATGGTTCTGAAGAACCTAGGGGCAAGACAGGAATAAAGACATAGACACAGATAGTGGACTTGAGGACTCGGGGAGGGGGAAGGGTAAGCTGGGACGAAGTGAGAGAGTGACATGGACATATATACACTACCAAATGTAAAACAGATAGCCAGTGGGAAGCAGCCACAGAGCACAGGGAGATCAGCTCGGTGCTTTGTGACCACCTAGAGGGGTGGGATAGGGAGGGTGGGAGGGAGATGCAAGAGGGAGGGGATATGGGGATATATGTATATATAAAGCTGATTCACTTTGTTATACAGCAGCAACTAACACACCATTGTAAAGCAATTATACTCCAGTAAAGATGTTAAAAAAAAAAAAAAAAAAAGAATGATCAGTGCCAGATAATTCTTATAATGCCTTGTAAAGAAACCCACTTTACCCTACCCATGAGTTGGCCTGTAGCCAGTCTGGAAAATCCGAGAAAGTGCAAACGATTACAGTTGTCGTTGTTCCATACCTATCCTTTGGTTCTCTTCCTGCAGCTGTGTGGTGCCTTGCATCGAGATGTTTGTGTAAGGTTATGGGGTCCAGCTAGGTCAGCATGGGCCCGTGGTATTAGGAGGTGAAGCAAAGGTCCTGAGAACTGGCCCAGTGCCTACTACAGCACAGGGACTTCGCTCACATTCCCCGCAGGCAAATCCTAGATGGGGAATCCTAGGATCCCAGGAAGGGGAAGCCAGCAGGGGAATGAGGCAGGACAGGAAGAGAGAGAGAGACAAAGGAGGGTGCTTTCTGTAGAGTCCCAGCCTCGGCCTGATCTCTGCAGAGTGCTGGGACATAAACAGTATCTTTGAGGACTTTTTTGTTTTGCCTGAAGGCCAGGGAGCTGGGCATTTATATTTACCCCCCTTCAATCGTCAGCTGCAATGTGGGGCTTGTGCGGGGATGATGGGGTGGAGATGCCAAGTGGGAAGGACATTTGGTCTCCTAGCACATCTCTGGGTTCCAGTAGCCCAAAGACAAGAGGCCCCCTGATGAAAGAGGAAAACAGCCAAACGGTCTGAGAGGTGGGCACACAGAACTGGCCAAAGGGATCCACTGGGAACATGGCAGAGCAGCAAGAACATTGGCTAGAATGTCACTCAGTGTTTGTTGAACTGAAAATGCATTTACCTCTAGACTCTGCAAAGATGCAGTCTGTGGCTATTTGAAGACTTCAAACACGAAGGAAGGGAGGGAGGAAGGGAGGGAAAGAGAGAGAGAAAGAAAAAGATGGAAGGAAGGGAGGGAGGGAGGGAAAGAGAAAGAAAAAGATGGAAGGAAGGGAGGGAGGGAGGGAGGGAGGGAGGGAGGGAGAAAGAAAAAGATGGAAAGGAGGGAGGAAGGGAGGGAAAGAGAGAGAGAAAGAAAAAGATGGAAGGAAGGAAGGGAGGGAGGGAAAGAGAAAAAGATGAAAGGGAGGGAGGGAGGAAGGGAAGGAGAGAGAGAAAGAAAAGGAAGGAAGGAAGGAAGAGATAAGAGAAAGAAAGGGAGAGAGAGAGAGAAGGAGGGAAAGAGGAAGCAGGGAAGGAAGGAAGGAAAACAGAAAGAACAAAAGAAAAGAAAGAAGCAAAGGAATGCACCAGAAATCCATTTTCATCTCAAATATCTATTGCAAGGAAAATAATTCCTTGTTGATGGTTTTCTCAGCAATCATCCTTGAAAAAAATTGCCTAAATCACAGAATGTCCTTTTAAAAATAGGTTCCATCAGCTATGTGTGGCTGATTCAATCTGGAGTTTGTAGGAGGGAAATGGGTTGATCAGAAAACACAGAGGGGAATTAATTTGGTGGGAATTATTGACGAGATTTATGTAGTGGCAGAAATGATTATAACTTGGAAAGCAGGCAGGAAAAAGCTGAATCAGAGGGATTATAATGTAATCGATACTCCAGTAAACAGATTGCCCCAGAAGCAAACAATATTCTATGAAGCATATGGTCCAAAAGCAATGACGGCGTTTCTATTTGAAAAGAATTCAGAAGCACGATATTTTCCCTGATAAAAAGTTTCAACAGTTGATTATTGTCACCCCCTTGGATGGAATTTTAGCTTGATGCTCTTTTATTATTCATTATGGTTATTATTGCAGAACAGAAACTGTTCTAGCAATTAGACAGAAGTGCTATTTCATTTCTGCAGTTTTGTTGCCTGCTCATTCCTTATCAGCATTTGGCACTGCAGGGCTGGAAGTGGAAAATTACAGCTCATGGGCCAAATCCTATCCACTGCCTGCTTTTGTAAATAAAGTTTTATTGGAACACAGCAGTGCCTGTTTTCTTGATGCGTCGTCTGGGCTGGCTTCTGTGCACCAGAGCAGAGGTGTGTAGTTGTGACAAAGACCTTATAGGACCAAGTAAGACTAAATTATTGACTATCTGGCCCTTTATAGATAAAGTTTGCTGACCCCTGCATTACAGTATGGGGGAGTTCCAAGACCTGCAGCACCCCCTTCCTTCCTCAACTGCTTTTTTCAATATCCTGGGCAAGTATAAAAGGTCAGAATTGATTTCGAGAAAGACAACAGGTTCTACTGTCTAACCTTTTCTTTAGGAGTCTCCAAATTTCATAGTGAAAAAAGACTGAAAAGAAACACATCCAACTCTAAAAAGCGGTTTATGTCTGGGTAGTAAAGTGACAGATGAATTTTATTTTACTCTTGGTACATGTATACATTTTCTGCATTTTAACGATAAACTTGCAAGAATACCTTCTATAATAAGAAATATATGTTTTCAAAACCTACAAACTTGTAAAAATCTCAGAGGAGAATTCAGTCTCCCCAAACCGTAGGTGGGAGGGAGGCTTGGACATAAAGCAAAGCTTAATGAGCATCTTCATTGTTAAAGAAAAATTTACGTGTTATCCCACAAGCATGTTTTGATATTGTGATTTATAATATGAACTAGATCCGGTCTTTGCTGCGATTTCTGGCACAGAGCTCCCAAAACCCTTGGGATTTCCTGAGTGACGGGAGCTATCAAGGTGTTTTCATGCTTCTGGAGTGACTTTTGAAATGCACCTGAGAGTGGGGCTGGTTGCCATGGTAACCAACCACGAATAACAGAGGATCAGAACTTTCAGTCCCACCCCCTGACCTCCGGGGAGGGGCGACGGAGCAGAGGATGAATTAGTCCCCAGTGGTCAATGATTTCATCAATCATGTGTACATAATGAAGCCTCCAGAAAAACCCAAAAAAGGAAGAGGTTCGGTGAATTTCCGGGTTGGCGAACACGCGGAGGTTTGGGAAGAACGGCAGCCTGGAAAGGGCATGGGAGCTCCGAGCCCTCTCCCCATACCTTGCCCTCTGGATCTCTGCCACCTGGCTGTTCCTGAGTTTTATCTTTCGTAATGAGCCGGTGATTCTAGTAAGTAAAGGTACCTCTGAGTTCTCTGAGGTGCTCTAGCAAAGTAATCAAACCCAGGGAAGGGGTTGTTGGAACCTCTGATATATAGCTGCTAGGTCGGAATGACACTCTGGACTTGTGATTGGCTTCTAAAGTTTGGGGGGCTGGCGAGGGGACAGTCTAGTAAGACTGAGCCCTTAATCTGTGGATCTGACCCTATCTCCAGCTAGATACTATCAGAATGGAGTTGCAGGGTAAGACACCCAGCTTGTGTCTGAGAATTGCTTGGTAGAGTGGGCAAACCCCACACCCATTGGAATTGGTGACCAGAATATTACAATAATTATCTGGGTTAAACATTACCATTCTTACTTCAGAAGGCTTGTATAATTTTCCAAAACAGCTGTGTTTGCGAGGGACATATTATGGGTTGGATGCAAAACTAGCTTTAAAGCTCATGAACTTTTCAATATTTCACCTGTAAAAATTATCAAGTCCTAAGTGAATTTGATAAATAATGGAACAAATAATACATCGCCAACACAGCAAGAGCACAACATTGCGCTCCTGTTGGGGCACTATAAATTACCAGGAAAAAAATATTTCCAAATAAATATACTGGCAAATACCAAGTCATAGGGTAATTGAAGTAATTTTAGAGTGATAATCTCCATTGCAAATGTTTCTATTAGGTAGCCATTCATATTCATAAGTAAATAATTGAAGGTGTTTAAATAGACATTTGATGATGGAGTATATTTTCACAAGTGCCTCAATTGGGTCAGGTGCTTGCCTCATGTACTTAAAATAGGGTTGATAATAAGATTTTCTAGAACGGCGGTTCTCTAACTTTCTTCCGTTCAAGGTTAGCTTTGATACCTTGGAAAATGCAGTCGATCTGACTTATTTTCGTCTGACAGAACTTTTCGGAGCCTTTATCGGGTTATTGTTCTTTGTGAATGTTCAGGAGACGTGTTGATTCAGTTTTTCTGGGGTCGCTATTTGGCAAAGTCTGAAGACATGTTTGCTTGTTACCGTTTGGAGAGAGGTGGTTGTATTGTCGTTCAGTGGGTAGAGGGCAGGGGTGCTGCTAAAATCCTACAGTGCCCAGGACAACACGCCACCCTGAAGAATTATCCAGCCGCAAATATCAAGGGGCTGGAAAGCGCCATGGTTGCGAAATCCTGGATTGGGAAGGGAGGGATTTGAAGAAGCTATAGCTTTTTCTTACCCTCATAGCTTACTTGTTACATGGCCTTGAGGCATTTCACTGAACTCGAGGACTCTCAAAAGTGCTGCCTGAGGAATTAAACCAATGGGGTGGGACTGTGAACCTGGGAGGCTGAGGAGTATCAGCGTCTGTCGGATGAATCCGTGATTTGGTGAAGCAAGTATGCCTGAGAGTTGAAGATATCCCTGTGAAATGCCATCTGATCGCTGCCTGGAAGCAAGCATTTCTGGGGACATCTGGTCAACCAGGGCAGATGGGTCCAACGGTAATCTATTGGGTTGGGCTAACAGCCTCTAGGCCAACCAACACACCCTAAGTAGAGAAGGTGCCTGGAAAAAGCACTCACCCTATTAATGTTGATTGTAGGACAGAGTGATTGAGATCCAGGAGTTGTCTCCAGCCCAGTTCCAGGACAGGAGTGTCAAACTTAGAAGGAGGCAGTATCTGGATGACATTGTCTGGCCCAAGGGAAGATAATAATGGTTGTGAAGTTTAAATAAAGGGATGTTTAAGTTTACTGGGCATTTTGCCTCGTGCTCACTGACTGTGAAATGTAAAAGGAGCACTTCACTAAAATAGGAAATGCATCGGGGCACCAGCAAAGCAGGGTTGAGATCCTATGACCATGTTTTATACAAAGATAGCAAGTGTCTTCTTCCATCTTCCTGCTCCTTCGGACTGCGGTCCACTGCACAGGGTAGGTTTCAGGTGTGCTCTGGACCCATTCGGTGGCTCCTGGTAGTCAGTAGGAGACATCGGGGGTGGCCATGAAGCAGAAGTGTCACTTGCTGTGTCTGGCATACTTAGGGCAGACCTGCAGCATTGGGCTGGCGGGAGTGATTTGTTGTTGTTGTTTAATTTTTGTTTTTATGGGAGTATAGTTGACTTACAGTGTTGTGTTAGTTTCTGCTGCACAGCAAAGTGAATCAGTTATACATAGATCCATTATTTTTTAGATTCTGTTCCCATATAGGTCATTACAGAGTATTGAGTAGAGTTCCCTGTGCTGTACAGTAGGTTCTTACTAGTTATCTATTTAGTAGTGTGTATATGTCAATCCCAATCTCCCAATTCTGCCCCCACCGTTTCTCCCCTGGTGGGAGTGATTTGTTTTTGAGTTCTCTTGAGATGAACATCTGGAACTCCTAGAAAAACAGGTTGAATAACTCAGATGGAGAGAGCAGACCAGTAAAACCTAGGTCATGGCTAATTAAAAAAAAATTTTTTTTTAGTTGAAGTATAGTTGATTTACAGTGCTGTGTTAATTTCTGCTGTGCAGAAAAGTGATTCAGTTATACATACATTTTTCTTTTCCATTATGGTTTATCATAGGATATTGAATATGGTTCTCTGTGCTATACAGTATGCCCTTGTCGTGTAGGTCATTGCTGTTTGAGTGGAATCTCATCTTGACTCTTAGGAACATGAAACCAAGGTAATTGAGTTTAGATTTTGATTAAGTATGGACAAACAGAAGAATAAACTGCAGAGAAACAAAAGCTGGAAAAGTTGTAGAGCTTCAGGAAATGTCTGAATTACTAAGTGGGAGTAACTTCTTACCTGGCAGGATATGCTCAGATAAAACAAATGTCATTATAATAATTGTATTGATACATGGATTGTTAGTAAGAGAATATGCATACCACATCCATCCTGTCCCACCCATCTTTCTTCATCTATGTGCATTAATTGAGCACCAACTGTGTTCTGAGTACAGTAAGTCCGCTACATACGAACGAGTTCTGTTCCGAGAGCGCGTTTGTAAATCCGATTTGTTTGTAAGTCCAGCAAAGTTAGCCTGTATCCAGCTAACACAATCGGCTATGTAGTGCTGTACTGAAATAGGTTTATAATACTTTTCACACAAAGAATACATAAAAAACAAACACAAAACATAAAGAAAACATTTATAATCTTGAAAAGTACAGTAGTCCAGTACAGGGGCTGACATCGAATGAACAGGCAAGAAGAGTTACTGACTGCAGGAGGGAGAGGAGGTGGGAGATGTAGTGCTGAAGGATCGTCAGCAATAGGAGACGGAGGGCGAGCTGCAGTTTCACTCACTCCTGACGTTGCTGGCACAGGTTCTGGTCCCTTGATGGAACCAGATGCACGTTCGCATCTTTGAAAGTTCGCAACTTGAAGGTTCCTATGTAGGGGACTTACCATACTGTGCTCCAACTTGGGAGCATAAAAATGAAGTACATTCTGTACCCCCTGAAGGTCACAATACATACTGAAGGACAGACGTGTACAGTGACAGGCAACATGACGATGGCCATTTTGTCAGACTGGACACGTGTGCTTTAGTGGACAGTGGCGCGATGATTTCTGATTATATCGAGGGAGGGAATTGTGACCCAGTGGGCTTTATTGGACAGTGGAGGTTGATAGAAGTATTCTATTCAAAGAGAATAGAGAAGGCCGATCGCAGAGTTATAAAGGTCCACTGCATATTTCCGTTACCTGCCCGACATGTAGTGGGTCCAGTGTGGTTGAGGAGTGGCCCGAGGGACCTGGTAGGTGGGGCTGGAAGTGCAAGATGGGGCCATTTTATCAAAGGTCTCCAAAGCTATGTGCGGGAGGGTGTGTCTTCAAGATACACGGGTGACACTTTGTCTTTACATCCCATTTTAAGTTCATTTTGGTCAACATAAATTATATTTTTATAAATATATTTATAAAATATTTTAAAAATATGTAAGAACATAATTTTTGGTCAACATAGATTATATTTATATATATCTATTAAATATTTAATAGATATTATATAATTTTGTTTTATAATTATATAAAATATCATTTTGTTTTCAATTCAGGTGAAAAAAAACATTTCTTCTTTCTTTGCCGATTTCTTCTTTACATTCCTGTTAATGAACAGATGAGCCCCTTCCCAGGCGAAATAAAGCTAAACACACACAAACACCCAGAGGTCTGTCCTCTGCATTGTAATTTCCGACGGGGAGTAAGGCAATCTTTCAGAAGCAACTGAATTGCTGGGGAGTAAGGCAATCTTTCAGAAGCAACTGAATTGCTGGCAGCAGCCGTAACCTTGGACCAGTGTGCCCCCTACTCAGAATGCAAATGCACTTTCTTCCAAAGAATCCCACACACAAAATGATAGGTTTCCTGACCTCTTGGCAGTCACACAACATGCAGATGTTCACATTGCTTGGGTGAGTTATTTCCACCTGTGAGTGGGATGTGCTCACGTATTCATTACCCCCCAGTGGAAAGATGAAGAAATAGACAAGCTGAAATGGCTTCTCAAGGTCAGTCAGTCCGCGCCATCTGCAGGTAAAGAGCGTAACTAAATCTCAGGATTGCAGGCTTCTGTCTGGAATTTCTGAGGTGTGTCATCACACCTTGCCACACGCAGCCCGGCAATTTGCAAATTATTGATTTCATGCTAAATAGAAAAAGGAGAAGCTGTATTGAATATAAACACAACAGTTTCAGAAAATCCTTAATCTGTTGTGTTGCACTGATAGTAAAGGGATTAAATGTCTCTACCCAGGGTGCTAAGGGGAATGGGATTTATTGATGGGTCTAAGTTTAGGTCAATGTAGATGGGGGAGAAAAAGGCTGAGTTTCTGTGTCTTTTCTGTACCCTCAAGGCACTAGACCAAGGAGGTGCCAGGAATACTGTTCTGGATAGGTGGGGGAGAATCATCCATCCGGAATGGTGCCTATAATCTGGAAAAGAGAGCTTGTGTTCATCAAATTAATCCACTGAATAGTTTGGTGAATAACATCGCCATCAGATTGACTCATTAGAAATAATATGACAACCAAAGACACTTCTCAATGTACTTATCAATACTTCCAAGTTCAAGGATACATGGAGGCTGACTGAAATATTTCTTGAGACATCTGATATCCAATGTATTGAACTTTCTTTCATGAATGCAAATTCTTTGAATTAAAAAAAAATTAAACATTATTTTAGGGGAAAGTTGTTTAAAACTTCTTGGTTCAAAGCTAAACATTATACGTATTTTCCCAATATTTGGTGGCATTTATAGTTCATTACATACAAATAATCTTATTTACTTAATAATTTTTTTTTAAATTGAAGTATAGTTGATTTACAATATTGTGTTAGTTTCAGGTGTACAGCAAAGTGATTCAGTTATACATATATATCTATTCTTTTTCAGATTCTTTTCCCTTATAGGTTATTACAGAATATTAAGTAGAGTTCCCTGTGCTGTACAATACGTCCTTGTTGGTTATCTCTTTTATATATAGTAGTGTGTGTATGTTAATCCCAAACCCTTAATTTATCCCTCCCGCCCCTTTCCCCTTTGGTAACCATAAGTTTGTTTTCTGTGTCTGTCGGTCTATTTCTGTTTTTTGTTTGTTTGTTTGTTTGGCTGTGCTGAGTCTTTGTTGCAGTGCACCGGCTTAGTTGCCCCAAGGCATGTGGGATCTTAGTTCGCGGACCAGGGATCGAACCTGTGTCCCCTGCATTGGAAGGCGGATTCTCAACCACTGGACCACCAGGGAAGTCCCTATTTCTGTTTTGTATATAAGTTCATTTGTATCATTGTTTTTAAGATCCCACGTGTAAGTGATATCATATGTTACTTGTCTCTTTCTGACAGACGTCACTTAGTATGATCATCTCCAGGTCCATCCATGTTGCCGCCTTAATTGTGTTTTCTACTCTCCTAATACACTCTGGGTTGGACCCTCGAGTAGGGCCATAGTAATGGTAATGTCTGACCGTCTTCATTGAGGGGTAGACATTTCTGTGCTGTTCTTCCACATTGCTTCCCCTCCACCTGCCCTATTTTTTCCCCATTTTTATCTTTATTTATTTGTTTATTTTTTGGCCGCACCGTGTGGCACGTGGAACTTCCCCGACCAGGGATTGAACCCATGTCCCCTGCAGTGGGAGCGCAGAGTCTTAACCACTGGACTACTAGGGAAGTCCTCCACCTGCCCTATTTAATAACAGCCTCCCATGGGAGAGCTGCTCGCCTCTGGGGAAGGGTTGCTTGGTTTTAGGATTTGGGAACCAGTGCCATCTTGTTTGTGTCCTCTCCTTGTGAGCACACAGGCGGGATATTCTCATGCACCATGGTTTGGTAGGAGAGCCTGGCCATCTTCAAGTCAGGAGCCCCACTGGTCTAATTTAACCTTTACTAGAAAGCGAGGATTTCTGGTAGAGTTACTAGACCGGCAAGAGTATGTAAACAAAGCTAAAATATTTCTTACAGCATTTTTTGAAGGATTCTGGCGAGCTTGCTCGTTTCTTAAAGAGATCAAGACTTATAATCATTCAGTTAATGAATAGTCAGTTAAAATGCGGGATCATATAAAAAAATGTAAGCATACTTCAAACAGTGCATTTAACTTTATAGAGATATAATATATTGATTTCGTGCTAAAAAGGAAGAGAAGTAGTACTTAATATAAACACATTTCCAGAAAATCCATAATTGCTTATGTTGCATCTATAGGGAAGTGATTAAATTTCTCTTTCCAATGTGCTAAGGGGAATGGGATTTGTCAGTAGGTTAGGTCAATGTGGACAAGGGAAAAAAAGAATGAGTTTCTGTCACTTTTCTTTACCCTTAAGGCACTAGACCAAGGAGGTACTCGGAATATTGTTCTTGGATAGACTGGGGAGAATAATCCATCCTGGAATGGTGTCTATAATCTGGAAAAGGGAGCTTGGGTTCATCAGACTAACTATATATATTATAATTAATTATACACTAATTATATGTTTATATATAATATATAAAACAATATATAAATATAAAATGAATATATAAATAATAAATATATGTACATATAATCATATATACAAATATATATATTATATATATATTTACATAGCGTAGAGGCTAGCCTGTTTGCAACCCCAAGAATTTAGCATGTTAGCAAATTAGCCAGAATATTTTACAGAAGGAATGGACTCTGTTGATTAGTCTGACAAGATGATTAAATTGAGGTCATTTAAGAGAATTTTTATTGTGATATTAGAACTAATAATTTCTGATTTGGGTATTTTTGTTGCTTCTACTTCCTCTAAATTAGGAATCCTGGAAGAGAGCAGAGGATTTTAAGGATGAGACAACCTCCACCTTTAAAAATATATTTTTTTATTTGATCCTGGGCAGTTATTAGTTAGTTCATAATAAGTTGGCTGTAGATGTGAATTGCAGAATGAGAGATGCCCAGTTTTGTTCTGTTGTCATATAACTGGTTTGACTCCAAAATTGTCTGATAAGTTTCCCAGGCAGCAAGTTTCACAAATGTTGAACAAACACAATTTGACATTATAGGAGAAAATTCATGTTTCTATCCATCTGTTCACTGAAAGAAAAGAGAGGGAAAAAAATCCCTCTAAAGAGAATTTTGAGTAAGATATTTCCAACACACCGTGCAGGCAGATGACCCATGTTTGTAACTTCTACGTCTTGTGTAGCATCCCATGACTCCCAGTCCTGATAAAATACAAATACAGAGCTACGTTCACAAATACGTGTTACAGGAGCTGACAGCGATTTCCCTGGCGGTGTTCTCCTTAGGCTTGTTGCTTGGGTTAGATTGAATACAAATGCACTGAGCTGGATCCAAGCCAGGCGTGGAGAGAAAAGGGGATGATGCGCCTTCTTGTGCACCAACCTCAGATCTACCTGTTAATTAAATGGAGACCCTGTCATCATCAGATGATGAATCAGATGCAGATGATTCCAAGGACCAATAGGAATCTTGCCTCCCCTGAGTTTCTCAGGAATGATAGATACTTTGTAGCTCTGAATCCTGATGATAATTATTAGTGTAGAAATCAGCTGATCCTGGTATTAACAATGCAACTTGTGGTTTTTACCATCATCACAGGCAGCTCGAATAAATATAAAACTTGAATTTGCTTTTCCTCTCCTACAAGAAGAGATCAAGGATGATTAGATCACTGACAATTCCTCCTTCCTCCCTCCCTCCCTTCCTTTTTTCTTTGTATCTTTCCATCCGTCTATCCATCCTGTCTCTTACCATTTTAAGTAGATCACTAGTATCTCATTGAATAAAATGTACTATAATTTATTTAGCCAAACCTATTGATGAATATTTAGAGTGTTTCTAAACTTTCTTTTCCGTTTTAAACAAAAATGTGATGAGGATGTTTGCACATCTGTTTGAACCTTTGTCTGATTGTTTTCCTGGGATACATTTCTAAGGTGGATTTGTTGAATAGATGGGCATGCACATTCAAGATTGTTTATACATATTTCCAACATTCTACTGTACATCTATTGACATTATATACTGATATTAGGTAGTGTCAATTTTTTTCATCTTTGTCAATCTAGTTGTGGACACAAAGACATTTTTTGATCCATATTCATGAGGAAACACTTTTTAAAAAGTCAACTCTTTCCTTGCAAGAAAAATTTTTTTTTTTTTTTAAGAAAAATTTTTAAAGACTTTTTCTCTTTGTCATAGATGAACTTTTTTCTTTTCCTTAGTATTCTAATGATTCCTGGTGAGCTTGGAGTTTGTCTTGATCATACTGAAACTAAGATTTTGTTAAATTTTGTTTGAAAAATAGAGCTCATAACTAGGGAAAAGTAAGTTTCCAGGGTGATACTATTCTTTATTAGTCAAGAAGCTTCCAGCTCTGAGTCTAGAAAACTGAGCAAATTTTTTAATGTAGCTCAAAAGTGGAGACCTTTGTGTTCAACATTCTCCGTTGAGCTCATTATTATGGAAATATATAAAAAATTAGGGTGGGGCTTCCCTGGTGGCACAGTGGTTGAGAGTCCGCCTGCTGATGCTGGGGACACGGGTTCGTGCCCCAGTCCGGGAAGATCCCACATGCCGCGGAGCGGCTGGGCCCGTGAGCCATGGCCACTGAGCCTGCACATCCGGAGCCTGTGCTCCGCAACGGGAGAGGCCACAACAGTGAGAGGCCCGCGTACCGCAAAAAAAAAAAAGAAAATTAGGGTGACTTAAGCATTTATAATTTTCTTAACAAGAGACCATTTCATCTATTTTAGTCATTCATTTTCATCTAGCCTGCATATGAGAAAAGAATAAAGGTAGCTAAATCATTCTTTGAAAGCCACGCAAGCGGGAAGAGATATGGGAATATATGTATATGTATAACTGATTCATTTTGTTGTGAAGCTGAAACTAACATACCATTGTAAAGCAATTATACTCCAATAAAGATGTTAAAAAAAAAAATAAATAAATAAAAAAGAAAGCATACGAATTATTAGTAAGAATTAAGAAATTAAGAGCACTATAAAGCAAAATGAAATTAACAGATGTTTAAAATTTGAAAAAATGTTAAAAAGTAGTGTTCTCACTAGGGTGAGGAATGACATTTTACCTGGGTCTTTTGTAGAAGTCTATTTCCATGGTGTGGTCAAAACGTTTGTGTTTTTTTTTGTTGTTGTTGTTGTTTTTTATATAACACCGATGAGTTTGATAGGAAGATTGAGTCTGAATGACAGTTTCTGAACTATAACCTCAGGGGAGTTTGTTGGGGCCCATACATCCGCAAAGCAAGGTAATATCTGAGGAACTGTGACAAAGTTCCTGTGTAGACTCAGAGTCGCTCCAGGTGAAATGAAGACAATAGAATGTCAACTGTAGCCTGAAGGGGGATAGCAGATATCCTAGGGCAGCCCAGGCTGTAGGAGGTAAGCATGGAGGGAGCGAGGGTCTTCCTGCAGGCCAGACCCTGGGGCTGGGGGTCAAGGCAGGGTTGGACACTGATGTCTTTGGGGGCCAGGTAGAGAATCCTCAAGGATGGGATTGTCTGGGTGGGAACTCCAGGTGGTGTGGGACAGGCGTGCACTCAGCATCAATCTACGGTTGCTGAGGAGAAATGCTGGCCGTGTGTTTCTAGACCTTCTGCTGTTCAAGAAAAGATTCCTTTGTAACGATGATGATGTTATGACCCTGACCACTTGTTCCAAGTACGGTCATCTAAGACCATGGCCTTCTTTCCATTATTTATTTTATTGCATGTTTTTCTGGACCACACACCAGCATCAAGGTACTCGGGAACTATATGGACCTATGCGACTGTCTATCCAGGGTGCCCTAGATCTTTAACCAAAACAGTTTTGGGAAAGGAAGGAGATCAAAGGTTCAGAGTCTCATCATTTACCTCTTTTTTCCCCTGATGACATGAATGTTATCAAAGGTGCTCTTGTTTGCAGACAATAGAAATCCTGTTACACATGCTCAACCAGATGAACAGAATTTATTACAGGGATGCACAGCATCCTTCAGAAACTGGTAGGGGGATGTAGAGCAGGACCTCTTGAGGAATGAGACGATGCACAGCAAAGATATTAGGAAACAGGCCTTAGCTCTCCCTCCCTCTTCTCACATGATCTTGGAGAGAAAAAAAAAAAAAGCCCTTTAATGAAAAACTATGCATCAGCTCTCCTGCCCTCCTCCAGGATGCTGGCTGTCATCCTGTTCATTGTCTCTGAGCTATTGTGCACCTCTTGGTAAATTGGAGGTAACTGATAGATTTACAAACTGTCCTGCTCAGCAGAGTTTTAAGTGACCACCTCCCCGCGAAAAGGAGTTGCATCCATTTACAGTTCAGTTTCCTTGCTGCATACAATTCATTTTTGCCACTCTCACTGCCCACTTTGAACCAGTTGTAACATCTGTCTGGGTGTCTCGTTGATAGAGTGAAATAAAATCCTCAACGTGGGTTTATTTTTTATCTGTGGTGAGAGTCATGCCTTTACATTTTTCTGAAAATCATCTTTCCCTACCCTGCTTTTAGCAATTCTGCGTGCTCACGGAATGAGGCTGTTTCATACCTCTAGGATGCTGACTTTGCTGGACCTGGGTTCAAAGGAACAGTGCCTCCAAATCTCCAACATCAGGAAGTTCCAACTTCCTGATGGAAAAGAATATGTTTGTATGTGTCCCCTGGCATCATTCCTCTCTGGGTATAATTAGGATTGCCCAGAGGGTGAGACCTCCCAGTGCCAGCATGTTTAATGGACTCACCTTAGTATGTTGGGATACTGGGGGAGAACTTCTCAAGAGAATGTGTGTGTGTTTGTGTGTGTGGTGTGCACCTGTGTGTGCCCCTGGTTCTGGGAATAGTTCTTGCCCAGAGCAGATATGCCAACAAGTGTCGACTGCCGCAGATGTGAAGGCTGTAAAAATAACTCGTACATGCATTACAGAATTGGGATATCCATTGGAGGGAGAGAGGACTTCCAACAGGAATGAGCAATGTTCATTCATTCATCTCACAAAACTTCATTAAACTGTGTCTATTCTGCTTGAGACTCTGGTATAGACCAAAGGAATGCCAGTGCAGACACGTGAGTCACTGTAATTCAAATTAGAGCGTGATAAGTACTGCAGAGAGTTACAGGTGTGTGTCTGGGAGTGTGGAAGAGGTGAAAAGGGCCTCCTGGTCGAGGGAATGAAATAAGGCTTTATGGTATAAATAGCATTTGGTGTGGACCCTGAATCAGAGATCAGATTAAAACTTGTGGCATTAGGGGAGTTGGGGAGGAAGACATTTCCCTCTACTGTTCCAGGTTCTTCTGGCAGGTGTAAGAATTAAATGGACAGGAGACTGGTGAACAGGAGAAAAATCACATAAAATTTTAATACCATGTATACATGAGAGAGACTCAGGAAAACGGAGTCCGTTTCCAAAATGACTGAACCCCGCACCTTAAACGCCATCCTCAGCTAAAGACAAAAGAGGATGTTAGGGGAGTGATTTGGGATTCAAAGAGGAGGAACGCAATTCACATGGGATGGAACAGGAAATTCTATAAACTAGTGTTTGCAGGACCAGTGCAGACAGTGAGACACGGAGTGGACTCATCTCCAGGCCCTGCTGAGTTTCCCCACCCCACCTGGCCTGTATTCTTTGCACACATGTCTGGTGGTGCCCCATTCCAGGAACAAGCCCTCTATGTAAATTCTTCAGGCAGCTGAGGGGAGGTAAAAAGAAAGACTTCCTGAGTCTTCTGTTTCTTAAAATTAATCAGCCTAAATTAATCCTCATTCCAAAGAAACACATCGGAGGGGGATGAGGGAGGGCAAATTTTGCCCCGCTACAGAGGTGGAGGGGTGTGTGTGTTGAGGGTAGAAGAGTACCAGATGTACTTCCATAGAAATCTCTGCATTTCCTGAAGCACACCCTTCTGGGCTGTCTGACTTCTAGTGCTTGTTTCATCGTCTTTTAGATATTTTGTACCTCTTTTGAAATTGTAGCTAGCTGACTGTGGAGTTAGACTTTCCTCCTCCCAGTGAAAGAAAAATACTTGCTTCCTTTGAAATTCGGTTCCTTTACTCCATATGCATTGTTGATTTTTCCTTGCCACAGATGGTAACATCTTCCTGCCTCTTTCCTATAGGAGTGAAGTGAAATCTTTAATGCCTATTCACTTTATATCTGCATGAGAGTCACAATTTAGGAAACCATTTCATATTGGATGGGATACTTTTAGATCCAAAGTCCTGTCCCCAGAAGGAGGACTCTGATTGGCCCCCGTGTGAGGGAGGATGTTTTAAGACAAAGGTGGTCATCTGTTTGTGTTTGCACTTAGAGCTGGGAGTTGTGTTCTTACATTGGAGTCACTTCAGCCTAGTAAGCTCTCGATTAATCACTGTGTGTCTGGAAATTCTGATTTTTGATGGTCTGATTTATTGCTTTGATGTAGATGGTCCCCTATGTAATATAAACACAAGATAAAGGCAAGATAAGACTCAAGTTACAAAAATCTAGGAATCCTTTTAATTTATGATATCATATTTTTTTTCCCCAAGGAAGCTTTGAACCTGTGAATCTAATAAGCTTCCAACCTGTGAATCTAATAAGCTTCCAACCTGTGAATCTATGGTATCTAATAAGATACCATAAAGTAGACTGAAGTAAATTTTAGGAGAGACATATTTGGGACTTGCTACGTCTCCAGAGCCACATTCTTTAAACTGCAGGAGTTTGGTATGATAAGAATTATTTCCCATTTCTGCTGGCTGTTTTATCCTCTTGGCACTCAAAAACCATTTATTGTTTATTTATTCCTTTGCAATTCTTGAATTGAGGTAGCAGTGTAAGAACCTTTTCCATCCAACCTGGGAGACAATTTGATTGCTCTGTTCCTACGGAAGCACCTTCACATTAAATCTGGATCCTGAGGTCATGGAAGATTGAAAGGCGCCCTGACCGAGGAAAATCTTCTAGCAACATTTCAGTTATTCATGGGAAAGTCAGGACACAGCAAATGTAACGCTCAGGTAAATGCAGCATCATCACTAAAGTTTCACAAGCTAAACTAGCAAAAGCACAAAAGACAGTGGATTTGGATTTAAATAATTCTCTAATCCACAGGCACGTGGTGTAGGGGTAAGTGATGGATAAGATGGCTTAGGAGGAAGAACGAGACGAGACAAGAGAATGTTTTTATTTCAAGTGCTATCAGTGGTTGTAAAACACGATGTGGTCTCCAAATCTCTTTTCATTGGATGCTATGAGTACGGACACTGGAAGAGTTTGTGAAAACTGAGAAACCGTAATTCAGATGTTTGGATTTCACAAAATCAGTGCTGTAGTCCATCCTTTCGTTCCCTTTTTTATGTAAGCACATGTCCACATCCAATACATATTTTTTGAAGTGGAAGGAAATCTTTAAGGGTCAATGTCCGTCTAAAAGAAGGAAACAGTGAAGCAAGGAAATCAAAGAAGAAGTTTGGAGTTTTGTTCTTTTCTTTTGGAAGGTGACGCCATCAAGCAGATTGCGCCAGCGTCTTAAACAAACGTAGACATACTACAAATGCATTTTCTATGTTGAATTCATTGAAAATACATTGGGTTCTGCATCTCATAAAACTGGCAACTGGAGATTAAAATAAATGCAATGGAAATAGATTCATGTTTATTGCAAATCTTGTAACCTCACGTTTATTGGTTTGCATAATCTATTTAATATTTATGTATTCATCATTTCTTTTTTTTTTTTTTTTTTGCCGTACGCGGGCCTCTCACTGCTGTGGCCTCTCCCGTTGCGGAGCGCAGGCTCCAGACGCGCAGGCTCAGCGGCCACGGCTCACGGGCCCAGCCGCTCCGCGGCATGTGGAATCTTCCCGGCCCGGGGCACGAACCCGTGTCCCCTGCATCGGCAGGCGGACTCTCAACCACTGCGCCACCAGGGAAGCCCCTGTATTCATCATTTGATTCATGGCTCTCATCTTCCTTCAAAGATGACAACCGAACTCTTCCCATGTTCAGGGTGTATGCTCATTACCGGATTTTATATCCTGTCACTCAAGAGTCAACCTTTTACAAGCTGGAACAAGCTTATACGTACAAACATCTATTATTTCGGAAAATTTTTATTCTAACATTATTTTAAACACAGAAAAGTTGCAAAAATAGTACACAGAACTGTATACATTTTATATAGAGTCACCAATTGTTTACATTTGGCTTCATTTACATTCTCTCTCTCTCTGTCTCTCTGTCTCTCGTCTCCAGATCATTTGAGAGTAATTTCATGCTCTTTTATCCCTAAATATTTCAGTGTGTTTTTTAAGAAGAACAGAGACGTCCTTCTAGATAACTAGTATACGTGGTCAACATCAAGAGATTTGGCCATGTACAATATTCTACTATCTAATCCACATTCTGTATTCAAATTTGGTCAATTTCACCAATATTATATATATATATATTTCCCAGCCCCAGATCTAATCCAGTATTACACATTGCATTTAGGTCGACTTTAACCTGGAAATTCCTTAGCCAGTTATTTTTAGACTAGCACCCTATGGTATTTGGTGACCAACACTTAACTGAGGTATTCAGTTGATTCCTTACTGAGCTAGAGGCATGGGTGATGTGGAATATCTCGTTACAGGTCCACCTTGAAGAAAACAAATAAAAATTCAATAGTCTGGGTCCTCAGAGGGGGCCTTCAGATTGGAAATATATTGATGAGTTACCCTGTTCCCCACGGCTCTTTCACCAGGAGCTCAGAAACTAGGTTTTGTTACTGCACCCAGAGCTCACATATTTAACAGACAAAATGAGTAAAATCAACCCCTGGGGAACTAGGTAAGTGGAGGCTAGTTAAGGAGCTTCTAGTTTGCCCACAACTTACCTTGTTCTAATGATTTACAGATTACAAATGAGCATCTGAGCCTTTATTTAATTTGATTAGGTTACCTCTATGATAGGTACTATGATAAATAGTGCCTAAATACTAAATATTATGAAAACGCAAGAAAGGAACATACTTCAGAGGCAGAAACAATTCTTGTTTAGGTTTCGTGAGATATTAAACTGTGATGCCAGTTTAATTGACAGTAATTTGCATCATCATCATCCAGGTACCACCCCACCTTAGCGTAAGACAAGAAACTCATGTGATGAAGGTCTCTGGATTAAGAACAGGGCTGAAACCAAGTCCCAGGAATACCTGTGTTAAGACCAAACCCTGGTTAGAAGGGATTGATGGTTTTCTTGAGGTATGCCTGTATATTTGCTATTAAAGTTGCAATGCAAGACTAGTGCCTACTGTCTATTTCATGGGTTGACCTCTTCTCCATGTATCTTTTTTTCTTTCTTTTTCAAAAACCCCCTCGTTAAGCTTTTTTTTAAATTAAATCGATTAATTTTATTTTATTTCTTATTGAAGTGTAGTTGATTTGCAATGTTACGTTCGTTTCTGGTGTACAGCAGAGTGATTCAGTTATGTATGGTTATTCTTTTTCATAGTCTCCCGTTATGGTTTATTACAAGCTATTGAGTACATTTCCCTGTGTTGTACAGTAGGACCTTGTGGTTTATCTATTTTCTATATAGTGGTGTGTATCTTTAAGATTCTGTAAGTGAACTGAGATAAGCCAATAGCCTTACGAACACTCCCCTAGTGCCCAAATATCATATGCCAGGTGACAAGGGCTCATAGAACTGGTGGCCCAAATAGTAGCGATTCCCTTTTTGACCAAGTTATGAAAGTAAAAGAATGTCTTAAGACCAGGAGGGCTCCTGGGAGGGGTGAGGAATTCCAATGTAGCCCCTCCTAGGGAAGCCAGTCAATCCAACGCACAGTTATTGGGTGCTGCTGTAGTTGTTTGGTTAGCAGGAAAGGCAGTCCTCTTTCCAGAATGCAGTGGGTGAAGGGAACGTGGCCGGAATGATGTAATCATTATGTAATGATGTAATCAATGATGTAGCGGGTACCAGTTTATGAGGGTCCATGGGGGTAGCGGTAAGGAGCTTGAACTTTTTCTAAGACAGGTGAGAAGCCACTGTAGAAATCAGACACATACATTTATCCATAGCTCTACTGCTCCTCTGTATTTATCTAAAATATTTCTACTGTGTTCACAAATGTGTTGAAGAAAGAGGAGGACAGAATGAATAAAGAGAGATCTTCAGGCAAGGAAGTTACTAGGTTGTGATTCATCTGGAAGACTGGCATAAACATTCATAGCAGAATCTATCAATTTTGGTCATACCAAGGGCAGAGGCGAAGGAGTCAGGGTGATGGAGTGTGAGGTGTTCCTCTTAACCTTGATGAAGGGAAGCGAGATAGCAACTGAAGTCAGCAATTTCCATGACTTCTTCCCTCTGCAAACATGTTACCCGAGGGGTTGGGCTTAGGATAGAATGTTGGAGAATGGAGGTGCTTGGTAGCGAGGCCTGGGATTTCTCAGGGAAGATTAAGAGATAAGAGCTGGGTACCAAGAGCCCGGTGAGTTGAACGTTTGTCTCGGTATCAAGGTGTGGGTCAGAGAAGCATCACTGTTGAGAGCAGCCATTCTGCTTCTGCTTTGCTTACATTCTGTGTTCCATTTCTACTGCTGCCTCACCATAACAGGTTACCACCCACTCAGCAGCTTCAGGCCACATCAGTTTATGATCTCATAGTTCTAAAGGTCAGGAGTCCTGGTGGGCGCGGCTGGATTCTCTGCTCAGGGTCTCACACACCTGAGGCCAAGGTGTTAGCTGGGCTGGGCTCTGACCTGCAGGCTCTGGGGGAGATTCAGCTGCTCCTCTCACGCAGGTGATTGACAGAATTCATTTGCATGTGAGAGCAGGACTGAGGTCCCTGGTTCCTTGCTGGCTTTCTCCCAGGGGTCATTGTCAGCTTCTGGAGACTACCTACTTGCCTCGGTTCATGCCCCCTTCATCTGCAAAGCCAGCAATGCCGTACCAGATCCTTCGGGTACTTTGAATTTCTCTCATGTCCTCTTCTCGCTCTGCTTTGAAGGACTTAGGTGATTGCATGAACCCACCTGGATACTACCTTGATGATCTCCCTATTTTAGTTAGGGTCAACTCATTAGTAATCATAATTATATCTTTTAAAAAAATATTTATTTATTTATATGGCTGCCCCAGGTCTTCGTTGCCGCGTGCGGGATCTTTTTTAGTTGTGGCATGTGGACTCTTAGTTGCGGCATGCATGTGGGATCTAGTTACCCGACCAGGGTTTGAACCCGGGCCCCCTGCATTGGGAGCACGGAGTCTTAGCCACTGGACCCACCAGGGAAGTCCCCATAATTATATCTTTAAAGACCGTTTTGCCTTTTTCACAGGCTCAGGGATTAAGGCGTGGGAACTTCTTGGTAATTTCAGTTCTCGGGAGCACAGATTTCAACCCTAGTGTTTCCCTTGCCTGGATGCATGCTTTGGGGCAGGTCTGCATTCCTGCTCCTTAGAGTCCTCAGATGTGAAATGAGGGAATGGTGGTACCTCCACCCTGGGATGTTTGAAGGATGAAACAAGTTAACAGTTGCAGATCAGTTAGAATCATGCTTGACCTGTGGTCCGTGCCCACCGAGTATTTCGTTATTTTAAGGAGAATGCAGACAGAGTCAGAATCTAGAGATGCCTTTGCTAATCAGAAAAGAATGGGAATCAAAAGTTGAGGTCACTCGTTGGACAGAGGGTCAGACTAGGTAATGGAAACAGAAACAAATTCCTCCTGCAGGGGAGTTGAGTTGAGATGATATGTGAGCAAACAAGCAAACAGGGTGATTTCGGGTAAAGTTGAGTGTCAATGAAAAAACTACGACAGGGGTGATCCAGGGAGAATCCCCTACTTAAATGGCTGCTACTCTTATGATTTCCTCCTTGGAAAAAGCTAGGGGCTGATTGGGGGCGGGGATGGGGGTGATGGAGACACAGTTGGTTCCTCATCTTATTGAGGGACCATATTTACGATGCAGACTTTACCTGGAGTGAATTGTGAGTGTGAGAAAACCATCTGACAGCCACATCTTGGCTCTGGGCTTTCCATGGAAACGTATTCTCTAGGTATTTCTCAATTTACAAAGGAGCACCCATAAATCCCACCAATGAAGAGTTTCAGAGATCGCCTGTGAACCTAGAAGGGTAGAAGGAAAAAGATTTTTCCTCCCCTACTTGCTAAAGAGACCTTAGAAATTTGTGCATTAATCCAGACTGTTCATTCACTCTGCCTGAATTTTAACAGATATTTACATAATTTTATGATTTTGGTGGTTTGTGTTTCTTCTCTCCTCTCTTAAAAAATATCTGCTTCATTTTGTCATGGGAAGGTCTGCCTCAAGGATATATGAATTTTTCAAAGTTATCTAGAGATTCATTGAATGTCCTTAGAACAAGGAGGGTGAATAAATTGTCTGGGGTTTTTTTTTTGGTGTCAAGTATCAACTCTGTTTGTTCAGGACCCAAAAGGAAGACACGGTGGGGAAATGAGGTCAGTGGAGGCCGAACCTTTCGAAGCTTCAGGGAAGATTTAAAGTTCTCTACACGATAGAACTTCTAAAAATAAAATAAAAAGAAGACATTTTTATTAGATTTTTCTCTTCCTTTCTGTGACTTCCATTAGCTAAAGTGCTGAGAAGAAGATATTGGTTCTATGTTCAGAGAAAAATGGAGGGTAATTCAGCTACATGTGAAAATTGTCAAACTTAAGAACCTCTTGGGGAAGGTACTGAGAAATAGACATAGATATTAAAATATAATAAATTGAAATAGAGAGTATATAATTATATATTATGCTATAATATGTTGACATGTTACAGTATATGAAATATTAATATAATGTTTTATATAGTATAGATTTATAATGTTATAAATTATTATGATGCTAGATATAATATATATTCTTATTATATAACACTGCATATATCACATGACAGTGCTTTTGAATGTAATGTGATGTTATATACGGTATGCAGTGCTTTCTATGCTACATGTGCATATATGTAGATATGACTTAGGTATGTATAGTATGATGAACAGCAATGTCTTTTCCAATTTTTGTCAACTATTCGAGATAATCCGGGGTCTAAATGGATCATCTTTAGAACCATTTCTGTGCCATTTATGTAAATGTTGTAAGTAACTTTCCAAGAAATGGGCCATTGAATGAATTAATTTTTCTTTGTTTTGGGGCTCTATCTTTAAATTCTGAGTTGACAGCAAAGATAAGAGTTACTGGAATCTTCCCTGAAGAAAAGCTAAGCATTAGACCTCGTATGTCTCCATGCAGTATCTTTGTACGTTTTCCACACAGAATGCACACGTACCTAGAAAAGAGCCTGAAAATGGCCACCAGCTTCTTTCTCTCTCCGAACTGCATCCTTGCAATCATTTTCCGATTAGTTGTTTTCAGGCCCAGCTCCCAGGCAAAGAGCCTAGAGTTGCAGTGGGCAGCCTGGGGTGCTCAGGCAGAGGAGGAGGGCGTTGCCTGGGGTCCTGGCTCTCAGCATCCCGTGGAGAGTTGTGCGTGGGCTGACAGCAGGTGCACTGTGATCTGTGCTCTGGGCCAGGGGCACGGGGTACCCCAGGGAGGGTGTGAAGTCGCAGTATTATTTGTGGTGACTCTGTGGAGAACAACCCCCTGCAGAGCCCTGGAGGTACCAGCCTCCAGAGGAAGCTGAGTGTCAGTGCTGGTCACTGCAAGGCTCCTTGTCTTGTGGGTGGGAAGTTACACGTACGCCAGGCCCTCTTGGGCAGAAAGAGGGAGACACTGTCCGCCCCCGAGGTCACTGCCAAGGAAAGAGGACACCTCTGGCTCCGTCGTCCCATAGACAGTCCATCTGTTTCTCCACTTTAACTTTCGTAATATAAGGACATAAGGTGAGTATTTGCTATTAGTTCCTTTAAAAATATTCCTCATTCACAGCAGTAATTATCCCCCAAGTTAACTGCAAAAGAGGTTAATGCCTACTCTGGCTTTCCCACGTATGCGAACACAGTAATTCCTAGTAAGATACCCTGACCTGAAAGAGTTCTATTCATTTCATTTATGTTGAAATTCAATATATCCGTGATCCTGAAGAGGATAATCTTGATGCAAGAAATATACACTTTGTGCATCTGATTATAAATACTAAATTCACCTTCTAATCCAGATTTGAATGCGGACTTGTGTGGGAGAGAATCCGAGGGAAAGAGAGAGAGGAACAGTCGTTCTTTATTTCATCTGAGTGTTCTCTTCAGGCTTCATGGGATATGATGCCTTGTTTTCCCCTAATATGCAAAACAATTTCTCTTTCTTTCTTTACATCATTTTGAGCTGACATGAAAACTCTGCCAACTAAAAAAAAAAAGCGCAATGTGAGAGTTGTGAGTTAAGTTTTATTTGGGTCAAATTGAGGACTGTAGCCTGGGAGACAGCATCTCAGACGTCAGATAGCTCTGAGAAACTGCTCCCAAGAGGTAGGTCAGTATAGATGTGCTTTTGATGAAGGGGGAGTACACGCAATCAAGCACATATTTTTTGCAGAGGTTTCTGCTGCTCTTCTGCAGGTTACTGCTAGTCCCGAGGAGCAGACGTGAAGGATTTTAGTGCTTTTCTAGATAGGAGGAGATGCAAGAATTGGGCTCATAAAATAGGGTCCTGAAAATACCTAACTATCTGAAGACCCGTTCTGCCAGTTTTTCCCAGAGCACAGAGTGTGTCATTTCTGCTCTCCTCCCTGAGCTCCTTTCAGGGGGTGTTGAAAGTCAGCAGCTGCAGCAGGTTATGATTTAATCCTTGTAGAGGTAGCTGGCAAGTGCCAATTTGTAGCTGACAGCTCTGTCATCTCTTGTTTCCTTTTGCGGCTCCTCTCAGCCAAGGAAGTCAGAACTTGCTGCACCTGAAGTCTGATTTCTTGTCCCTGCTGCCTCCCCAGTGACACCAGCCTCTTGTCCCCATCTCCCTCCCCCTCCCCTCCCCTCCCCTCCTTCCCCCCTCCCCTCCCCTCCTTCCCCCCTCCTCCCCCTCCCCTCCCCTCCTTCCCCCCCTCTTCCCCCTCCCCTCCCCTCCTTCCCCCCTCCTCCCCCTCCCCTCCCCTCCCCTCCTTCCCCCCTCCTCCCCCTCCCCTCCCCTCCCCTCCCTTCCTTCCCCCCTCCTCCCCCTCCCCTCCCCTCCCCTCCCCTCCTTCCCCCTCCCCTCCTCCCCCTCCCCTCCCCTCCCCTCCTTCTCCCCTCCCCTCTCCTCCTCCCCTCCCCTCCCCTCCTCCTCCCCCTCCCCTCCCCCTCCCCCCTCCTCCTTCTTCTTCTCCTTCCTCTTCTTCCTCTCCTTCTCCTTTTCTTGCTAGGGTTTACTTTTCACTCTTTTCTTCCCCAATCTAAATCCATCCTCCCTGAAAACACTAGTCAAATACAATGTATTTGGTAGGGTGACTGTCTGTCCTTGCATGCTGGGTGCTGCCACCTCATACTGGTCTTGTAAGCTTTCATCAAGGTGACTTCATGGAGGTGAGGGAGGAAATTTATCTCCTTATGTAGATAAGTGTCTCTTGGGTGGTAAGAACTGCCTCTGGAAGTAGCCCTCTTCCTGGCATATGGACATCTTTGCAAATGGGACATTCCTTTATACACATTTCCTTTACGAAAGGGGAAATTTACGTACTCTGTGTTTAGGCAATTTGGGAAACGTAAAGAGCTTTTCCTGAGTCTGCTGGTTCTCAATTCCCTTTAGCTCAAAAGAACTTGTATGGCAAAGGGGCATAATTCTAGAACCCTTGAACTCAAACTCCTGGGGCTTGTAGGAGAATTTAGGAGTTGCCCGACGGGAAATGCAGAAGCTGTTGAGAATCAGATTTGCTTCATTTCATCACCATATACTTATTGAGCACCTACTATGTGAATATACCTCTCTAGGTGGGAGGGACCATACAGCATTGCAGAGAGAGACACAAATTCCGGCCCTGCCAGAGCTGATGTCACTGTGTGTGTACTGGTGAGGGAAAGGGGGATGATCTTATTCACAGACGTATAGATTTTAATCACAACTGGCAGTTTTTATGTGCGCAGCTACTTGCAGCTGTGCCCCGGCATGAGGCATGTAAGGTCGCTTGTACAACAAAGCGGCTTTCATGTTCTCATTTATTTTCTTGGGAGCGTTGCTGCTGCTTGAAAATCTATTTAGAATCTTCATTATCCACTCGGCTTGCTTTTTCCTCTAAGGTTTTCATGGTTCCAAATGTCTGTATCTCCCTGGGATTAGTAAATACCTTAAAATAGATTGCGTGTAAAAAAGAAACGCAACTTCGTTGTTTGAAAATGGGATCAAAAAGCATCTCCTCAAAACTACCTCAGATGTACCTATCCAGGTGCATAGCAGTATGATGTATCCTGTTTCTATTAAAGGAGCCTTTGGTGGCAAGGGGTAGATACCTAGCATAAGCCAGGTTAATCAGAAAAGGAAATATAATTTTCCCTCCACCCTTCTGAGTTCTTGTCTAAGCCTCACTGCAATAAAAGACCGATCCACAAGAGAACCACAAACAGTTTATTAATATGTCTACCTCATGTCCATGTGGGACATATCCAGCGACAATGATTAACTGTGATGGAGACTAAGCCACCAGCTTACACACCATCTTCAACTAAAGACAGAGAAGTGAGAGAGAGAGAGAGAGAGAGAGAGAGAGTGTGTGTGTGTGTGTGTGTGTGTGTGTGGCACGGGGCAGTCATGGTGGGGTTACCATGGAAATGACAGTAAACAAGTGGAAGGCTTGTTATGCAGATTTCACTTGTTGCCTTTTTCAGGGATAAGAATCTGTCCGGAAGTAGCATCATCCTCTTCCTGGTACAAAGTGGGTGGCACCCTTGCCCATGAAGATCTCCTTTATAAACGTCAACTTCCCTTTCAAAAGAGTCACTTCTCCTCTGTTTCCAGAGCTCCTCTCCTGTCTGCTGCTTCTCAAAATAATCAGCTCGAAAAAATCCTTATGCCAAAGAAGCATGTTTGGCGCGGTCTGTTCTGCTACTATACACAAAGCTTCTCTGAAGGACACTTATTAGACCTGCTGCGATGATGTCCCACCTCTGGGGCAGGTGAACGTATCAGAGGAATGAGTCACTGTGGTTAGCCAGGTCCAGCTCTCAGGAGCGTCCTTTTGAATGGGAGGTGGATGGGCACCTGTACTTGAGAGTGCTAACAGGGCTCATGGATGTTGATGAAATACAGGTGGGTGCCTACACCTGGTGGTCCCACCACAGCCATTTAGGTTAGAGGGAGGGCCATTCCTCAATGGGAAGATGGGGACCTGTACACATGCCGCACGCCTCTCACTCAGAGTCGGTACATCATTACAGTTCATAGCCGTCAGCCCCAGAGGCAGAATGCCCATGTCTGTCTAAGTAATCCCACCCCATCAGCCACAGTTTGCCCATATTAAGATGTGCCTACAACATGCCCTATCTCACTGTGCCTCCATGAGGGGTAAGACGGACAAGAGTTGTAGAGTGACTGACACAGGGTCCGCTCAGCTAGAGTAACTCATCAATCAGTGCACCGTTGATTATATGACATTCCTGATGCTATTATGATCGCTCCTATGAGCTGTCTACTCCCCAGATACTCACTCCAAGTTCTGACGGGTTTCTAATGACTTGTGAGAAGACGGAGGTCAGGGCAGTTACCTCTCCTAGGGTCCGATGGGCTCACCTCCAGTTCCCCTCTCTTGTTTAGCAGTCGTGGTCCAGTGTCTCCTTCCATGATGCTGAGTGGTCTGAATAAAAGATGTGGTACCTTCAATCCAAAAAGCTCATCCCTTTGTTTTTCCTGAACATGCATATTTCAGATTTCAAGGAGATTTTTCCATGGCCCTAATAGGCCAGGGTGATGTCCAGACGACTTTACCATCTTATGCTGTTAGCTAAACCATTGGGATGTTTCCTACTAGCCTTCGCTATCCCAAAGTGGACTTGAAACCTATAGACGGGGGATGAGAAAACCCTGACATGGGTTTGCCATCTCCTTCATCCCGGGATGGTTCATTTTCTCACTGCAAAGCATACACCATGAACTCTGACAAGTGCGTGGAGATTTTATGGAACCTAAGAGGCAATCATTTTCTTCTTTTTTTAATTGAAGTAGAGTTGATTTACAATGTTGTGTTAATTTCTACTGTAGAGCAAGGTGATTCAGTTATACATATATTTTTATATACATTCTTTTTCATATTCTTTTCAATGATGGTTTATCGCACGCTATTGAATATAGCTCCCTGTGCTCCACAGTAGGACCTTGTTGTTCATCCACTCTAGGTATAATAGTTTCCCTCTGCTAATCCCCACCTCCCAGCCCGTCCCTTCCCTAACCACCCCCCTTGGCAGTCATTTTCCTTCTATGTGAGGAGACTTCTTTTTGTAGCAGACACATAGAACAGTGCACAGTAAGTGTCCAGCTTGATGAGTTTTCACAAAATGAACAGATTTCGGTCCCCACCACCAAGATAAGAAGGTAGAAAATGACTCTTCCAGAAAGCTCCACTCATGGCCACTCTGAACCATGGCACACTCTCACTCCCACCCCGAGGTAACACTATGCTGACTGGTGTCACAACACGTTAGTTCTGCCTGTTGCGTAACTTGGTATCAGTGGCCTCGTAGAGTAGGAACTCTTCGTGTGTCCCTGTGTGTGTACGTGCCTCCCTGCTTTCACTCAACATGGTGTTTGTAAGAGTCATCCACGGTGTGTCCAGCTACCAATCGTCCATTTATACCGCTATAAAATAGTACTTCACTGAATATCCATTGTATTGTTCTTTGAATGTTTTATCTCTCCCTGTACTTCAGGTTTTTTGCTAGAACATATACCAAAGGATTTGTTTTTATGAGAAAAAGTGTATGTGCGCTAAACATTGTGAGCCCTTGATTGTTGGGGAAAGTTCTGATACTGTTTAATAGTTAGGCTGTAAAACTCTGGTGTGGACACATTTTCCTTCTGAACTTTGAAGCCATAGCTTTCTGTTTTCGAGCCCCCAGGGAAGTGATGAGATGTGTTTTTAAGAAATATCATCTTCTCCTTCTCTCCGTCAAAGCTTTTAGCCTTTAATCTTCATCCTAGTGGTGCTGGGTATTCATTCATCAGAATGTGTTGTGGTGTGGCTGGTTATTCATTTAGGTGCCTTCTTCTCATTCGCTCCAAAGTCACAATCATTTCTTCGACAAATGATCAAATTATTCTGTGATTTGATGTATTGCCTCTCTCTAGTTTCTTGATTCCCTCCTGTGGAAAACTCTCCTCAAATAGAAGTAAGGAAAATGACTGCTAAGGGTTGTGGGGGGGGTGGTTAGGAAAGGGCTGGGCTGGGAGGTGGGGCTTAGCAGAGGCAAACTATTATACCTAGAATGGATAAACAACAAGTTGCTACTGTATAGCGCAGAGAGCTATATTCAGTAGCCTGTGATGTGTTACTTTCTTGATCTTTCCTATGCCTCCAATTTACTTTCTATTTCTTTGTCATTTTTGCTCTATGTTCTGGAATATTTTTTTTAATTTATTTTATTGAAGTATAGTTGATTTACAGTGTTGTGTTAATTTCTACTGTACAGCAAAGGGATTCAATTATACATATATATACATTCTTTTTCATGTCCTGGAATATTTACTCCGTTTTATCCTATGGGATCGTAGATCTGTTCTTTAGCTGTCTTCATTCTGTTATGAGACTTTGGGTGAACTATCTAGTAACTTATCATTCACTGTTCCATTTTTTTAAAATAGCATTATGTCACTTTTCTGTGGAACATCCTTATGAGTGTCCCTGAAGATACTAATTAGGTTTTTAGAGGATTTTCCTTATTTCTTCTGTTATACCTGACTTGCATGTTTTTAGTTGTTCTTTGGCATCTTTTTTTAAAAAAAACATTTTATTTATTTATTTACTTTATTATTTATTTTTGGCTGTACTGGGTCTTAGCTGTGGCATGCAGGATCTTTAGTTGTGGCGTGCTTGCGGGATCTAGTTCCCTGACCAGGGATTGAACCTGGGCCCCCTGCATTGGGAGCTTGGAGTCTTACCCACTGGACCACCAGGGAAGTCCCTGTTCTTTGGCATCTTGAGAATGACTTGGGTGTATTTTTATTCTGCTTGTTTGTTTTCCTACTAGCTGGTCTTTGTTTGACTACTTCTATTCCTGAATAAGAGCCTGGGTTCATGTAGTTGGCCATAGTGACTGCATTCCCACTGTGTGGTTCTGTTTCTTACGGACTTCTGTCAAAAATGTGGGGATGACAGGTCCTGTCCACAGGCAGATTTTTCTGAGGGGGACCATGTAGGTCACACAGGCTTTCTCAGGATCCCAACGAAAGCAAAGGGAAGGATGAGTTCACAGAGGTGAGGACCCTGTGTATTTCACCCCTGTGGTAAATCTTCCTTCAATTAATTTGTTTCCTGTGTCCATAGAGTGATCTCAGATCACCTTGGTTTTTGCCCTTCCTCTCTTCTTGCGTCCTCAGCTGCATTAAGAGCTCCTCTGTGAAAATCTCACAATATTTAGAAGGCAGGTCTGGGGGCTTTGGCTCAGGACAGGTGCTGCAGCTGCTCCATAATCATAATGGGTGAGTGGCTATCTGGTAGACCTCCATGTACCCCCCCCCTCCCCATGATTCTAGCTACATAGTATCTCTGGGTCACCCACACATCACTTTCTAAGGTTCATTTATCATTTATCTACCCATAGAGTCTCCTTTCCATTTAGAAATGTTCTGGGAAGATGGTAGTACCCTTTCATCTTTTGACCCTTCCGTGGTGTTGGCATTTATTTTATCTTCTATAGCATAACCATTACATCAGTAGGGTACCAGGAGGGAGGGAGGCAAATGTGTGGCTGCACTCACCACATTGAACCAGAAATTCCATCTACAAGTTGCAATGAGACTTCCAGACTGGCCAAATAGATGGCCTATAGCTTCCTAAAATTCCCCTTACAAAATATGTATCCTCAACTAGATGATCAGAACTTATTTTATATCCCAGATTGACAGTGATTGTTTTGTGATTTTAAAATATTTAGTCAAAAATATTGGTATTTCTTGGTCCCAAAACAAAATTGACCACATTGGAAAGTGGCCTTTCTCAAGGCTGCCTCTAGGTCTTTAGAAGTTGGACCGACATCCTATTTTATTTTGACTTATATTTTAGAATCAATTCTTTGACCTGTTGACCCTGAGATTATATATCCAAGTATTTCACTAATCTTTCTTTCATTGGCTTATTCCGTTTTTTTGTGGGTTTTTTGGCTTTTCTATTTCACCAGCCCAACTGTGCACACAGGGTATGAGCAATTATTATTTAGCAGCAGAAGATTGACCTCATCTTTATCAGGAAGCTTAAGTGTTATGTGCAGGCAGATTCTGTTTCCACTAATGAGGATACAGTAAACATCACTTCATTTGCAATTTCTTACCCTTCGTCACACTTAACGAATAACATGACTTTGTCATATTGAGCTATTTCTCCCTGTTGGATTCCATAGTTTTGTTAGGAAACTTTGAAATAGACAAAAGGGCAAAAAATTTCAGTAGAAGGTCGTTTTCCTGTTGCACTTTTGAAGTTGTGTAATCCCTGAAGCAAATTAATCTTTATAAAAATGCTTTAAAACCACATTCCATTTTATATAATATGGCCCCTTAGTAAGAGCATTTCACCAAAAATAGCAAACTTGAGACTCCATTGAAACAATGGTAGTTTCTTACAAGTGGGACTCTTTCAGTAAGAGAAGCCCTCTTAACTATTCCATCATTGGTGAATATTCTAAATCAATTGGACCTAGGATCTCAATCCTTGAAGATTTACTCACCAATGGTTTTTCAACATTTAAAAGTAGCTTTTGCCAACTAATAGTGCTGGCAGAAAAAGCAGTTCACTCAGATTATGACTTCCTTGAATTACCTCAATATATCTCATCTAGCAGAGAAGAGAACTAATCTATTTGGAACTGAAAAGAGAGTGTAATTTGGATCAGAGACTAATGGGTTAGGAGCCTGCCTGATTCTAAATTTATCTGTGAGGACAGTAGAGTTGATGGTCAAACCCACTGAACAGTAATGAAATGTTTTATGCTATAGGGCGGGGGGCAAAGAAACCCATCCAAGCTCAGGGTAGAAGAAGGTTCCAAACTTGATTCTCATGTCTGGTGGGATTATGATGGCATCCTCTTCCCTCCTAAGAGCTCATTAAAAGATACACAAGTCATAAGTGCACCTAGATTCTCATATAACTTGGATTCTCCTCTAAAGCACTTCCTTCCTCAGAACCTCATTCAAGACAATTTCCTGATCCTGTTTCTTTATCTTGGCCTTCTAAATTCCAAGTGATGTTTTTACCCCCCTAAAAACTCTGAACTGAGGAAAATTTGACTAATATAAACATGTTTCTATGGCAAGACGCTAGCCCCAGTACACGCCGCTGTCACATTGAGGACCTGCTTGAGAGTGAACCTGATGGCGCATATAAGGAATTGCTGTCCCTGTTTTATGCAGTGCCATAAGTCATTCGTTAAAAATCATGCTTTATCCTTTTTGGAATCAATAATTTCATATTGTTCCAGTATACATAGGCCAGTTCTTGATCAATGGTATTATCGAACCTTTGAAATTTTACATGGAATAACTTTTTTTTTTTCTTTGCGCTACGCGGGCCTCTCACTGTTGTGGCCTCTCCCGTTGTGGAGCACAGGCTCCGGACGCGCAGGCTCAGCGGCCATGGCTCACAGGCCTAGCTGGTACGCGGCATGTGGGATCTTCCCAGACCGGGGCACGAACCTGTGTCCCCCGCATCGGCAGGCGGACTCTTAACCACTGCACCACCAGGGAAGCCCTGGAATAACTTTTTTAAACCTTAGCGTTTAAAGGAGATTTCGGAAAGCCTACTGTTGTCAATCAAGTTGCTGGGTGACCTGGAACTTCTTGCTCATTCTTCAACTGATATTTCCTGTCTTAGTACATCCTTCCATGGAACATGGACACAAATGTTGAGACTAGTAAAGGGCATTACACTTTTCAGAAACCACAGTTGCATGGAAAAAAAAAATTAAACACAGCCCCCAGATTTCTCTGTTAATAAACATGCAAGTTGTCCATATAACAATGCAACCAATAGTCCAGTGCATTAAATGAGGAAAATATATGTTTCTTATATTAGAAAACTGGTTCATGCACATTCTCAGGAGTAATTCAAAATGTTTTCGCTTAACATTTGGATAAGGGAAAAAACACAAAGACTTCAAAGAAAAGTGCACTTTAAATAAACCGTGCACTTATTCAAGCAAAGAAGATGTAACATATTCTTAGAGGACATGTCAAGATTCATAAAATCACCTGGGCCGGTTGAGGGGGCATTTATTCGGGTGGGTTTAATGGTGATAGCCACTTTTAGTCGGCAAACCTACTGTGTCTTAAGGGACTTGATTGAAATTGTCCTTCACCCTTATGGCCACCCTGCAGGTGCATCTTACTGTGCACATTTTAGAAATGAGAAAATGGATGTTCATGATATAAAAGTTATTTGCTGGAGGTCTGGTATGTGGCAGCTTCTCATACAAGACTCTCCCGTCAGTGTCATCCGTGGGGTTTGTATTAAGTACCCTTTGTCAGGAAGATATGATTAGGGGAATGGAAGTTGTGAATATGTACCACACAGGACCCTGAAAGGTTATGGAAGGATTTTTAAACTTTGCTAAAATGTGCCAACACATACCCCTTCCCTCTCTTACCCCAAAGGATTCTGGAAAGGAGCTCATTCAACTGCCTTTATTCATCTTTTTTTTTTTTCAGTTTTCATTGTAGCCATTCATTAAGGCATGCATTCTTTCATTCATTCAACAAATGTAATTAAGTGTCTGCCGGGAGTTAAGAGCCCTACCCTTCTACTTTCTACGTTGCAGCTGAAACAAGGATTTGCTTTAAAATGGTAGGCTTTTTAAAAAAAATGGCAAACAACCCAGCCCATTCCCTGCTACGGTGGTGTTACTTTACCACATTCAGTTAACATCGGTGTCTGAGTTCTTAAATCACATGCCACATTGTTTAGGCTATTATATTGGGTCAGTTTGTTCCTCTCAAGTGTGAAATATACCTTTTCGTCTTTTCTATACCTCAGAAAGCAATACGCTGCCACTCCCATCTTATCTTGTAATTATTTTGAAATTATTTCCTTGAAACACTGTCTTGAGTGTCCTGAGAATTCTGATTTCAGACAGCAAGTATGAATTTGGAAAGCTAACACGTGTGACGGTGGTTTGGAAAACGTCTAAGTGGGGAGAGTTAGAAATCAAATGAGGGTACATGAGGTTTTTCTCACCACATCACAGACCCTATTTGTGAGTTTTATGCCCTTTTGGGTCTTGTAGCCGTCGAGAGATCCTGGCTTGCGATTTCATCAAGGGAAGAGTTTACGGAGATTTATTTAAAGGGAGGTGCGGTCACTGGTAATTTGGGCTGTATGAAGTGGCATAGTTCCAGAGGAGAGGACCCGGGATGAGAGGCAGTACAGTCTCTGGTCTGGAAGCCATAGCTCCGAATCATTGTACTTGTAGATGAAATAATAATTATTTGAGATCGTTTGCTAATCAGCGAAACCTTGGAAGTGGCCACCAGCGAGGTATTAAGGTGAAGGGCTGAATTTGCATATGCATTTACACTTCGATCATTGTTTGCAAGATCCCCTCTCTAGAAATAGACTTCTCTTCTTTCAATATGCACAGGAAATCAAAGGAGGGGAATGAGTAACGGCAGCACAACAATAACGCTTAAAACAAAAAACACAGACTCTCCCTCACATAGACAATTATCTAATGATGCTCTTGTCTTTAATTACATGACAGGCTCACCTTATGTTTTTAGGTTATTAACCGTAACTAATTAAGAGTTGCTTTTTTCCCTCTTCGATAAATATTGAAGTTGGGAACTTTGCAGACACATTCGATATGCCTGTCAAGGTGTGGTGTTGTCCATCATCTAATAAGTCAGAGTCTGTGTACGTATGTTGAATGGCTCGTTCTAACACGCAGAATTGGACATTACCCTTTTACAGTAGGAGTCAAATAGTTTACCTTTTTGTTTGTTTGTTTTTTGTCTGCGCCATGCAGCTCATGGGATCTTAGTTCCCCGACCAGGGATTGAACCTGCGCCCTTGAACGTGAAAGCACGGAGTCCTACCCACTGGACTGCCAGGGAATTCCCAAATAGTTTATATTAGGTGAACAGAATGCCAAGTACAAGTTTTACGTATGGCTACAACTCTAGTTCTACCTAACTTAACATGTGGATTTCAGATTTAAAGTAAAGCTTCACTGAGGAGGGGACCCCCGGAGAATACTCCCCATGATAATATTTTAGAGAGAGCATCTTGATTTGTACACTAAGTATGGAACGCCTCACGCAGACCATGCCTTTTATCAGTTGTATGTCCTTGGGCAAATCAATTTGCCATTCTGTTCTTCATTTTAGAAATGAGGACATTCGGTTCCTCATTATATAGAAAATTAAAGAATCAGCCCCAAATACCGCCAAGATCTCTTCCAATGTTTACAGCCTCTAGGAATTACGGTAGTAACTTACATTTATGAGCATTCTCAAAGGCTATTGGTTTGGCTAACAGATGATCTGCAGTTTATCATTTCTCTAAAATCTATTTTGTTCTTGTACATACATACATTACTAGCCTTAACTCGTCATCGTTTTTAAGTGGTGTGGCTTTGGAAATGAACTTGAGAGACTTGAAAACTCAAACAGACAATGGACAGACCATATATGGCAATAGAACTCAGACCTGTCACAGACTCAAGCAAGCAGCTCTACACAGCTTCTCCAACAGAATGGGTCTCTAATGTTTTGGCCTCTCTGCCAATCCAGGACCCACCAGAGAAGGGGAAGGATGCTCCCCAAACTGACATGTGAGGTACCCCCTTTCTAGTTATCTGCCTCCAGGCCCTCAAGCTAATAGCCTCCAATCAGTGCACATCTGAATCCACCCCTTTTCTCTGTATACTGTTTTCTACTCTGCCTGCTTTAGAGAATATTACAGATTTAGGTGATGGTGACTGACTCTCTTTCTGTAGCAGGCTCTGAAAACCAGCCTCTGTTTGCTTTCATGGGGCAGGGGGAGTGTCTTTGTGTATTTCCCCAAACTTGAGATGGTTCCTAATACAGACAGATGCAAGTAGGGCCGACTGCACGCGTTCCCAGGATTGTAGTGAACACGAGTTAATTTCCATTTTGCACTATCGTTTCCATCTGAGGGAAACGGGCAATAAGCCACATGAACTTCCTCTCAAAGAGTAAAACAGGAATGTTTTTTGTTTGTTTTTTAATTAATAATTGAGAATCACTTTCTCAGGAAGCCCAGCGTTGTCAGTTTTCGTTCTTTTTTTTTTTTTTTTTTTTTTTGCGGTACGCGGGCCCCTCACTGCTGTGGCCTCTCCCGCTGTGGAGCACAGGCTCCGGACGCGCAGGCTCAGCGGCCATGGCTCACGGACGCAGCCGCTCCGCGGCATGTGGGATCCTCCCGGACCGGGGCGCGAACCCACGTCCCCTGCATCGGCAGGTAGACTCTCAACCACTGCGCCATCAGGGAAGCCCAGTTTTCGTTCTTTTTTTATGGCCCCCTCTGGTATATCTGAAAAGCCGAGCAGAAACGTCAGTCAGCGAGGCAGAGACACGGGTGCAGGTTCCGGGGGTTGGGAAAGCAGAGGTCCATGGCCAGCCCATTTCAGAGTTGACTCTGTATAGAAACAAGCTCTGAGGGTGATCTCTAATACCATCCCAGAGGAGATTTTAGCAATCGGAAGGCAGTTTATCAGATGGTTTTGGAGAAGGGACAAGATTCAGGGCAAGTCTGTACAGCTGAATAGCTTTGCCCTGTAATTTGTTCCATCTAAGCGGAGGCAAGTGAACATCAGCGTAGTTAGCGCCAGGGGCTCTTTGTGTGGGGTTATTCTGTCTGGGTTTTTATCCTGCTGCCCCAGGTGATCCTAGGCACTGTTGATCCTCTGAAGGCTCTCTCCCTTGTAATACGGTTTTCTTACCTATGGGCATCTGTAGGGAAAGGAATAGAAGATGAAGCAGTCTGGTTAGACACGTGTGATGTTGCTTTGTCATCCACGTTTCTCGGAGAAACTGTGAAGGTCCTTTGGTGTCGTCTCTTCTGAAAGACACCCCTTGGTCTCTCCAGGAATTTCACTGGAGTGGGAGGTGGATGCTTTGAAGATGCAAGGCATTGCAGAGTTTAATTCTAAGGCCATTTAAGCAAAGAAAGACTCGAGCACAAGTTGGGAATTTGATCCCTCAGAAAGGAAAAGACAGACAATGTTTCTGAAAATAAACGCTTTTGAACATAAAACAGAGAAATGGCACGAAAGCAGTCTTCTGTGTTTGAAGGCCATTTCCGTTTCTGTCTCAACCGCTTCTTCAGATAAAACTACAGTGGAGCTGGTTTTTCTTTTTAACTGTTTCTGGATAGTCACCCCACATCTTCGGCTATTGACTTTTGAAACATTGCTTACAGAAAAGATACTTCTAAAACATACTTCTCTTGTATTTCTTGATAAAAAGAAAGGCCAGTAGGACATTAATTTTGTATCCGTCTAGCCAACCATACTACCAGTTAATATTAAAAGTGGATCAGAGAGAGAGGTCATAGTTGAACCTCTTACAAAAGGCCATTGAGACATTTTTGGTAAAATCTTTCGGTAAGCAAGGATATGAACATGGGGGCAACTTATCCGCTGATTCCCACACCCTCTTAGTTTGAGGGTGGTCCCCAGGGTGTTGAGTTGTGGTCTTAAAATAGGGGTGGGGGAAACCTTGGAGCTGGCTAGAGATTATCCAAGGTGGGTCATGGAGCGCTGCGCTACCACAGTGCCAAAATCAGAGGGGAGGACAGGAATTCAGTGTTCGGTGCACGTGGGTGACAAGGCTCACTTGGTTACATTCTGTTGATGAGATAGACATATCCTGTGTTTGAGAAAGTCTTAAAGGAGGCCATTAAGGCACAGTACACGCATAAGGGAATTCGGTATCTGGTTTGCCGGTTGGGATGCATGAAAGTAAAAACAGAGACCTACGGTTGGAAAAGTGAGCCTGTCATGGGCCTGGATTTCACAGTTATGAAGTCTGGACTTTGTAGGTGAGGGAGGTTTAAAGTCAGGGAATTCTGTGTTGTGAGAGAATAAGCTTCATATTCTAACCGCTAAAATTGGGAAGTAGCTTCACCTGAGCCGCTCCGGTGGCATTCCAAGCAAGAGAAAGAGTAGAGACAGACAGCGGCTGGAGAAAGGTGTATTCTAGCCTGGTGGTGGTTCATATTAGGGCAGAATCCGATTAAGGAGAGTCAGAACAGCCTTAATGAGAAATTTGAAATTAATCACTCTTAAAGGTCGCAGGTGAAGTGAATTTGTTTTGGCCGAGTTAGATGATTTCGTAAGTGACTCTGTGAAAAGAAAGTGCGGGTTTTTAGTTATTCACCAATAAAAAAATGTATGAAGGCTGCTCATTCCCTGGATCAAAAGCATCTTCTACTAAGTCAGCCCAGTCTTTTCCAGAGCGACGGTATAGACAACCACCACCCAGCACACTTGTCCAGCTCTTTCTGTACCACGAGCGTTTTGATGTTCCGGTGACTGGAGTGCCTGTGCCATTAAAATTGCCATTAACAGGTGTATAGGACGAGACATACAAGTTAGCTGTACGATAGGTACAAAATCATTTGTCATTGCCTATCCAGTGAGATGAGACACTGACCAAGGTATATAACCCTGAACGCACCTCCACCCCAAACGGGAGCAACACGTTGAAACCCACACCATTCGAATAGCTCAGAAGGAAAACCAGCTTTTGAGATGACGGTCACTGCCCTGGAATACAATGCTCACATCCTCTCTCAGTGTAGTGCGTTGAAAGATTCGGCTGTCAGTTTCCTTTCGCTTCATTTGCCTTTTAAATGAAATCACCGTGTTACTTATTTTGTCAATACGGTAGGTTCTATCTTTGTGGCTTTCTGCACTCGTTTTGTTAATATTTCTCCAATGTCTTTTTATTGTTTACTGACATATCCTGCTCCCGAAGTTGAACAAAGCATTCAGTAAGGAAGTCCACCTCCGTTTCCCTGGAACATGCCACACGTTAATTGGTCGTACTTCTCTGAGGGTCAGTGAAGTCTTATATCCCAGTCAACTGTCGATAGTGTCTTGTGTATTGACTTCCACTTGATGTGCTGCTATCTGCAGTGCAGGAAGGCATCTTGGCTCGTCAGCTGAACTCCTTTCTCCTCCACTTCTCATTTACCGGGTGTCAAGAGGGTGCTTCAACGGAGCTTATCCCAGCTCCTTCAGTGTTTTCAAGACTCCTCTCTTGCAGTGTAATGACATGGTGTTATGGTAACGCGTGTCTGCAGCTCTCTGCCGCCTAGCCTGGGAACTCTGTGGGAGGATAAACCATATGGTATTTATTCTTGCATTTTCCTCCTCCCATCCATCTTTCCCTGAGCCCCCATACGCAAGTCCACGTGCATACCATATGCTGCATTTCTGGACCAGCAGAAGATATTCAGTAAACACTTGTCCAGTGAATTGAAGAATGGCACCAGATACAAAGTATACCTGTTTCTCGGGCTGTTTATCATCTGATATAAGCATAGTGGACAATGGTAGGTCCCGTTAGGTACATAAATGAGCTCTTCCTCTTGGTTAGTGTGCACAGGCTATGGAAGAGATGTCAGAGAAAAGGGACTGTCTGTGAGAGAATTCCTTAGCTGGAAGATGCATTCATTGCCATTCTGTTTACAGGATATATCTTCTTGTGTTTTTCTTTTCTCTTTTTTTAGACATACCTTTATTTTATTTTATTTTATTTTTGGCTGCGTTGGGTCTTTGTTGCTGCGCGCGGGCTTTCTCTAGTTGTGGTGAGCGGGGGTACTCTTCATTGCGGTGCGCAGGCTCCTCATTGCAGTGGCTTCTCTTGTTGCAGAGCATGGGCTCTAGGCGCGCGGGCTTCAATAGTTGCAGCAGGTGGGCTCAGTAGTTGCGGCATGTGGGCCCTAGAGTGCACGGACTTCAGTAGTTGCGGCACGTAGGCTCAGTAGTTGCAGCGCAAGGGCTCTAGGGTGCATGGGCTTCAGTAGTTGTGGCACGTGGTCTCAGTAGTTGTGGCTCGCGGGCTCTAGAGCACAGGCTCAGTAGTTGTGGTGCACGGGCTCAGTTTCTCTGTGACATGTGGGATCTTCCTGGACCAGGGATTGAACTCGTGTCCCCTGCATTGGTAGGCAGATGCTTAACCACCACGCCACCAGGGAAGTCCCTCTTCTTGTGTTTTTCATGTTGAGTTTCCTGCAACCCTCATCAGAATACTTCTTGCTTTGGGAAAAAAAAAATGTCAAACATCTTTGATCCATCAAGCTAATACTCTGTAGACCCCAGATCGTGTGTCCATGGAGACTTCAAGGAATGGAACCCAACTTCCCCTAGAAGAACCAGACCTAGAAATTAGGCAGTAACCTCACTCTGCCTTGAGCCATTTAGCTTAGACCCAGTTTCTGCAAGGGAGTGATGCACCTTACTTAAGTCCCCTGTCCCCGAACCCTGTAGCACCTCTGACTGATATTCTGCAATTCAGCACTTGATTACATCTAGTCTTTTCCTTTTCACTCATCCCTCCTACTATGAGTCTTTTTTTTCACACACACACACTGTATTTTATTTTTACAAGAGATGAATAAACTGACACCAAGCATCGTAAGTGGATGACCATAACAAAAGCAGCAATGACTGCAATTACCAAACACAAAACACACTCACATACTATGAATCTTGAATCTTCATTCTTACTGTGTGTTTCTTGATAAGGTGTGCCTTACCGTGGATTGGGAGGGCCTGGCAGAGCCCTGCCTACATGGCAGTGTTTCAATAAACAGTTGTCGACTGATATCATGTAGGGCATGAATTAGGAGGTCTAGCAAATGGCGAGGTTTCATTTGCATCGTTATAAGCTGAAGACTGACACGAGAAATGAGGTGCAGAGCTAGTTCAGGACTGCTTTGCCTGCTACCTTTTGTGCTTAAAGTACCATCCATGGGAACTACATTTAAGTGTCCCCACATTGACATTTTCAGAAAATAACTCGTAAGTATTGTGTCAGGAGTTAATAATAACATCCTCACACTCACATGGGACTGGGATCTCCCAACACGTTCAATTAAAGGTGCTAGGAGAGTGTTCCAACTTTGGGATAAACATCTGCCTGGTACCTTAATCTAGGGGTTCTTAACTCAGCATCATGCATAAACTTTAGAGGGTCTAAGAATCACCTGATAGTGGATAAAATTGGGTGTGTGCACGTGTGCACTTAAAGGAGCCACATACTTCCTCAAATTCTCAAAAGTGTTTCTTTTAAGCATATGCCGAAGAAAGCACCCATGGTGGTTCCCAAGAGAGCTGTTTCTTCTCCGGTCTGATTCTAGAGGTAAAGAGAATGTCACGGTTTGATCAGGATAAAGGACCACCTAGAGCAGATCTGATCTCCAGGGTTGTTGGAAATCCAGCTTCTCTCTTCAATGGTTCACCTAAGCTTTAACGTGTGTTACGACGCTCAAGGTTGGGAGGGTTCCTTGGTGTCTATGCTCTAAGGTCAAGAGAGGGGGAAAGTGAAGGGTATAGGAAACGGTCTTGGCAGCATTCACTGCTACTAGCAAATATCTCCGTGTTATCCGAGTTGTCAATTGGCCGTGCTGGTCAACACGCAAAAGGGAGATCATAGAAGCCATTAGAGCTTTGCCTTTTCTCTTTTCTGAACCACTTCTGCCTTTCCCCTGGAATCCATCCTTAGAACTCAGTTCTAAGAGTTCTCCTGGAACCACTAGGCTCTTTGAAGATGTCTAGTGATGGATTTTGGCATGAACACTTCCTGTACATTCTGCTCTTTCCTGAGCAACTTCATTCAGTTTCTCCAGGCAAGCAATCCTTCTACCTAGCACCGCCTCCAAGTCCATCACTGTGCAATAAATCTTGAGTATATCTATTCCTATATAGTTACTAGGAGTGTAATCCTGTTCATTCTGGAGATTGGACGATGATGATGCATGACAACGATTTTGCATTCACTGGGCTGCTCTCCCCAGATGCTTTCCTGACCCGAAGAGATTGTAGCCAACTTTGCAGATGCAAATGCTTCGTGTGTAGTAGGAGACCAGGCATGCATCAAGACAATTTTCTTAACATCAGACGTGGGCCTTTAAAAATCTGTGCAATGAGGGCTTCCCTGGTGGCACAGTGGTTGAGAGTCCGCCTGCCGATGCAGGGGACGCGGGTTCGTGCCCCGGTCCGGGAAGATCCCACATGCCGCGGAGCGGCTGGGCCCGTGAGCCATGGCTGCTGAGCCTGCGCGTCCGGAGCCTGTGCTCCTCAACGGGAGAGGCCACAGCAGTGAGAGGCCCGCATACTGGAAAAAAAAAAAGAATCTGTGCAATGCAAGAGCAATTAGGAGGTAATAATTTCCAAGAGAAGAAAAAAATACACCTTATATTAGTGAAAAATATCTGTGGGAACTGGGCTCTCCCAAGGTATTAAGTTGGGGGTTCTTATTAACTGTCACTCATGGACCCCTGGGAGTCTTCCAACTTTCTTAGGGGTTAAGTCAAAACTGTTTTGCTAATAATGCTAAAGTAATATTTGCCTTTTTTCACTGGGTTGGTTTTGTACTGATAGTGCAAAACTGCAGGTACCTTAGCACAAATTAATTCAGTGATACTAAAACTGTGTATTGTTTTACTCTTTCTGCTTCTTTTTTTTTTTTTTTTAAATTATTTATTTATTTGGCAGTGCCGGGTCTTAGTTGCAGCACGTGGGATCTTCATTGCGGCATGTGGGATCTTTAGTTGCAGCATGCATGTGGGATCTAGTTCCCTGACCAGGGATTAAAACCAGGCCCCCGGCATTGGGAGCACGGAGTCTTTGCCACTGGACCTCCAGGGAACCCCTCTTTCTGCTTATGCAGGTAGCTGGCAACAAGTCTGTTTCACTTCAGAATGTCCTCAATGGAGTACGAAAGAATCTTCATCCTCAGTTCTGGGGTGTATGTCTTCTCAATAGTCTATATGACCGAAGGGGAGGTGTGTATCAAGTCCTCATAAGAATATCATGGTTTTGGTGAGAGGGGGCACTCGCGCCATTATTTGAGTTGTGCGGTGAACTAGACACCTTTTTTCCATGGAATATCATTTTCCCTTGACTGCTAGAGAAACTTCAGACTTGAGGATTTGGGAGACATGTTTTTGGAAGTGAACAGAAATGAGCTGGTCACCCCAAGGGTAACAACTGACAGCAGTTATTCCCAATGCTAACGTTCAACAGCTTCCCAATACTCACAGACTGTTCTGAGGAGATTCGTGGTGATTTTAACAAATGAGATGTTTAATGCTACATGGTACCGTGTGTGACTATTTAAAAGATCTGCATAATGTTCGGAAGCCGTATTTTGAAAGTGAATCACGCATGCTGTTATAACATCATGCCTGGCTCAAAGAGCCACTGAAAATGCAGGACAGACCTATGCTTTTTAAGAAAACAGGATAGGAAAAGATCCTTTTCAAGTAATCTTTAAGAAACGACTCATTTTCAGAGTTTGGATGAAGTATCAAAGAAGAATGTCCACAGCACTCTGAAAAAAGGCGTTTCCAACTACGTGTCTGTACAAGAGTGGATTTCATTCATAGCCCTCCAACCATGACGACAGATTGAGTGCAGGGACGCACGTTAGAATCCGGGCATCTGCTAGGAAGCTAGGTATTAAAGAGACTGCCAAGAGCACAAAACAGTAACTCTTCTCGTGTCTTCATTTTGTTCTGCAAAATCTGTTTATTTTCCACCAATACATTATTTATGTCTTGACAATAGCATTGCTAAGTAAATATTAGAGGAACGTCTCAGTTTTCATTTCCACTGGGCTAAACCACTCAAGATATAATCTCCCAAGCTGCCTCTAAGGATGTCACAGGATCCCGAGATGATTAGAGTTTGAGAACTTGTGATGAAATAGTGTTCTGCAACAGAGATGATCCTGAACCTCAGCTGGGGAGCTGTACATGGATGGAATCCTTGGCTAGCTCTGAAAATTCTAATTCTGGGGCATGGTTTGGGCCAAATGCCCTCAACCCCAGCTTTAGTCAGTGGAGTCATGAGAGGCGTGACTTTGCAAATAAAATTGAGATTACAGACTGTACCAGGCATTTTTTTAAAATCTCAAAGCAAATGCCAGTATATGGTTTCTACACCTCCTGGTTTTTAGATGTATTAATGTAAGTGGGCATGGTCGTTATTTTGGAAAGTTGTGAGTGACCTTTCATTGTTCTTTCATGGGTCTTGGTTGCTAAGTTATCTTTTCAAGTGGAGAAATTGATCTCTTGTGGTAAGGCCATGTGTTTTGTGGGCTTGGAAGCATGTTGGTTGGATCTAATGCTCTGAATATAAAATACTTTTTTTAAAATCTTAGTTTATTCAGTCAGGCGTAAAACTCAACTGTTCTTATTTACCAAACTAGTTATGAGTAAACAAGAACAGCTTGTTAAAAACTATCATTTCAATTAAAGAAAACACAGAGTACTGTTTAAAAGACATCGTTTCTTTGCGATTCCTATGCTGTTCAATTTTTTATGTGAAACTGTAGAAACTGAGAAATAGACATACCCGATTTCTTTCATCATCTAGAAAAAGAGTAAAATTACAGTGAACGGTGGTAGGGAGAGGGCTTGATAATGTGATTCAGGGAGAGTTTCCAGAGGTAAAGATTTATAATGAGGATATTGGAGAAACAGAAATACATCCTGAAAAAACAAAAAACCCACCAAGATTCAGTATGATTCAAAACACGCTGACACCTACACTGTGTTCCACCCCACGACTATGACAGAGAGATGCATTGAATAGAGTTGCTTTCTTTCTTTTTTTTTTTTTTTTTTTTTTTGCGGTACGCGGGCCTCTCACTGTTGTGGCCTCTCCCGCTGCGGAGCACAGGATCCGGACGCGCAGGCTCAGCGCCCATGGCTCACGGGCCCAGCCGCTCCGCGGCACGTGGGATCTTCCCGGACCGGGGCACGAACCCGTGTCCCCTGCATCGGCAGGCGGACTCTCGACCACTGCGCCACCAGGGAAGCCCGCTTTCTTTTTTTTAAGAATGTTACGGCTAAAGCAAGAATTGGACTTCCCTGGCAGTCCAGTGGTTGGGACTCCCCACTCTCGCTGCCAAGGGTCCCGGTTTGATCTCTAGTCGGGGAACTAGGATCCCACAGGCCACACAGTGCAGCCAAAAAGAAAAAGAAAAAAAAAGCAAGGATTGGAAAGCCACAGAGAGTCACACATAGTTTGAAATATCCTAGAAGAAGTTTTTCCAAAAGTTGACCATAAAGTGTCATTGTACCGTGGAAATAAGGATAAAGGATGCTACACAGGAAACGCTTATCAACAGCAACAAAGTAAGAGGTAAAAATGTGGGAGTCGTAAAAGCACTATAGGGCAAATTTGATAAGAAAAGAAAACTGAGAGGGAAGAGTAAGACCATCTCAGCAGATTTAGAGGATTTTAGTTCTGAAAGAAAGAGGGAAAGTGGGTGGAGTTGGCATTGGATTTTTAGGAGAGACCACGATTAGCATTGAACCAAAAAAGTCATCTTTGAGATATTGCTGTGGAAAGAGAAACAGAAGCAGAGATACTTGGGTCTTGGAGTAGATTTTGAAAGAATACTACTGTTCTTTAAAGCTGCAAGGCAGGAATTCTCAAACATTTCCAGAACCCACCTTTGTATTTCATGCAATTCGGTTCCATCTCCAATTATAAGCAAACAAAGCAATTCCTGGCTGGTGCATTTCACAAACTGAGCAGGAAATGCAATTCCAGGTGATAACCCGGCAGAGGTGAAGAGTCATGAATGACTCCCAAAGTCTTTTTTTTTTTTTTTTTTTTAAGTTTTTGGCCATGTGGCATGGCATGCTGGATCTTAGTTCCCCGACCAGGGATTGAACCTGCACCCACTGCAGGGCAAGTGTGGAGTCTTAACCACTGGACGGCCAGGGAAGTCTCCCAAAGTCTGTATTTTTATGGTGAGCCCTTGAAGTTCCTCCAAGTGACCTTGTGGCCTTGTATTACAGAGAAGTACTTCACTGAACACCCACAGAGTGTGAAATGTTGATAAGATTCACAAAAACACTTTGCACCCACCTTTAACCTGGAAGAATTTAATGGGATACTGTGAATTACGATGAGTCCAGAAAATTCATCCATTGTTGGACCAGGCTAACTGGTCCATTTCAGAATCGGAGCAAGAGTTCCTGAGCACCATAATTTTAGAGGAACATCATAGTAAATGCTCTTCAGCTTTTTAGGGAAGTGGTTTCTGCCAATGGAGATGATTTCATGGCTCATGACGCTAAGGATTTCATAGTGTCCTATCATTGTATCTAGACATGGGATTGCACACTGGACCCTAGGATTAGATAACTTAAGGCATTGTTTTCTAGTTCACGGTATGCTGGGTTTTGCAAATCTACTTTTATGTAGCTTGTCATGCTTGGCACAGAAAACATGCTTTGTGATAATAATTGATCACCTTTCACTAATTAACTGTGAGGAACTGTCAACTCTTAGATTTGGGATATATCCAAGTAATAATTCTATAATAATAAATGATTTAATTATTTGGGAAATATAGCCTTTGTCATTGAAAAATGCAAAACAAAACAAAATACGCACCTCTTCAATTCTGAACTGTATAGAGTATCACAGACCTCCCAAACCATTTAGAAATGCAGGCTAATGTAGAGAACGCCTTAATTTAAGAAAATGTTTAAAGTTTAATGGAAGAAGAATAAAGAAAATATTAAGTTCAACTTACTTGATTATGCAGGGGAAATAGATGAATTTCTACGAAAGCATAACCTTCCAAAATTGACCTTCACAAGGTATAATAGAAACCTTTCATAACCTCTAAAAAAATCTGTTATTACAAATTGTGGTAACTGGTTTTATGGCCAACTGATATCTGTCCTTATTTAATTGATAATTCTGATGTAATTTACACCAGTGTTTCTGAAAGTGGTGGTGTGCCAGCATCATAGCATCACCTGGAAACTTGTTAGAAAAGAAGATCCTTGTGGATCACATCAGTATCACTGAAAGGAAACTTAGGACAGTGCTGCAGGGGTGAGGAAGGGGTAAATCTATAATCTAACAGGCTTTCCAGGTGATCCTTATGCATGCTAACATTTGAGAGGTCTGCTTTATTTTATTTTATTTTATTTTTCCATTTAAATATTGACTTTTATTTTGTGTTTTTTTTTTTTTTTTTTTTGCGGTACACGGGCCTCTCACTGCTGTGGCCTCTCCCGTGGCGGAGCACAGGCTCCGGATGCGCAGGCCCAGCGGCCATGGCTCACGGGCCCAGCCGCTCCGTGGCACGTGGGATCCTCCCAGACCGGGGCACGAACCCGCGTCCCCTGCATCGGCAGGCAGACTCCCAACCACTGCACCACCAGGGAAGCCCTATTTTGTGGGTTTTTTAAAATAAATTTTTATGGGAGTATAGTTGATTTCCAGTATTGTGTTAGTATCAGGTGTGCAGCAAAGTGATCCAGTTATACATATACATATATCCGCTCTTTTTTTAGGTCCTTTCCCATATAGGTCATTACAGAGTGTTGAGTAGAGTTCCCTGTGCTCTACAGTAGGTCCTTGTTAGTTATCTGTCTTACATAAGTAGTGTATATATGTCAATCCTAATCTCCCAATTTGTCCCTCCCCCCTTACCCTGTTGGTAACAATAAGTTTGTTTTCTACAGCTGTGACTGTATTTCTGTTTTGTAAATAAGTTCATTTGTACCCTTTTTTTAGCTTCTGCATATAAGTGATATCATATGATATTTGTCTTTCTCTGTCTTATTTACTTCACTTAGTATGATCATCTCAAGGTCCATCCATGTTGCTGCAAGTGGCATTATTTCATTCTTTTCAATGGCGGCATAGTATTCCATTTTAGGTATGTACCACATCTTCTTTATCCATCCCTCTGTGGATGTGCATTTAGGTTCCTTCCATGTTTTGGATATTGAGAGCTCTGCTTTAAAATATTCTAGACAATAGTGTAAGGGAGGAGAAATAATTTTCCCTTCTGAGATCTTGGCTGGGAACCCTGTAATAAAAGACAGATTAACAAAACGACAACATGAGTTTCTTAACATGTCTACCTCTTGCATACAAGGAAGATGCCCAGGGGAAATGTGTAACTCCTCCAAGTGGCTTAGAAGTCCAGCTTGTAGAGCATCTTCAGAAAAGGACAATGAATTTGTGGAGAAATGGCAGGAAGAAGGAAAGCAGTGTTAGGCTTCCAAGGGTGGAGGTCAAGGCTAGTGAGTAGAATTTGTTATATAGATTCTTCTGGTGCCTTCTCTGGACTGATGGAGTCTATAGTTGCCTCTGGGATTAATTTTGTCCTCCCTCATAAAGCTGGAAATCTATGTCTTGCTTTCAAACAAGTAGTGGAGGACAGAGAGTTTTTCTTGTATCTGCTTCTTCTCAGTTGCCTTCAGCTCAAATCAATCCTTATGCCAAAGTGGCATGATTTGGGGTGACATAATCTGCTCCCTTTCAGTAGAAAATATGCAGCTTTTCCAAATTCATTTTATTCATGTATGGCAATAATTTAAAAACTGTGTGGTATAATTTAAAACTACAAAATAGAATAATGTCCTTTATGAACACAGATGAAACATTCTAAATAAAATGGTGGCAGACATCACATAGGTTTAGCCCCAAAGAATAATATAATCAAGTAACATTTATTTCATGAATGAAAAAATTTCAACTTCAGAAATTATATGAATACAATTAATGATAATAAAAATTGAAAGAGGGGCTTCCCTTGTGGCGCAGTGGTTGAGAGTCCGCCTGCTGATGCAAGGGACATGGGTTCGTGCCCCAGTCCAGGAAGATCCCACATGCCGCGGAGCAGCTGGGCCCGTGAGCCATGGCCGCTGAGCCTGCGCGTCCGGAGCCTGTGCTCCGCAACGGGAGAGGCCACAACAGTGAGAGGCTCGCATGCTGTAAAAAAAAAAAAAAAAAAAATGAAAGAGGAAAATCCAAGTAACTACATAAATACTTGATAAATAAAATAGTCCTTACCAAAAAAAGGAAAAGAATCTGGACTTCCCTGGTGGCGCAGTGGTTAAGAATCCGCCTGCCAATGCAGGGGACATGGGTTCGATCCCTGGTCCGGGAAGATCCCACACGCCGTGGAGAAACTGAGCCCGTGCGCCAGAACTACTGAGCCTGAACTCTAGAGCCTGCAAGCCACAACTACTGAGCCCATGTGTCACAACTTCTGAAGCCCACATGCCTAGAGCCTGTGCTCTGCAATAAGGGAAGCCACCACATGCATCTCCCGTATAGCTGACTCACTTTGTTATAAAGCAGTAACTAACACACCACTGTAAAGCAATTATACAATAAAGATGTTAAAAAAAAATAAAATAATTAAATTAAATTAAATTTAAAAAAATGAGAGAGAGAGAAGCCACCACAATGAGAATCCTGCGCACCGCAACGAAGAGTAGCCCCCGCTCTCCGAAACTAGAGAAAGCCCCCGTGCATCAATGAAGACCCAACACAGCCAAAAATAAATAAATAAATAAATAAATCTAAGTGAAACATATATGGAAAACAAACTGCTTAAATATGATGAATTTTATTTACTTCAGATAAGAATCATCAATCAAATAGTGAGATTTTGGAAAATATCTATCCCAGTGAGGTGCAGAACTGTGACATCAGTTTTCATTACTATTGTTAAACTCGCTTTGTTTAGTTTCAATAATAAAACACAGAAGACAACAATAAAACTTATTTTAATATTAGATCAAGAGGCAAAATTATTTATATTTGCAGACCATTTGGAGACTAGTAAAAACAAACTAGAATTAAGCCAATCCTGTCAGGGTAAATTAACATCAATACAAGTTAAATACACAAATCAATAGATTTTTTTTTTTTCTGCAGTTGTTAATAGTCTCTTAGGAAAACGATGAAAAAATTACCAACTCATAATAATGCTGAAAATGGCTTGCTCACAGAGCTAAATTTAATAATAGGGCTTTAGAATTTATATGTATTTTGTTAAGTACAGAATAAATCCTGAATATATGTAGACATAGTCCATTGTCCTGGATTTGAATAACTAATTTTATAAAAACACAAATATGTAAATTGAATGCATACCAGTAAAATCCCAATGCATGGGGAGGAGAGGAGGAAAAGCATTAAATATTCTTCACGTTCCAGTAATAGCCAAGGATATTGTGAAAACAGAATAGTGTTTGTGCAGTGATGGCTGTGTGTTTGGGTGCTGATGTATTTTATCAGAAATTAAAATTTACCATAAAGTCCCTGTTAATTAAAATAGCTAATATTAGTGAAGAAATGGATAAATACATTAATTAAATGTAAGTGATTACTCTGTATGAATATACACATACATACACAGACATTCAGTACATAACAATTAATGCAGATTAAGTGCATATGTAATCAAGGCAACAGTTTAATTCAGTAGCAACAAACTAATTTTTTTGCTAAATGACTCTGTCATCATTGGCTATCTAAATGGAATAAAAACAAACAAACAAAAACTACATTCCTACATCCAGCCACGTTTATAAGCAAATTCCAGATGAGTTTTATAATGAAAAATATGTACTATTAGAAGAAAATTGAACAGACTAACTTTTTGATTCTGGAGTCCCCTTATTACCAGCTTTTTGTTATGCAGCAAATACCTTTTTCCTATTTTTAAGTCATTTTGTTTTGGGTCTTCCAGTGTTAATTGAAAGCATCTTTATTGCTACATTGGAGGAGAAGAAGCATCTTCTGAGCCTAAGTTTTGTAGCCAACAAGCTATAAATTATATTTTAAGAAACTATAAATACAAGTTATTCACAGATCACTGAATTCATATTCAGTTAAGGACAAAAAGGAGAGACAATACTTCAAGTTATTTGATACTCAAAAACCTCAGTAAAAAGACAAATTTTCCTGTCCTCTTAAGAGGTCTTGGCCATGTGATTTGTGCCATTAGCATGAAATAGTACAAAATAGAGAAGTGATAGGTGAAGGATGCTAATAAAAGGATTTGTGAGTCAGTGCAAAGAGGGGAAAAAAAAACAGGAAATGACAATTTACAGCTTTACATAATGCAGAAAAGAGTTTTGAGTAACCAAACAAAATGCAGCAGACCACAGATTTATTGGCAGGGGAAGGGAATGTGGGTAAAATGACTTTTTGTTTGTTTGTTTTTTAACCAAGCTGGATTAGTGACAAGTAAATTAATGGCCTTGAAATTGCTCTCAGTAGTTCAACAGTATTTCCTGAATATCCAGAGAGTGCCGGGCTCTGAGTTGAACTCTGCAATGACACAGAAGACAAGTGAACAGTCACCAGTTACATAGATGCGTGTTTATTGCATACTGGGGAAGATGGATGTCCCATTCTTGAAGACGATCATATCCTAATGGTCGTCTTAATTTAAAACTAGTAGGTTTTAGCACAGATGATTCACATTTGTATCAGAAAGAGAAACGTAATGAAGGAATTATGGAAACTTCTGCTTCTGCTTATGAAGGATTAAGTGCTAAGGAAATTGCCTTCTCACTGTAATCAATTCGAGAGCTGGAAAGATACAAACAATGGTGTTCAGACTTTGGACACCGGGCAACAGGAGTTTGATCCTTGAGATAAGGGACCTAACGAAGTAAGCAGTCAGTTGGCCCCAGCTTCCTGTCCAAGCCCGTTTCTAGACCTTGGTTCGAGGGAGGAGGAAGCTAAACATGTATTTGTGCTGAATTGAGGTCACAGAGACCTGGGTTCAAAGTGTGAGGAGGCTGAGATTGCCAGGATTTGCAAGGCACAGTCATGGGGAGGAGGGACCAGCACACAGAGGGAGCTCCGAGAGCTGCAGTGAGGTCTCTGGGTCAAGATTCTGCTTCTGTGTCTACACTGAGAGTAGAGACCCAGCAGAACTCTCCCAAGGATGGGAGTCATTCACATCTACACCAGCCAGAGAGGAGACACCTCAGAGTACACAGGGCTCATCAGCAGTGTCAAGGACAAAGCCAACAGGCAAGGCAGAGACTGGGAGAAAACATTCCTAAAACAAGTATCTGACAAAGGACTGAAATTCACAGTCTACGAAGAAGACTTACACCTTGATGATAAAGACACACAGTACAGTGTTTTAAAAGACAAAAGACTTGGGACTTCCCTGGTGGTGCAGTGGTTGAGAACCCACCTGCCAAGGCAGGGGACACGGGTTCGAGCCCTGGTCCAGGAAGATTCCACACGCCGTGGAGCAACTAAGCCGGTGGGCCACAACTACTGAGCCTGCACTCTAGAACCCGCGAGCCACAACTACTGAAGCCTGCGTGCCTAGAGCCCATGCTCCGCAACAAGAGAAGCCACCGCAATGAGAAGCCTGTGCACCACAACGAAGAGTAGCCCCTGCTCACCACAACTAGAGAAAGCCCATGTGCAGCAATGAAGACCCAACACAGAAGAAAGAAAGAAAGGAAGGAAGGAAGGAAGGGAGGAAGCAAGGAAGGAAGGGAGGAAGGAAGGAAGGAAAAGAAAAGAAAATTCTATGGAAAATGTGGGGTGGAATGAAAGGAACTTGGCCAAAATGACTATCCACTGTAGGGTTCCATCCTTGTGAGGTTCTGGAAAAGGCAGGACAAATGTTTGTTGGAGAAAGTGTGAGCTCAGCATGGGCTTGGTTGTGGTGGGCATAGAGCTGGACTGAAACCTGACAGGAGGGGACAGTCTGGGAGGCCTGTGCTCTAGATCTGGATGGGGTTTGGTCCATACAACTGTGTGCTCTTTTGTCCTCATCAATGGCATCCTTCATACTGACCTATCTCGGTGGTACCTGGTTTCCCTGGACTGAGGCAATCACTACCTGCCATCCAGTCAACAATTTTCTCTGCAGTGACTCAGCCATCGACTGTATTTCCTGGGGTGAGGAGTCACACTGTCACGTGGTCATGATTGTGTCCCCTGCACCAACACCATCTTGTCTATGGTCCCTCAACTGATTCAGTCATTGATTATTTATCCCTGGGCTGACTCAGTTATCAACTCTTTTTCCTTGCCTGAGTCGGTCATGGACTATGTTCCCTGCAGTAATTCCTTTGTCAGTTGTCTTCTCTGGACTGAGAGAAATATTGTCATTTTGTCATCTGTTTTCTGTCCTTTTTTAGTTTGTTTTTTTGGAATGATGCTACCATTTATTGTTATACTGTTTAGGGGGAATTTTAATTTTGTCGTCAAGTGTCGTCCCTGGGTTGAGTTGGTCATTGACTGTTTTCCCTGGATTGATTTAGTCATCAGCTGTTTCTCCCTGAGTTCACTTGGTCATCAACTATTTACTCCTGGACTGACTTGGTCATTGGCTTTTTTCCCTGGACTTACTCGGTCATCAACTATTTCTCCCTGGGCTGACTGGGTCATAGACACTTTTAAACTGGACTGACTCGGTCCTTGACTACTTACCCCTGGACTGACTCGGTTATCGACTTTTTTCCCTGAACTGACTCGGTCATTGACTATTTTTCCCTGGACTGATGCAGTCATTGACTACTTACTCCTGGACTGACTCGGTTATTGACTCTTTTCCCTGGACTGACTCAGTCATCGACTATTTTCCCCTGGACTGACTCGGTCATTGACTACTCACCCTTGGACTGACTAAGTTAACAGCTCTTTCCCCTGGACTGACTCTTCATCTACTCTTTTGCCTGGAATCACTCAGTCATCGACTATTTTTCCCTGGGCTGACTCGTTCATCAACTGTGTACCCCTGGACGGACTCGGTTAACGACTCTTTTCCCTGGAATGGTGTCATTAACTGTTTCCCTTGGAGTGACTGGGTCATCATCTGTCTTCCACAGACTCAGGGGAGCCCTCATTTCTGCCGTCTCATTATCACCTATTTACCTTGCAGTGATTCGTTCATAGGCTGTTTTCCCTCCTCTGAGGATATTTCAGTCAGTCTCCATCATCAGCTGTTTGCCAGGGACTGACTCGGTCATCCACTGTGTGCCCTGGATTGACTCTGTTACCAACTGCTTTTCTTGGACTGAGGACTGATGACGCTTCACCATCTTGGTTCCAGTTCTTAAAAGTAGGAGTTCCTGAGAATTAAATATATATATATTCTTATATTCACATTTATGAAAGCACACATATACCTGATTTTCCCCCCAGAAGAGTTGTCTCAGTTTGCATCCCAACGAAGACTATACAGGGGTCTCTCAAAGCCTGTGTGTTCCCAAACTTTAAGTTTTTTCCCCCAATGGGATAGGTGAGGAATGGTGTCTAAGTATATTTCATGTTTTGCTCATTTGTACAATCAGTTTATTTGGACTTGTTCTCCATGAATGGTTTTTAACGTTGCTTTCCATTGATTTTCACAGTTAAGTATTAAGAATATTTGCCCCGTATCTATTATGTTGCAAATATTTATCCTCAGTTTGCCTGATCTCTTATGACTTAATGGCATTTTGTGTGTGTGTGTGTCTGTCCTGCAAATATATTTCTAAAATTATATAGTCAAATGTATCAACCTTTGGTTGTATTTGGATTTTGAGTGATGTTTAGAAAATGTTACCCCACACCAAGCTTATGGGAGAATTAGTTCGCTTTTCCTCCAGAACTTGTGTGTCTGCATGGATGTAGGTGTGAATGCACTTAGGCACGTGTAGAGATGCACGTATGCTTAGATACCTGACTCATTTGAAGTTTATCCATGTGTAGGAAGGAGATGGATCCAAATGTTCCGTTTTCCAAATGGTTACCCAGTTGTCCCATCACCTTTTATTAAACATAGTTCACCTTTGCCCAGTGGTTTGTGATGCCCCTTTTATCAGGCACTGAACTTCCTTATGTTTGTGTGTCTAGTTCCAGATGTTTAGTTCTGTTGCTCTAGTCCTGCTGTCTGTTCGTGTGCCTATGACACATTTCACTATAGATCCTTTATCACGTTTTTTACACCTCACCAGGAGTTTTTCTGGATGTCCTCACATGCTGGTTATTCCACATAAATTTCCTTGTCAGCTAATCTAACTCCCTAAGACAGTTTATGAGTTTTTTTTTTTACCGTGATAACATTAATTTTATAAATTAACTAGAATTGACATCTGTCGTCCTATTCAAGGATTTTCCCCATGTGTTCAAACCACTTTTTTTTTTCTTTCAGGAGGTTTTTGCAATTTTCTATTATAGATTTCTTTTGGTACATTTCTTTTTAAGTTGATTCCTAGACATATTAACTTCTTAGGTGTTTTTGTACATAGAGTTTTCTGTAATATTAACTACTTTGGGCATGTAAGAATGACTTTTTATGTTAATTTTTATAGCTAATTTATTCAATTATTTTATTGTTTGGATTAGTTATATCATTGATTTTCTAAAATTTCCAGGTATCATCTGCAAAACAATTGGGATTTATTTGTTTTTCTAATCCTTATGCCTCTAGTTTTTTTATTTTGTCTCTTTGCATTAGCAAACATCTCCAGCATAATTTTGAATAGCCATGGAAATATTTTGGGTCCTTGCTTGCATTCTTTGAATGAATCCCACTTGGTCGTGGCATCTTTTCAATGTTGTGTTAGATTCTTTTTGATAATATTTTGTTTAGTATTTAAGCATCAATATTGACAGCTGATATTAGTCTGAAATATTATTTCATTCTTCAGCATGATACTTTTTCTGTGTGTGTGTGGTACGCGGGCCTCTCACTGTTGTGGCCTCTCCCGTTGCGGAGCACAGGCTCCGGACGCGCAGGCTCAGCGGCCATGGCTCACGGGCCCAGCCGCCCCGCGGCATGTGGGATCTTCCCGGACCGGGGCACGCACCCGCGTCCCCTGCATCGGCAGGCGGACTCTCAACCACTGCGCCACCAGGGAAGCCCCAGCATGATACTTCTTAATTAGAATTTAAAGTCCTTCATTATGAATTTAAATATTTGAAAATAATATCGTTTTCAGTTGTGTATACATCTGACACATTAAAACTCTTACATTGCTCTTATAAATGTATCCAATTTTATCTTTGTATCACGGTGATTTGACAACTACAGTTAACCCTTGAACAACATGGATTTGAACTGGCAGCGTTCACTTATACATGGATTATTTTCAATAAATACATGCTACAGTCTTACAGAATCCATTGTAGGTTGAATCCATGGATGTGAAACCACAGATATGGACCGTTATATATAAGATATATATATATATGGATTTTTATACAGATTTTCAACCGTTTGGGGGTGGGCCCCCCTACCCTCATATTGTTCGAGAATCAACTGTATTTTCCACTTAAAAGTATATGAAAAAACTCTCCTATAACAGTAGGGTGTTTTACATTATTATTCTTTCCTGCTTAAATTATTATTTATATTTCATCCTTGCCAAAGAATTTTAACCTCAACGTGATAGATATTTTTGAAAATGTATTAGTTATATCAATCCTCTTCTATCTTCACATATGTATCTAAACTGAAAATTACCTTTTCCTAATTCCTAAAACGATAGTGACTCACATGTTAACACTTCTGATTGAGCTTTCATGGCATTTTTATTAATGATAATTTATCAAAACATAAATACATAACATTTTTTAGGACATAAGTCTTTATGGAGAATATTTGGGGATGGTAAGATAACAGGAAATTATGCATAGGTTCTAATATCCTCCTGGCCCGAATCATAGCAAACTGAACTTACCACATAAACACCAATCAATTCCGTCATTCCTGGAATCAATTACTGACCCGGCCAATCACTAGACCCAGAACTTCCACCACTGTTATTTAATCTGGAGTGATTACAACTACCCGGTGAGGGAAAACCACAGTCAGCAGTGAGATAGTTATTGACCCTTTTCTGAAGCCTGGATTACAGGCTACTCACACTTGCCTGAAACATATTTAAGCCCTGAGTAACATGCTCATCCCACACCCAGTTCATTTAATTAAAAAAAAAAAAAGTAACTCTATGAAAGTGGAGTTTTATTGACTATTGTGACTATATTAATAAATAAGCCGCCCTATCTAATACAAAAGTATAGATGATTCTAATGGAATTTAAAATGTACATACATGCTTTGTGTGTGTGTGCATGAGATATATATCTGAAAGATTAGAATATAAAGCTGAAATGATGGAAGATGATATTTTAGATGATCATTGTCACTCTCAGAAAAGAGATTTTGTGGGGAGGGAGAGGGATGGATTGGGAGTTAGGGATTAGCAGTTGCAAACTATTAGATATAGAATGGATAAACAATAAGGTCCTACTGTAGAGCACAGGGTGCTATATCTAGTCTCTTGGGAGAAACCATAATGTAAAAGAATATAAAAAAGAATGTATATATATGTATAAGTGAATCAGTTTGCTGTACAGCAGAAATTAGCACAACATTGTAAATCAACTATACTTCAGTTAAAAAAAATTGAAAAGAGATTTTAGGGCAAATATTAATAGAGACAAAGAAGAATAATGCATAACACACACACACACACAAGACAGTTTATCCACCAGGAAAAGATGAAAAATTCTGAACTTGTATGCAACTAACAATATTGCTCAAAACAAGAAAATAAAAACCACAAGCAGATATTGGGAAAAAATAAGGAAATACAAAAAGAAACAAGGACAATGGGATTGGAATATTTACTGTGTTCTCTATGGGAATGTGTTTTCTATTGTTTGTCCTTGTAGGAACTTATGGGGACAGAAGACAGGGGCCCTAGGCCCTAAGGACAAAGTGTGTGTCTTTCATCTGTGCACTGAGAACCATCCATCCCTCCCTGGCTGAGTCCAAAACAGATTGGAAAACAGAAAAGGTAGGAAGCTTCTATTTTTCTCCCAAATTGTCCCTATTTCCCACCCGAGACTATACGTCCCTAGAAGCTCAGTCCAGGCAGTAGGGCACTTGCTGGGAGGGACAGCATTAGCTTGGAAATAGCTGAGGGCACCCAGATACCAAGGGACCATTCTCAGTGACCCACGAGACTCAGTGAGTCCTTGTAAAGGTATATACGTTTAGCTAATGTCATCACTGGGGAAGCTGTAGCCTGGAGTACCCCCATGAAGTGTGTTCTGCTGATAAACCTGCCCCATGCTGTGGGCTGTTAGCAGTTACCCTCGCATGGCATGTGTGTTAAGCCCTAAAGACTGTAAACGTTGTAAGATTTAGAGAAGGAGTTAATATGAACTGTAGGCATGACCACGTGAATAAGAAGTGGTGATGTTTAGTAATGTCAGAAGTCACGGGACGGGATTGAGCAAGATTGGTTATCACCAACCGCCATACTCCTGGCCCAGAGAAACTTTCAGATGGGCGCAAAACCGTTAAAAGGGTTTTTAATTTAGCATTCTGTGTTTCTCAATTTAAAAATAAATAGCAACGTTTAGAGACCGTATACTAGGATTACAGTAAACACTTTTTTTAAAGCCAGGATAAGTTGGCTATATAAGCACTTAAACCTTATCATGGTCATTATTTGCAGTGTGGTTTGTCATGGATCCAGAGATGTGTAAATAAGTGCATGCAGGGTAGGTCCTAGTGCGTAAAGAGCTGACCACAGGACAGAGAGTTATACACTAGAATAAAGCAAAACAGAGGCTTAGCAAGGAGAAAGCCTGACCGACCAACGCCCACTGAGAAGCACATCAGATAACTTCTCTGGTGCTACGAACAATGCAAGCATGAATGTGTATTTCTATATATGCACAGAACATCTGTCATTGCAAGGAAGTGTAGGGCGCATCCAACCAGGACTCTACGGCCCAGACGGAAACTCTAGCCTGGAGCTGCTCTTCCGAGTCAGCTCAGAATAGTCATCCTAGTTAACCAAATAAAACATGGGGAGATCCCTTATTAAAACACATACCAGTTATGGGATATTCCACATAAAGGGTTTACTGGGCTAGGAGAGGAAAAGAGGTGGATGAACATCAAATGCACAACTTTCGCTTACCATGTTTTCCAGAGATGAAGCGATACTTTAGCGTTTGAATATTACACATGACTCATGAGATTTGGCTTTTTTTTTTTTCCTTCTCCTCTACAATATGTGACTCTGTTTTTTCTCATCCTGAGAATCATGGCCAGAAAGTCAATCTGTTGTTTTATATTCCTTTCAACTGCCAAGAAGAAAAAAAATTCACTTTTACCTTCTGTTAAAAATCTGTGAGATTCTCACACAGAGTGGATTTTAAAAATCCAGTTCAATTCCTAAGAGAATACTTTGTGCGTTAACCAGGCTGAGAGAGAACAGAAATATTGTAATTCATGGTTTTTAATTCTGCATTCTGGTTTCTCAATTTAAAAATAAACAGCAACATTTAAAGATCATATACTAATATTACAGTAAACACTTAAACACTTTATTTTTATTTTATTTTTTAAATTTTTTTGTGGTGCGCGGGCCTCTCACTGTTACGGCCTCTCCCCTTGCGGAGCACAGGCTCCGGACGCGCAGGCTCAGCGGCCATGGCTCACGGGCCCAGCCGCTCCGTGTTATGTGGGATCTTCCCAGACCGGGGCACGAAAACCCGAGTCCCCTGCATCGGCAGGCGGACTCTCAACCACTGCGCCACCAGAGAAGCCCAAACACTTTATTTTAAAACAGGGATAACTTGGCTGTATAAGCACTTAATCCTTTTAATTCACAAAGTGCTTGAAAACTGGAGCATCAGAGCACACCCATATGAAACAGTAATTATGCCCTAAAGAGGATAAACATTGTAAGATTTAGAGAAGGAGTTAATAGAGCTGTAGGCATGATCATGTTAATAAGAGGAGCTGGTTTTTAGTGACAGCAGGAGAGATCCATCTATACGTATATGGAAGCAAAGAAAACACGAAATCAAGGACACATTAGAAGCTGTTCAGCAGTGTTCATCTTGGTCAGCTTTAGGTTAGACAGTTTGCAAAATCTCAACACTTTCAATGTTAACAAAAACCAGTGCAACCTGAGGTTCCTGGTAAACTTTGGTTGCCCTAAATTTGAAGATTATCGAGCATTAAAATAGGTAACCAGAAGACAGAGTTCTGCTTCTTCACATGCATTACTCTGAGATGAGAATTTCTCGCATCTGGGTGTCTAAACCACTTCCTCAGCAGACCTCGGACATAAAGCCTGCTTTTCTGAGTTCTACTGTAATTGGTTATTCAAAGCGGATCCTTGTAAAAATACTTATTCAGACTTATTTTTTGGTAGGATTATAACCTTTTTTTTTTTTTAACATCTTTATGGAGTATGATTGCTTTACAATGGTGTGTTAGGTTCTGCTGTATAACAAAGTTAATCAGCTATATGTATACATATATCCACATATCCCCTCCCTCTTGCACAGATTTTAATTTAGTTAATTTTGATTTAAACTCCAAAATTCTTTGGGGGAAGAATACATCATTGACATACACTGTGATATATGTTTCATGTTTACAGTATTTTCTTTAAAAACAAAAGAAGAGTATTTTCTTGGCGTGTTGAATTTCTTTCTAAATGTGCTGGAAAATGTTGGAGGGATTGCTAGAGCTTGTGACCGGCTATTTACTGGGTGGGTTGGGAACAGGGCTGGGTTAGGGTGAAGTAAAGGATGTAAGTGCTTATTTACAGAGCATTTGTGTCTCGTGCAAAAAAAAATTTTTAATAGGTCTTTATTGGAGTATAATTGCTTCACAGTACCGTGTTAGTTTCGTTGCACAACAAAGCGAATCAGCCACATGCATACACATGTCCCCATATCCCCTCCCTCTTGCGTCTCCCTCCCATCCTCCCTATCCCATCCCTTTAGCTCATCGCAAAGCACTGAGCTGATCTCCCTGTGCTATGCAGCTGCTTCCCACTAGCTATCGGTTTTACATTTGGTAGTGTATATATGTCCATGCCACTCTCTCACTTCGTCCCAGCTTCCCCTTCCCCCCTCCCCGTATCCTCAAGTCCATTCTCTACACCTGCGTCTTTATTCCTGTCCTGCCCCTAGGTTCATCAGAAGCTTTGTTTTTGTTTTTTTTAGATTCCATATATATGTGTTAGCATATGGTTTTTGTTTTTCTCTTTCTGATTTACTTCCCTCTGTATGACAGACTCTAGGTCCATCCACCTCACTACAAATAACTCAATTTTGTTTCTTTTTATGGCTGAGTAATATTCCATTGTATGTATGTGCCACATCTTCTTCATCCATTCATCTGTTGATGGACACTTAGGTTGCTTCCATGCCCCGGCTATTGTAAATAGTGAAGTGAACATTGGGGTGCATGTCTCCTTTTGAATTATGGTTTTCTCAGGGTATAAGCCCAGCAGTGGGATTGCTGGATGGTATGGTAATTCTATTTTTAGTTTTTTAAGGAACCTCCGTACTGTTCTCCATAGTGACTGTATCAATTTACATTCCCACCAACAGTGCAGGACGGTTCCCTTTTCTCCACACCCCCTGCAGCATTTATTGTTTCTTGGCTTTTTTGATAATGGCCTTTCTGACTGGCATGAGGTGATACCGCATTGTAGTTTTGATTTGCATTTCTCTAAAATCAGTGCTGTTGAGTAGCTTTTCATGTGTCTCTTGGCCATCTGTATGTCTTCTTTGGTGAAACGTCTGTTTAGGTCTTCTGCCCATTTTTGGGTTGCATTGTTGTTTTTTTGATATTGAGCTGCATGAGCTGCTTGTACATTTTGGAGGTTAATCCTTTGTCTGTTCCTTCATTTGCAAATATTTTTTTTCCCATTCTGAGGGTTTTCTTTTCATCTTGTTTATGGTTTCCTTTGCTGTGCAAAAGGTTTTACGTTTACTTAAGTCCCATTTGTTTATTTTTGCTTTTATTTCCATTCCTCTAGGACGTGGGTCAAAAAAGATCTTTCTGTGATTTATGTCCTAGAGTGTTCTGCCTGTGTTTTCCTCTAAGAGTTTTATAGTGTCTGGCCTTACATTTAGGTCTTTAATCCATTTGGAGTTTATTTTTGTGTATGGTGTTAGGGAGTGTTCTAATTTCATTCTTTTACATGTAGCTGTCCAGTTTTCCCAGCACCACTTATTGAAGAGGCTGTCTTTTCTCCATTGTATGTTCTTGCCTCCTTTATCAAAGATAAGGTGACCATACGTGTATGGGTTTATCTCTGGGCTCTCTATCCTGTTCTGTTGATCTATGCGTCTGTTTTTGTGCCAGTACCATATTGTTTTGATGACTGTAACTTTGTAGTATAGTCTGAAGTCAGGGAGTCTGATTCCTCCGCCTCCGTTTTTCTTTCTCAAGATTGCTTTGGCTATTCGGGGTCTTTTGTGTTTCCGTACAAATTGTAAGATATTTTGTTCTAATTCTGTAAAGAATGCCATTGGTAGTTTGATAGGGATTGCACTGAATCTGTAGATTGTTTTGGGTAGTACAGTCATTTTCACAATATGGATTCTTCCAGTCCAAGAACATGGTATATTTCTTCATCTGTTTATGTCATCTTTGATTTCTTTTATCAGTGTGTTATAGTTTTCTGAGTACAAGTCTTTCACCTCCTTAGGCAGGTTACTCCTAGGTATTTTATTCTTTTTGTTGCAGTGGTAAATGGGAGTGCTTCCTTCATTTCTCTTTCTGATTTTTCACTGTTGGTGTGTAGGAATGCCAGAGATTTCTGTGCATTAATTTTGTATCCTGCAACCTTATCAAATTCATTGATTAGCTTTAGTAGTTTTCTGGTGGCATCTTTAGGGTTTTCTATGTATAGTATCATGTCATCGGCAAATAGTGACAGTTTTCCTTCTTCTTTTCCAATATCTATTGATCTCCCCGGCCTCCCTCCTATGCCCCCAGGACCAATGCAGCAGTGGGGAGAGGGGGTCCTGGGAGGACAGGGGACCGGCCTGGGAGCTCAGCCGGCTCCCAGTGCCCGAGTGGTTGAGGCAAACGCCCCCTGCTCCTCTCCTGCTCCTTCTGGAGGGCCCTTCCCGCCTGCCTCTCCTGATCTCCCCAGACTCCCTCCTATGCCCCCAGGAACCAGGCGGCCTGGATGGGGCCTTGGATGGGGAGAAGCGGCTTGGGAGCTCAGCAGCCTCCCCGGTCCGAGTGGGCCAGCGGATCACCCTCCACTCCTCTCCTGCTCTTCCTGGAGAGTCCCTCCCACCTGCCTCTCCTGATCTCCCTGGCCTCAGGGGTGCCAATCCTATCTGGCGTCCGCTTCTCCTCCCCCCTCAGTCCCCCTACGTCCTACCGGTTCACTTTAGGGTTCCTCCCGTCTCCTTGGGGGTCAGAGTCCCCCACCAGCGGCTGCCAGTTGTGGGGAGAGGGTAACTCTGCGTCTTCCCACACCACCGTCTTGATTCCGCCCCTCTCATGCAAAATTTAACTTACTAATCGAGACAAATATTTAATGCATTTTAAAAATGAAAATTGATGTAAAACATCCATAAAGAATCAAACACCAAAACTCTAAATAACAGGTTGGGTCACGTGCAGTGCCTAGCCATGGAGTGTAAGTCAAGAGGAAAATCAGTGATACTGATACTGTCTTTATTTCAGATTTCAGTATTCTATTCAGCATGGATGTTTTGCGTTAATTCTTATTTTTAAAAAATACTGAATTAAAATATTTATCTCAATGACTGTGTTTTATGTGCTCCTTAAATGTTATGCCCAAGGCATGGGTGTGCCTCACTGTCCTCACCCCCTTCCCGGCCCTCGTTCAGGGCGTGGTGACATCCCCTCTTTTTGTCCCTGTTGGATGCTACTTCTGTACTGCATGTGACACACAGGGTGATAAGCTCAATCGGTGCCACACCCGGGTGACGCATTTTGGCAAGGAAATCTTTCACGTTGTTTACATGTCTACTAGAAGATTTGGAATTGCAGTTCTGAAATATTCAATTTGCCCTTGCAAGATGTCTTACGATTAGTAGGACCAAAGGGGGCAAAAGATAACAGGGCCTACTTGACTGTGGAATGACAGATGAGAGAGGCCATTCGGGGTCTTAAAGGACCTCCGATCAAACTCATCCAATAACAATCTTCCAAGCATTTACTCTGATAATAAAAATAATTGTATTAGTCGCAGCTACTCTTCATTCGTTCCGCATACGTATATCAAACACTATGTGCCAGACACTGTTCTTGGTGATAAACATAATAGGAAAAGTGTATATACTCTGAGTCGCCAACAGTACGTGTGTGCGTGCTTGAGCAGGTACACGTTTGCACGCACCTGTGTACGTGTATGTGCATGTACCATGGCCAAGATTACAAAGGTGAGAAAAGAACAGAGTGCTTCCTTCCCTCTGGAACCTTTTAGTCTATTTGGGAGAGGATGGTTGGACAGTCCTTCCAGGCAGAGGGAGCTTCATGTGCAAAGACCCTGGGGCAGCACCTGAGGGGGGGATGGGGACAGAAGTGTTACAGATTCCTATCTTTATCCTAGAGGAAATGAGAAGTTACTAAAAGCTCTTCAGTGGGAGAGGGACACAACTATATCAGTGTTTGTAATTGTGGGCAAGACAGGGGTGGATTTGGGGAGAGGGGTCAAAGAACAGAGAACTTGGTCCATAAAGCAAGGAGGTGTAGACCATGGCTGTGAACTCAGCTCCTCTGGGATGCCAGCCAGAATTCTTTAATGCACTTAGTGCGGTCTTTTCTGGTCAGGGAAACTTGACTTTGGTTGGGATTGAACCACCAACAAGCAAGGGCAACCATGGACATGGTTGTGCATTGAACTGCGGCTCTTAAGAGGCTCTTTCTGGACCGCTATTCAGATTGCTTGTACTGTTCTTATGCCCCTTTTTGAAGATAACTGGTCCTTTCTGTGCCTCCAAACTAGCCCAAGTGCTCCCCTAACCACGATAACAGAGTACCTCCAACTCGCTCAGTACTGGAGAGATACAGAAAGAAATATGAAGCGTAGGCAGTGCCCACCAGCTGCTGTAACTCTCTCTGGAACCAGAACGCATACTCATGCCTGATAAACAGGAGCAACAATTACGGGCTGAGTTGTGTGGTGCCGGCAGTTACAGACTGATGAGCGTAAAGAAAACCAGTACTTTCGTGCACGTTTTCAGAACTCTGAAATCTGCACATTTACACACAAAGAACAGCTGTCTGAAAGCACAAACTTTAAAATTTTTTTTTCAAGAATTAACATTAATTAGGGAAAACATTACATTCTACCTCTGAGAGACATTTTCTTGGACGTTGCAAGGTGAGTGGATGGGGGGCTGATAGAAATCAGGACCCCGATCTGCAAGCGGAATTTGATTCTTTTCACAAGTATTTTATGGGGTGTGCCCCGTATTTTTAGTGTGGGGTTCTGGGTTTTTGCTTGTTTAAGGACTTAAAGGTTTTCTGAAATACTGTCTATATTTTATTTTTTATTGCACTCTGTTGGCTGACAGTATATGGACAGACATAAATGCTGTGGGGTGCGTAGGTTGACGTGTTAAATTTTCATCCTTGTCACTCGTCTGTGGCCGAATACCAGGTTACCCCAGGACCTAACACAGCGGGCCAGTGCCTAAGTCGCAGAACCATAAACGGCTGTGCGTGTTCCGATTTAATAATTTACGGAAGGAGTGAATGTAGACACAGGCCTGTGTCAGGCCCTGTTCTGTCACTCACAAGCTGAGTGATTTATTTCACCTCTTTGTCAGTTCAGTTTTGTCATCTGTAAACTGGTGAGAATAATAATACCTACACTAGAGAATTATTCTCAGGATGAGATAACTGACCAATGTAAAGAACCTAGCCCATCATAAATATGCCCTAAATGTTAGAAATTATCATTGACTTCTATGCAACTATAGACATGGCATGAATAGCAATAATTATCATATGAACATAGTCTTCCAATATGATGCCTTTTAAAAAAGCATTCATGTGGTTACCCAAAGTTACAACCTCAAATTGATTGGAGATACTCATTTTTTTTTAACATTTATTTGTTTGGCTGGGCCGGGTCTTAGTTACAGCATGGGATCTTCGTTGCCACATACAGGATCCTTAGTTGCAGCATGTGGGCTCTAGTTCCCTGATGAGGGATTGAACCCGGGCCCCCTGCATTGGGAGCACAGAGTCTTAACCGATGGACCACCAGGGAAGTCCCTGTAGATACTATTTTTGAGTGATCTGACCTTAAGATAGTTTTCACCAACTTCTTAAATACTGAGACAAAGAGATACCCTTGGATCTCTGTTTTACAGCAGAGTGGATCCACTGAAGGTACTGGATTCAAGAGAAGAACTGACCCTGCTTCTCAAGGCAGGAACTCTATCTAGTGGTATTCCAAACGCCTAGCACAGCATCTGGCTTATAGGGGGCATCTATAAATGCTACCTCATTTACCCTTGCCCTTCCCTTCTCTTCTTCCACCACCTCCAATTGCAACATTCACCCCATAGGTTAGGCAGAGTGTCTACAAAGACCCTGGCTTACCTTGGGCGTTTCCATCTACTAATGGCAATTTTCATCCAAGACCAAGGCATTCTCTTAAGAAACCAGGTTGATAAAGCATGACCACTGACGTCTGAAAAGAAACACACCAGTAGATAAACACAAGCCACCTACTGATATAAAGGTGCGGAAAGAACGAAAATGACAAAACCCCTTCTTGAGACTGAAGTAAGTCAACAGGAATAGCCTGTAAGCCACTCTTTAAAAAAATGATTTCAAAGGACAGACACTTGGCTTCCAGACAGCTTGCAAATGGTCTCCTAATACAGGATAGAAATTAATTACTTGCACATGGAATCCCCAGGGTGTTGTATATTGTGTGGAGTAATTCTTTTAGTAGAGCTGTGAATGACGTCTTCAGAAAAGAAAACAGAAGCTTCCCTGATAAATTCTGCACAGTCCCCCTTGCCCTCCAAATGCCACGCACACACAAAACGTTGTATTATTTTCAAAAGTGGTTTGCTCATGCCCACCTGAATCTGGTTTTTTCCCTACGATCTTCAATTCCAGCCAGGAAAGGAAAACATACCTGTACAAGATCAAAGGCACCTAGCATTGGCACGACTGTTGATTTTATTTAAACTGTAAATGCACTAGTGATTTGTGGTTCATAACACACAGTACGGCGTGATGCTCTTACTAACTGTGTGCTTGTTAAAGATATGTGTAATTTGGTTCCCTGACGAGAAATCTGGCACAGCCATTTGAAAAAAAAAAATAGTATGTAATCTTGTATTGTGGCTGTGTCTGCTGACTTTTTTAAGAGTTCAACCTTTCTAAAAAAGAATCATAAAACTGAAATGAGTCATTTGCTGAATGTGGGAGAAATTTGTCACAGAAGGAAATTGTGTGAATTAGATGCGAGCAGATGGTCATGCTCTACGGCTGCTTGCCTGCTCTGCGGCTGTGAGGGAATCCGTGGCCCTGTGAACAGACCAGTGAAAACAGGAATGGCCTCAGTCTCCTTCAGCCAGAGAAGCCAATTGATTAATCTGATTCTTTCTTCAGAGATGAGATGAACAATACAATAACTGAAATGAAAACTACGCTAGAAGGAATCAATAGCAGAATAACTGAGGCAGAAACCAAGATTACTCTACCCGGCAAGGATCTCATTCAAATTCGATGGAGAAATCAAAAGCTTTACAGACAAGCAAAAGCTAAGAGAATTCAGCACCACCAAACCAGCTCTACAACAAATAATAAACAAACATCTCTAAGGGGGAGACAGAAGAGAAGAAAAGGACCTACAAAAACAATCTGAAAACAATTCAGAAAATGGTCATATGAACATACATGTCTATAATTACCCAAAAGTGAATGGATTAAATTCTCCAACCAAAAGACACAGGCTTGCTGAATGGATACAAAAACAAGACCCATCTATATGCTGTCTACAAGAGACCCACTTCAGACCTAGGGACACATACAGACTGAAGGTGAGGGGATGGAAAAAGATACTCCATGCAAATGGAAATCAACAGAAAGCTGGAGTAGCAATACTCCTATCAGATAAAATAGACTTTAAGATAAAGAATGTTACAAGAGACAAGGAAGGACACTACATAATGATCAAGGGATCAATCCAGGAAGAAGATATGACAATTGTAAATATTTATGCACCCTACATAGGAGCACCTCAATACATAAGGCAAATGCTAACAGCCATAAAAGGGGAAATCGACAGTAACACAGTAATAGTGGAGGACTTTAACACCTCACTTACATGAATGGACAGATCATCCAAAATGAAAATAAATAAGGAAACAGAAGCTTTAAACAACACAATAGACCAGATAGATTTAACTGATATTTATAGGACATTCCATCCAAAAACATCAGATTACACTTTCTTCTCAAGTGTGCACGGAACATTCTCCAGGATAGATCACATCTTGGGTTACAAATCAAGCCTCAGTAAATGTAAGAAAATTGAAATCATATCAAGCATCTTTTCTGCCACAACACTATGAGATTAGAAATGACAGGGAAAAAAACGTAAAAAACACAAACACATGGAGGCTAAACAGTACGTTACTAAATAACCAAGAGATCATTGAAGAAATCAAAGAGGATATCAAAAAATACCTAGAGACAAATTACAATGAAAACATTACGATCCAAAACCTATGGGATGCAGCAAAAGCAGTTTTAAGAAAGAAGTTTATAGCTATACAAGCCTACCTCAAGAAACAAAAAAAATCTCAAATAAACAATCTAACCTTACACCTAAAGGAACTAGAGAAAGAAGAACAAACAACACCCAAAGTTAGCAGAAGGAAAGAAATCATAAAGATCAGAGCAGAAATAAATGAAATAGAAACAAAGAAAATAATAGCAAAGATCAATAAAACTAAAACCTGGTTCTTTGAGAAGATAAACAAAATTGATAAACCATTAGCCAGACTCATCAAGAAAAAGAGGGATAGGACTCATCAATAAAAGTAGAAATGAAAAAGGAGAAGTTACAAAAGACACTGCAGAAATACAAAACATCCTAAGACACTACTACAAGCAACTCTATGCCAATAAAATGGACAACCTGGAAGAAATGGACAAACTCTTAGAAAGGTATAACCTTTCAAGACTGAACCAGGAAGAAATGGAATATATGAACAGACCAATCACAAGTAATGAAATTGAAACTGTGATTTAAAATCTTCCAACAGGGCTTCCCTGCTGGCGAAGTGGTTGAGAGTCCGCCTGCCGATGCAGGTGACACGGGTTTGTGCCCCGGTCCGGGAAGGTCCCACAAACCATGGAGGGGCTGGGCCCGTGAGCCATGGCCGCTGAGCCTGCGCATCTGGAGCCTGTGCTCCGCAACGGGAGGGGCCACAGCAGTGAGAGGCCTGCGTACCACAAAAAAAAAAAAAAAAAATCTTCCAACAAACAAATGTCCAGGACCAGATGGCTTCACAGGTGAATTCTATCCAACCTTTAGAGAAGAGCTAACACCCATCCTTTTCAAACTCTTCCAAAAATTGCAGAGGAAGGAACACTCCCAAACTCATTCAATGAGGCCACCATCACCCTGATACCAAAGCCAGACAAAGATACTACAAAAAAAGAAAATTACAGGCCAATATCACTGATGAATATAGATGCAAAAATCCTCAAGAAAATACTAGCAAACAGAATCCAACAACACATTATAAGGATCATACATCATGATCAAGTGGGGTTTATTCCAGGCATGCAAGGATTCTTCAATATATGGAAATCAATCAATGTGATACAGCATATTAACAAACTGAAGAAGAAAAACCATATGATCATCTCAATAGATGCAGAAAAAGCTTTGGAAAAAATTCAACACCCATTTATGATAAAAACTCTCCAGAAAGTGGGCATAGAGGGAACCTACCTCAACATAATAAAGGCCATATATGAGAAACCCACAGCAAACATCGTTCTCAATGGTGAAAAAGTGAAAGCATTTCTTCTAAGATCAGGAACAAGACAAGGATGTCCACTCTCACCACTCTTATTCAATATAGTTTTGGAAGTTTTAGCCACAGCAATCAGAGAAGAAAAAGAAATAAAAGGAATACAAATTGGAAAAGAAGAAGTAAAACTGTCACTGTTTGAAGATGACATGATACTATACATAGAGAATCCTAAAGGTGCCACCAGAAAACTAGAAGAGGTAATCAATGAATTTGGTAAAGTTACAGGATATGAAATTAATGCACAGAAATCTCTTGCATTCCTATACCCTAATGATGAAAAATCTGAAAGAGAAATTAAGGAAACACTCCCATTTACCACTGCAACAAAAAGAATAAAAAACCTAGGAATAAACCTACCTAGGGAGACAAAATACCTGTATGCAGAAAACTGTAAGACACTGATGAAAGAAATTAAAGATGAAACCAACAGATGGAGAGATATACCATGTTCTTGGATTGGAAGAATCAATATTGTGAAAATGACTATACTACCAAAAGCAATCTACAGATTCAATGCAATCCCTATTAAATTACCAATGGTATTTTTTACGGAACTAGACAAAAAAATCTTAAAATTTGGATGGAGACACAAAAGACCCTGAATAGCCAAAGCAGTCTTGAGGGAAAAAAACGGAGCTGGAGGAATCAGACTCCCTGACTTGAGACTATACTACAGAGCTACAGTAATCAAGACAATATGGTACTGGCACAAAAACAGAAACATAGATCAATGGAACAAGATAGAAAGCCCAGAGATAAACCCACACACCTGTGGTCAACTAACCTATGACAAAGGAGACAAAGATATACAATGGAGAAAAGACAGTCTCTTCAATAAATGGTGCTGGGAAAACTAGACAGCTTCATGTAAAGGAATGAAGTTAGAACACTCCCTAACACCATACACAAAAATAAAGTCAAAATGGATTAGAGACCTAAATGTAAGACTGGACGCTATAAAACTCTTATAGGAAAACACAGGAAGAACACTCTTTGACATAAATCACAGCAAGATCTTTTTTGATCCACCTCCTAGAGTAATGGAAAAAAAAAACAAAAATAAACAAATGGGACTAATGAAACTTCAAAGCTTTTACAGCAAAGGAAACCATAAACAAGACGGAAAGACAACCCTCAGGATGGGAGAAAATATTTGCAAGCGAATCAACAGACAAAGGATTAATCTCCAAAATATATAAACAGCTCATGCAGCTCAATATTTAAAAATCAAACTACCCCGTCCAAAAATGGGCAGAAGACCTAAATAGACATCTCTCCAAAGAAGACATACAGATGGCCAAGAAGCACATGAAAAGCTGCTCAACATCACTAATTATTAGAGAAATGCAAATCAAAACTACAATGAGATATCACCTCACACCAGTTAGAACGGGCATTATCAGAATATCTACAAACAACAAATGCTGGAGAGGGTGTGGAGAAAAGGGAACCCTCTTGCACTGTTGGTGGGAATGTAAATTGATACAGGCACTATGGAGAACATTATGGAGGTTCCTTAAAAAAATTAAAAATAGTATTACCATATGATCTAGTGATCCCACTACTGGGCATATACCCAGAGTAAACCATAATTCAAAAAGACACATGCACCCCAATGTTCACTGCAGCACTATTTGCAATAGCCAGGTCGTGGAAGCAACCTAAATGCCCATCGACAGACGAATGGATAAAGAAGATGTGGTACATATATACACTGGAATATTACTCAGCCATAAAAAGGAACGAAATTGGGTCATTTTTAGAGACGCGGATGGACCTAGAAACTGTCATACAGAGTGAAGTAAGTCAGAAAGAGAAAAACAAATATCGTATATTAACGCATATATGTGGAACCTAGAAAAATGGTAGAGGTGAACCGGTTTGCAGGGCAGAAATTGAGACAGCAATGTAGAGAACAAACATATGGACACCAAAGGGGGAAAGCAGCCGGCGGATGGGGATGGTGGTGTGATCAATTGGGCTATTGGGATTGACATGGATACACTGATGTGTATAAAATGGATGACTATTAAGAACCTGCTGTATAAAAAGTAAATTAAGTAAAATTCAAAAATTAAAATAAAAAATCAATATTAACTGTTTTCTTTTAAACATTCACCTCTATATTTTCCCTAAATACAGAAACCGCTTCTTCCCCTTCCTCCACTTCCTCCTTCTTTTCCTTCTCATCTCTTGTCTGTCTTTGCAATAGGAGAGCTTTGGTCACCCCTATTAAGTTTATTTATGCTCATAATGCAAACAGCTTAAATTCTTAAATTCCATCTTAGAAAGGCCTTTAAGTTTCAGGGGATAGGTTAATTGCCTGAGCAGCAATTAAGATTTTTGCTATCAATCTAGAGGTTTTCTCTCAAGGGCAAATACCAAAAGCCCAGTCCAAAAACTTCCCTGGGATATGTAATTTTTCCAAGAAACATGTAAATAAGAATCATTGTTCATGACCATGCCAATCATTTCTCTTTGAAAGTTCCCAAAGGTAAAATAGACCCATTGTTCATCTTTCAGTCTACAACCTTCAAATTAATGGCCACGAGTGATGAATTGTTAGCAATATTAATACCTATGTGTCTTAAAATCTTTGAAGAATCATCTCTTCATTTTATATATCCTCTCGTAAATTCTGACTTTGCACCACAGCTTATGACAAGCAACCAGTACAAGGTAAACCCATGTCTAGCCTCTCCTGTGGTTCAGGTGCAAACGTGGTCTTCTGCTGACTACAGTGGCAGCATGGTTCATGAGGATGGCTTTTGGCAGACACTTACTGATGGAACCATATAGCTGCTCCTTTATCAAGCCAGTTCTTCACTGTGGTTCTAGGAGATTCTCTTGGAAATATATCTTTGGGTCTACTTTTGCATCCCTTCCAAAGACTATGAGCTATCTATATGCCCCCATAGATCCTTCTCTGCTTAAATTCTGTACAACAGGTAGTGTTATCTGCAACCAATTTTCTAGAACAGCTAAAGGTACCATGACATGAACAGTAGCAATGATAGCAAAACTAAGGTCTGTTGAATGCTTTATCGAGAAGTGAATACTTCCCTCTTATGTGAATACTTCCCTCTTATGTACCTTAAACTTGCTATTTGGGCATATATAAAGTCCATTATATGAATCAAAAATGTCTTGATAGGAGATGTCTTGCAGGTTTGACACTGATGGTGTGAAATTCCCAATGCAACACAAGTCCATCACCTCCTGGTGCCTTGACTCTTGCCCTCAGAACACTCACTTATACCCCGTGTCTGAACACTGTAGGCAGGCTTAAGAATTTGCCACTCTCAAATATTCTGGTGCAGGACCTCTTTTTATTTTCAGATGAGGAAGAAAATCCCAAAGGGGGCAAACATGTTGCTTAAAGCCTCACAGTTTGCAAGTGGCACAGGTGAATACACTTCCCACTGCATCATTCTGTCTTTCCATTATCTACTGGCAGAATGCATAGTCTAAAGATAGTTACGTGTCATGTGTGTATGTGTAGCAAAGACACATTTTTTTTTTTACCCCAGATGTATTCATAATGGAGCAGTTTACTGAAGCAGTTGAGTATGACATGTTTTCTTTTTAAACATTGCACATTGGGGTGTGAGGGGAGGGACGGACTGGGCGTTTGGGATTAGCGGATGCAAACTATTATATATAAAATGGATAAAAAACAAGGTTTTACTGTATGGTACAGGCAACTATATTCAGTATCCTGTGATAAACCATAATGGACAAGAATGTGAAAAAGAATATATATATATGTATATATATATACATATATTATGTATACATATATATATATAACTTAATCACTTTGCTGTACAGCAGAAATTAACACAACATTGTAAATCAACTATAATTCAATAAAATTAAGAAAAAAACTGACAAATTAATGTCCAGATTTCTAGGAAGATATTTTCCAAAATCTGCATATCTAAAGGAACATTTATTTTTGACATTGTCTATAGGTTTTATTATCCCCTCCTTTCTGTATTTGCCTCGCTGACCCACACAGTAAGAGTGTAGTCAATATGTCTTTCCCTGGCCCACATGCCACTTGTTGACATTTTATGGAAGCACCAACCAAGTGCCAGGATTTGGTTTTCGTAAGATGCAGAGGAAGTAAGATTCCCAAAAGCCAAGCAGATTGTCTGTTGCAAAGGTGTTAAGGAGGAAAATGAGGGAATAAGGCTTAGGAGCTCTATTTTTATTTCCTTTAGAGGAATAAGAATAAGCCAGAAGGCCAATGAGGAACGAGGTGCTGAGGTTTACAAGTCACGTTTGCATCAGTCTCAGGTATATTTGAAGCCTGTTCAGCTATGTACTGCTTCCCCGCACTGACGGCTTCTCTCAATTTGGAAAGATTTTCGGTTTTTGTTGTATCTTAATGAGGATGTGAAATTGCCTTCTGGGAGCAATGTTCCCATTTGGTAAATTCCTCAGAGCTTCAGCACTTTTTTCCCCCTCCTCTGCTCACAGGACAAGCCCGGGTGTGCTCTTTACAAGCCCAGGTATCCTCTCTTTGTCTTTCAGTGGGACTTCTTTTCCTGAGCACGTGTCCCAGTGCAGAGGAAGTCGTTTGCCCTGGACCGCACAGGGAAGGACGGAGGAGCGTTAATGTTCAGAAATGATTTACACCTTAGAAATTTACACCTGAGTATATAGAGCATCTGTTTATATGCTCTTATTCTGTCCATGAGAGTCACACTTTTTTTTTTTTTTTTTTTGCCTAGTATCTTTACATATTCTGCATGGACAGTTTAGTAGTAGGGGTGTTTCAAGAGCGCTTAAGCTAGTTAATAATATGAGAACAGGAATGAACCAGCAAGCAAGAAACTGGAGTATGTGATTCCTTACTATTGAGATAAGCTCCTATGCTTTATTCCCTCATTTTCCTGCTTAACACCTTTGCAACAGACAATCTGCTTGGCTTTTTGGAATCTAGTGTCAAATTTCATGTACCTTTCACCAATGTTTTTCAACTTTGGCCCCATCCAATGGAGGAAGGATGGAATAGTCCCCCTGAGAGATTGCAGTAAGATTGTTTTCTAAGATGTTAAACTTTATCAACCCAACACAGAGGTAGAAACTGACATCCTTCTGGTATACTGGATTCATGGAAGACAGAAAGGAATCAAACCTTTCAGAGTTTTGTTGAAAATTAAAGTATAGTTGACTTACACTATCCTGTTAGTTTCAGGTGTTTGGCACAGTGATTCAGTTATACATACATTTTCCCTATAAGTTATTATGAAATATTGGGTATAGTTCCCTGTGCTATACAGTAGGTCCTTGCTGTTTATCTACTTTATATATAGTAGTGTGTATTTGTTAATCCCATCCTCCTAATTTACCTCTCCCTCTCCCTTTCCCCTTTGGCAACCATAATTTTGTTTTCTATGTCCTTGAGTCTATTTCTGTTTTGTAAATAAGTTCATTTATATCATTTTTTTAGATTCCACATATAAGTGATATCATATGATATTTGTCTTTCTCTGTCTGACTTACTTCATTTAGTATGATAATCGATCCATCCATATTGCTGCAAATGGCATTATTTCATCCTTTTTATGGCTGAGTAATATTCCAGTAGATAATACCACATCTTCTTTATCCACTCATCTGGTGATGGACACTTAGGTTGCTTCCACCTTCCAGACATTTTAAAGCCAGTGAAACATTGCAGAAATTGTAAATGAAGAGTGCATCTCCTGTGTTTTAGGTTGAATGGGATGGTACATGAGATCCAATATGTTTTTAACACTTTGTTCCAAGAGCATGAATCCTCACATTGCCTTTTCCCCCTCTCTCTTAGGCATTCACAGTAAAACCAAAGTTTTTATAGGGAGAGAATTCAGGTTGCAAAATCTTTTCCTTAGATCTTCTAATTAACAACTAGGATGCACATATAAATAATGGAAATTAGTGTGGGAGGGAAGAAGATGATAAAGATTTCCACTTACAGGTTCTCTTTCACTGAAATGTCCCCCCTAATCCAGTAAAAGTGGAAGGATCACTTCCCTTTTGGAGTCTCCATATTAATACCTCTTTATATTGGTTAGATGAGACTGGCTGCTTTTCTGGAATCTTACAGTGACCTCCAAATTCCTTTATCCTTCTTGTAGTCCTAACTTCAAATACATCTCTATGTAATCAGTGGAAAGCACTTTCTAAGTCACACATCTGACCTCTGACGGTGGTGCTCATGTTTAAGAACCTTCCGTATTTCCCGTTTTCTAAAGGAGAGCCTTTGTATTCCTATCAAAGATACAAGGGCCTTCACGATGAGCCTCAGTCTCCCTGGAGAGCCTTACCAATTAAACTCCATTTTCCATAATGGTCTGTGCCCACCCTTTCGAAGACATGTATATCTGTGACTTTCCTTCTACCTGGATTAGTTCTTGCCTCCTGGTCTACCTGGGGGCACCCTGTTTTATAACCTAGCTCAAACATCACACTTGCTAAACCCAGAAGAATTGTCCTCTACTTTCCTAAACGTTTTGCAGTATCTCCCTTACAGCACCTATTACATTATATTAAACATTATTTGTGTAAGACAGTGGTTCTCAATTGGAGGTGAGTCTGGTCCCCAAGGGACAGGTGGCAGTGTCTGGACTTTCTTGGCTGTCGTGACTCGGAGACTCTGGTATCCATTGGGTGGAGGCCAGGGGTGCTGCTAAACATCCTACAATGCATAGGACAGCACCCCGACTCCAAAGAATCACGATACACACAATGTCAATGGGACCGAGACTGGGAAACCCTGTTTTATTTACAGCACGAGCCACATCCTAGTCACTTTGGAAGTTTTTCCCTCCCCTTTCCCTCCTCCCGTTAAAGAGCTTGGCACCAAATGGGTCTTCAGGAACTGTAGAACGAAATGAAAATGGGGTTTTCTTTTCAACATTCAAATATAAAATAGCTGCGTCCAACATTCATCTTATGATTAGCCCAGTCTGTTAGGGCATCAGAAGATTCATTAAGGGAGGCAAGTTAAGATAACAAACCCAGAGCATATTTTAACTGTACAACAAAGTAGCAACATACTGAATATACAGTAAGCGACAGGGATGTTTGTTAAGAGTGTGATTTGAATGGTCCAAACTAGAAAATAGCCTAAACGCCTTACTTTAGAGGAATGGTTGAAAATCATACGATGGGATATGATGATCTTTTTTTTTAATTTTTTTTATGATGATCTTTAAAAGGCAGCAGGCAGAAGAGTATAAACGACATGACAAAACATTCGCATTTATTATCAAGGGGAAAAGTGGTTCAGAATACTATGTGCAATTCCACACATATACACACGCTCCCATACACAAAAGTACATACCAGCACCCACAGACACAGCTAGGAGGAGCTAAATATGAGCTTATCTCACTCATAGGCATTTCTACATTTATCTTATTTTATTTTGTTTTATTTTTTAATTTTTGACTGCGCTGGGGCTTCGTTCCTGTGCACGGGCTTTCTCTAGTTGCGGCGAGTGGGGGGCTACTCTTCGTTGCGGTGTGTGGGCTTCTCATTGCGGTGGCTTCTCTTGTTGCGGGCTCTAGGCGCGCGGGCTTCAGTAGTTGTGGCATACGGGCTCAGTAGTTGTGGCTCGTGGGCTCTAGAGCGCAGGCTCAGTAGTTGTGGCGCATGGGCTCAGTTGCTCCGCGGCATATGGGGTCTTCCCGTACCAGGGCTCGAACCCGTGTCCCCTGCATTGGCAGACGGATTCTTAACCACTGTGCCATCAGGGAAGCCCCCTACATTTATCTTTTTAAATTTGTCTCCCTACTGACGCTTGAAATACCTACAATAAAGTGCAAACATTTTAGTTGTACTGTTCAATGAATTTTGTTTTATGAAAACCCTGTGTAACATCCACCCAGATGAAGAAATGGAGGATTTCCAGCACCCTGGGGGTCTTGCCTGTCTTCCCTTCTTGCCAAACTCTCCAGGTAGCCCCGACTCCAACTTCTCTCCCGTAGTTGAAGTTCGAGGTGTACCTTCTTCTACTTTCCATATTGTTGTCACTGTTTCCTTTTAATATTTTCAAAGGTTCTGGATTTCATAGCTACCTTATAGGAATTCTATAATTGCAGTGCTATTAGAATGAGAAAAGGAAAGGAGCGAGGGAGGGAAGGAGGAAGGAGGGAGGAAGGAAGGGATTTATAAATCAACCACTGCATTGAAATCTCTGTCTTAGCCATCACCTTTGAAAGATCTTTGGGAGGATAAACTATTTTGATTTCCTTTAAAGTATTACTTGGTATAAATTTAAGATGTGGCATCATGTTTTAAAAGAGAATTCTTGGGCTTCCCTGGTGGTGCAGTGGTTAAGAATCCACCTGCCAATGCAGGGGACACGGGTTCGAGCCCTGGTCCGGGAAGATCCCACATGCCGCGGAGCAACTAAGCCCGTGTGCCACCACTACTGAGCCTGAGCTCTAGAGCCCGCGAGCCACAGCTACTGAGCACTTGTGCCACAACTACTGAAGCCCGCGTGCCTGGAGCCTGTGCTCCGCAACGAGAAGCCACCGCAATGAGAAGCCCATGCACTGCAATGAAGAGTAGACCCCGCTCGCCGCAACTAGAGAAAGCCCATGCAGAGCAACGAAGACCCAACGCAGCCAAAACTAAATAACTAAATAAATAGAAAAAAAGAAGAATTCTTGTACACCTATTTCCGCCCCCTAAAACCAGGTCCTGGCCGTGCCTGATATAACATCTATTTCTGGGCTCTGCCCACAGCCGGCAAGAACATTACATGTTTTTCTCCTTTGTTGGGTTATTTTCTGAGAACATCTTTGCGACCGGCTCCCTGCTGTATCCGTTTAAATTCTTCAGGAGCACCCAAACACTGATAAATATAAACAGTTTGTGATCGCATGAGTGCACACATGGTGGTCTTGCCGTCATATGCCTGGAAGGAGCTTCTGAGATGGAAGCAGTTTGGGGAAGAGAATATCTTTTCTGTTACTTTGAAGTGTAAACTTACTGTTGAGACATAGCTACTAAAAGAAAAAGGGTGGGGTCCAGTGGTTAAGACCTCACCTTCCAATGCAGGGGGTGTGGGTTCGATACCTGATCGGGGAGCTAAGATCCCACATGCCTCACGGCCACAAAATCAAAGCATAAAACAAGCAATATTGGGGCTTCCCTGGTGGCGCAGTGGTTGGGAGTCCGCCTGCCGATGCAGGGGACACGGGTTTGTGCCCCGGTCCAGGAGGATCCCACGTGCCACGGAGCGGCTGGGCCCGTGGGCCGTGGCCGCTGGGCCTGTGTGTCCGGAACCTGTGCTCCGCAGCGGGAAAGGCCACAGCAGTGAGAGGCCCGCATACCGCAAAAAAACCACAAAAAACAAAAAACAAGCAATATTGTAACGAATTCAATAAAGACTTTAAAAATGGTCCACATCAAAAAATCCTTTTTTAGAAAAAGGGTGTGGTGCTGAAGCTTAAGTATTTGCCTGGTGTATTGGCATGAGTTTGAATTGCCTGCATTTAGGTGGGTATCCCAAGTTCATACGTTCCCATTAAATTAAAATGTGGTCCTGGTAAATTAACTTAAATTATGCATGGTCTTATACACATACCCGGTTGGGCTCCTTTCACTCAGTCCTGCAGATAACCCTCTCTGTCTGGAGTATTTGCATGGATTTGCATTTCCCAAGACTTACCTTGTTCAGCATTGTCTTACTGCCATGCTAAGCCCTCTCTTGGATATTGGTCTCCTGTGCAAGGATTTCGGCTTTGCATTTAGCTTCCCGAGTCTGGTTTAACGGGCACAGTGAGCAGAGGAAGGCATGGGTCTAGAGCTTCAAGTGCCAGTTATCTCCGATGCTGAAACTTTGCTCTTTAGATTCCTGGAGATAAAAACCAAATGGTCACCTGACCCCGGCGCCCTTTTGGTCAGGTTCTCATCTTTCTGATTAAGGAGCAGAGCTGTGCCAGAGAAGACTAAATATACCATCATTTTCTTTAGATAGTCCTTTCTATGGCGTTTCATGTTTTCTGCCCCAAAGGGCTTCCGTAGGACTTTATTATATAATCGGTTTGTTTGTAAATGCTGTCAGTGAACTTCACACACGCTCTTAGATTCCACTTTACTTACCGAGTCTCAGGCTGCTGCTTTGCCTGCGTGGTGGGGCAGCAATTCCCCGGGAATCTCTGCACCTTCAGGGGCAGCCTTTATCCAGTGAATGACAGTGGGCAAATAGAAATATCTCAGCTCCCCTAACCCTGGTGATATCACCTCCTGTTTTCAAAGTTCTTCTGTAGGAGTGAGTCCACACACAAAAAAAATCACTTTTTCATCTCGAGGACTTCTTCTGGGGAACCCAGTCTACAACAGCATCCCAGTTGACCTTTTATCTATTTTGTTAGAAGAAATGGAGGATTTTCACTGGAAACTGACTGCCAGTTATCTCCGAGGAGAGACTAAACATGTTGACATTTTCTTAAAACAATCAGTTTTGCATAAGTAGAGAATTTTTCTGAACCGGATACTTCTTAGAACTGTGTCTTTTGTTCATCCTCCCCCTGATATGACATAGTTCAAGTCAGTGGACTAAGGATAGCACTTGTCTATTTTAAGGGTCCTTTTGGTGGGGACCTGATAATACAGAGTCAGGGAACCAGCCTTAAAGTCCTACTTACTGTTGAAATGGATCTGAATTGATGTTTGTGGAGAAGAGACAAGAGGAGACTCATGTTGGTTAATGGCATGGGGTCCAGTGGGGACATTTCATTTCAGATTAGGAAGGACTGGGGTCTGGAAGATTTTCATCATCTCAGAATGTTCTACAGGGCAGAGTTTATATAGTTTTTCAACAGTTGAAATCCTAGGAGTACTTCTCTGTTCCAGATGGCTTCCAGGCTGAAGATCCAGAAATTCAATTTGCTTCTCTGCTCTCTTTTTAAATGTTTTAATTTAATATTTTTAAAAAAAGTGAAATAGTTTGAAATGCAGAAAGATCCTTTAAAGCTGCAAAATCTCATTCTATCCCTTAGGCTCCCCCTATAGCCTGGCCCCCAGCAGAATGCAGAGTGGGTTTGCCTCAAACACACTTTTTCTACATAAAGTGCTATGTTTTAAAGGTTTTCCTATTTGAGACTAAAGGGCAAAAAAAGGGAAGGGTAATTAAAAGAAATAACAAACATAAATAAATTAGAGAAGTTTGCTTAAGTCTTAACTACATCCATCTTGAGTGTAGAACCTGCCTCTTCTCCCTGCTGTGTTTTCCTCCATAGCATGTATCACGTTCTAGTACACTATGCAATCTACTCATTTATGATGTTTATTAAGAGTCTTCCCTGACCAGAAGCCAGCTCGACGAGCGTGAGGATTTGGGCTTTTTTGTTCATTGCTGTACAAAGACTAGGAGAGTCCCTGGTACATACAGGGACTCAATGAATACTTGCTGAATGAAGGTGTGGAATCCCACTGGTGTGTCCTGCTGCTGTTTGGCTTATATATTTTGATTTGCTTGGACGCTCTCCTTTTAACCTCTACCATCCTGCCCTCCTTTTACTTCTAAGGGCGGAGCTCATTATCTGCTCTTAGGTCTTGGGCTACAGCTAGTCAATGTGAAGAGGGAGGGAATTCCCTGACGGTCCAGTGGCTAGGACTCTGTGGTGCTTCCATTGTAGGGGGCACGGGTTCGATCCCTGGCTGGGGAAGCAAGATTCCACAAGCCACGCAGCATCGTCAAAAAAATATATGTACATGAAAAGGGAGAAGAGGGGTGTGTGTGTGTGTGTGTGTGCGCGCGCGTGTGTGTGTGTGTGCGCATGTACAGCGGGGTGGAGAGATGGAGAAACCATTGAATGCAGGATATGTAGGATGAGGGTGGGGTCCTATGGATATATGTAGTTTTAAGAAGCATATTCAATAAAGTGATAGATATTTAGTCTGAAAGATGCTTATTTTTCCATAATGCAAACCACTAGAAGCAAGAAGTAAAGCTGGCCAAAGTCTAACCTGAGTGAAATGCATAGAAGGTGGGGCATTGCTCCTAAAGAAGGAGCTTCTAAGTATCTTATTATTGATTGATATGCCTGGTAAGAGCTTTCCATGAGGGTCAAAGGGAGGAAAAAATGGTATTAACGTTGGGGACACCGCACATGCGTCCTGATTGTGGTTTGTAACTTTTTTCAGCTGATGAAGAGGTTGAAATTCACTGTTTTTGCAGGACTTATGGGATGTTGATATTTCAATCCCATGAAAGTAGTTAAGAGAAATTCTACCATCTGGAAATCTGCCCTTGTTCTCTATGCAGTGTCAGATTTCAGCAATGGGCACACGTACCTATAATAGCTGGGTCTGAATTTTTCCTGAGGATCTTTATCTGCTTCTGTTAGAGTGATTTGTCTTTTATGAGCAGACTTCCAGTAGCAGAGTCCTGTGCCTTGAGAAAAGGTTTTGGGAGAAACTCTTAGAATGCACATTAAAAAAAAAAAATTAACATAGTTGATTTACAATATTGTGTATCAGGTGTACAGCAGAGTGATTCAGTTATATATATATATATATATATATATATATATATATATATATATATATATATATACACACACACACACACACACACATATATATATATCCAGATTATTTCCATTATAAGTTATTATAACATATTGAATATAGTTCCCTGTGCTATACAGTAATCCTTGTTGCTTATCTATTTTATGTATGGTAGTGTGTATCTGTTAATCCCATACCCCTAATTTATCCTTTACCTCCTTCCCCTGTGGTAACTAGAAGTTGGTTTTCTATGTCTGTGAGTCTGTCTTTGTTTCGTATATAGATTCATTTATATTATTTTTTAGATTCCATATATAAATGATATCATATAACATTTGTCTTTCTTTGTCTGACTTCACTTAGTATGATCATCTCAAGGTCCATCCTCTTTGCTGCAAATGGTATTATTTCTTTTTTATGGCCGAGTAATATTCCATTAGGTATAGGTACCACATCTTCTTAAGCCAATCGTCTGTTGTTGGACACTTGGGTTGTTTTACAAGGGACAAATTTAACCCTAGATGAATGCTTCCCTGTCTCCTGTGAACCAGAGAAGGACATCATTTTCCATGGTAGCTGCACATCCTGTGACTTCAGTTTACAGACTAGGTTCTGGACATGCATTTAGAACAGAATGTCGGACTTCCCTGGTGGTGTAGTGGTTAAGAATCTGCCTGCCATCACAAGGGGACACGGTTTTGAACCCTGGTCCGGGAAGATCCCACATGCCGGGGAGCAGCTAAGCCCGTGCGCCACAACTACTGAGCCTGCGCTCTAGAGCCCGCGAGCCACAACTACTGAGCCCGCATGCCACAACTACTGAAACCCGTGCGCCTAGAGCCTGTGCTCCACAACAAAGAGAAGCCACCGCAATGAGAGGCCCACACACCGCAAGGAAGAGCAGCCCCTGCTCGCCACAACTAGAGAAAAGCCCATGCGCAGTAACGAAGACCCAACACAGCCAAAAATAAATAAGTAAAAATTTAAAAAAAGGACAGAATGCCAACTGTTAAACAGCGTCTATCTTTGTGTCTAATGGTGCCACGGGGATATTTTTGAATTCATTCCCGATTACTAAGTACCTATGTTTTTGAACTTCCTTGATGTGTAAGCACTGTGCTCATACTAGGGATACAAGAAAGAGAAGGCCCAGCACAGTCAGAGTCTAATTGGAAAGAATAATTAATGAAAGCATAAATGAAGTAGATACGTAGATACATACATACATACATACATAAACAAACAGTGAAAGAATAAATTGGATAAACAAACAAACAAATAGCGAAAGAATAAATTGGAGTGTCTTAGGAAAGAATAAATAGTGAGCAAAAAGCAAAGAAATCAAACACGTGGCGGGCCCCCTGCCTGCTCCAGGCATGGTCTCCTTGGAGACGGTCTCAGTTAAAAATGGAGGAGTGGCGTTTGAGTCTCAGGGCATCTAGCGCAAATGACTAAGTCTCCCCAGTCTCCAGCGATGCTTGAATATCGTGCTGAACATTCTCCACTTCAGATGCCCTCGCAACCGTCTCCTGCCCTCCTCTGGGCTCCAGATGGCTGGCCCATAGTGGGCTGCATGAACAGATCCCTTTGTCCTTTGCTTTGCATCCGTTGGACTGTTGGGGAACTGCTGGATTATCCACAGGGCGTCCAAAGGAGTTTCAGGAGGGAGGTCAGGCTGTGATCCTCCCTGCTCTTTCCCTGTGAGACCACACTAGCTGATGTAGGGGGCTCCCCGTTTCTGGATTCTGGTGCCTGGTCCCTCAGACCCAGGATAGGAATGGCTCCGTCTGTACCTAAACTCACAGGACTTCCACACCCCCCCTGTGTACTCCCTTACCCCTCCTGAGCCAGTTTCTCACAAAATTGTGAGTAATTCTTCACTAAATCTTAATGACTTGTATTCGAGGATGCCGTCTTTTGCTGGATGTAATCTTGACTTTATAAATACCGTGCACACACACACACAAAATATACCATGCACAGAGTGGAAAATTCTAACAGGATACCCTGTGCAGTGTCCCCCTCTCCTTGCATATACGTCCTTCCTCTCTCTTTTATTCTTTCCTTCATTCCTTCCTTTGCTCTGTGTCTTTAGAATAAAGTAGCCAAAAGGTGACAGTGTATAGTATTTCAGTTCCTTCAGTACACAAGTGGCACATCCACATGCAAAGGATTTATCAGAGACAGTGTTCTCTTAGTAAACCATTTTTATCTCAGCCTCCCTGAGTACATGATAATCAAATTGTTGCAGTCATTGGCGCATTGAAAAAAAAATAAGATATAGTAGGTTTAATCCATCTAGACTGAAAAATGTTTTCCTTTATTTCAACTCAAATACTTAGTGGGGAGAATAAGGAAGCCTGCAGTCCAATGATTAAATAAATGGAAAAACAGTAGGAATGCAACTTCTCCCCTACTGCTCTGTGAAGTAGTGTATTTTAAGTCTTGTTTCCCACCGACTTGTGAATTGTGTATTAGTCCCATGCTTAAACTCACTACATCAAGCTTAAATTAAAGATAGTTCCAATTCTCCAGCTCTTGATGGAGTTTGAACTTACAACTTGACTTCTCCTTCCTTTTACTAACAAAACCTTTAGTGCCTCTGTCGTAATTTTATTTCATAGGGTTGTTAGTCCAGCAAATGCTGTTTGTGACGTCTTAGGATTGTGTGAATACGGGCTTTCATACCAGGCAGGTTCAGCCAGCCTAATCCAGGCATAAGAGCCATGGAACCAAGAAGAGGGCTGACAGTGGAGGGATTTATGTCTGTGGACCAACACGAGGGGAGAGGCTCTCTTTCATTGAACGGTGTATATTAAAGGACGCTTCTCGTGTACCCCTGCCTGATTGCATTTTCCTTCTCTCTTCCCCTAGATACGTGCACCGTCTTGAACTGTTGTTTCCCATCCTTATTCACATCTTCATACTTTTGTAACAGGGTCGTGCATTCCAAAATGGTGTTTGTTTTACATAGTTTAAGTGTTTATAAACATAGAGTGATACCATATATCTTTCTGCAACTCGGGCTTGGAATTTTATCCTTAAGGAAATGGGGACTCCCTATAGACATTTCAGCTGGAAAAGGGATTTTGAGGCTGAGTTTCCTAAGAACTCTGTGAAATATTTTAGCCTAATATAAAGACAAGATGATGGAGATTAAGAGAGCTTGCAGGAGGGTGCTTCCCTGGTGGCACAGTAGTTAAGAACGTGCCTGCCAATGCAGGGGACACGGGTTCGAGCCCTGGTCTGGGAAGATCCCACATGCCACGGAGCAACTAAGCCCGTGCGCCACAACTACTGAGCCTGCGCTGTAGAGCCCACGAGCCACAACTTCTGAGCCCGCGTGTCACAACTACTGAAGCCCACGTGCTTAGAGCCTGTGCTCCACAACGAGAGAAGCCACTGCAATGAGAAGCCCGCGCACCGCAACGAAGAGTAGTCCCCGCTCGCCGCATCTAGACAAAGCCCGCGCGCAGCAACGAAGACCCAGCGCAGCCAAAAATAAATAAATAAATAAATTTATTAAGAAAAACAAAAAAGAGAGAGCGAGAGCTTGAGGAATTTCCTCGAAGCCATGCTTTCGCAGAATGAGGACAGGACATGAACCAAGCTCCAAAGCTCTTGCAGGGTCTTAGGGGAAGGGCAGGCTTGAGAAGTAAAGCAGATGGGAAGAGATGTCTGAGACTCCGTGACCTGGAGGTCTTCAAGTGCACTGCTGGCTTGGTTCTGGGTTAGAGTGAAGGAGTTCCATTCCTCTGTGTGTGTCTGAGTTACCTTGTGAGATCTGTCCCGGTTGACGGGGTGGTGGACAGGACGTTCTCCATCCCTGAAGCCACGTACTTCAGTAACAGGTCCTGGAAGTTGGAGGTTTTGCCCTTTTCTGTCTAGAACCTTCTGCTGTTGGAGCCGGTCTGTGCAGGTACATCTACTAGATGGGCTGGGGTCATCCGTGAGGCATCCCTGTTTCCTGTAGAGTTCAGCAGAGCCACCCTCTCGCTGTCTGTGGATTTCATCTCTGGCTCTGGTCGGTCCGCTGTGAAGGAGCTGGTGATGTGGGGGCTTCCTGTTTCAGAGTTCAAGATTGCCAACACCCAACAAGGTCAACCTGACTGTACTTCTCACTTCAGAACTTCCTTGGTTATGATCCCCTGCTCGGAAATTCTAAAAGGAACTTGATGGTGTTGCAATTCTGACACCGCCATCAAAAAAGATCACTCTGACAAATATAAGGATGGAAGAATCTTTAAAAATGCATATAGTTATATAAGGCTGAGTACCTCCTGACAGTGGAATACGGCGTGGTTGCAAAAAGGATGACAAAGTGCTTTATTCACCGCTATATAAAATCTCCAGAAAGCTGTTAAGTAAATAAAAGTGAGGAACAGGAGAGTTTATGTAATATGCTACTTTTTGTTTAAGAAAGGGGAGTGATAAAATAATTCATACGTGAATACAGAAACATTAGAAGGATACAGGAGGAGTGGCCAGAAATGGAGGAGAGGGCTAAGTAGGTAGAAGACTGTGATACATGCCCTTCAATATAATTGTTGTTTTGAAGCATATACGTTTTTACTTATTAAAATACATTTCAACAAGTAAGATGTAATTCAGTTGCTATTTAATTGACATTAATTTCCTATAGTTGATCATTTTGCTATGCTTATGTAAAATGATAACATTAGAGGCTATGAGGTGAGGGCAAAAAGGAAACGATTATTTTTTCAGCTTTTCAGTAAGTTTAACATTCAACTAAATAGTTCAAAATAAAAAAAAAATTTTTTTTTAAAGGTGATACACAAACAGCTGTTAAGCACATGAAAAGGCGTTCAGCATCATTGGCTATGTGAGAAATGCAAATTAAAAGCACAGCGAGACACTATTTATATAGCAAACAGAATGGCTAAAATTTTTAAAAAATGACAACAAACATCTTATGGGAGAAACTGGCTCTCTTATGTCCAACCACACTGGAATAAGGTTGGACAACTTCTTACAAAATTAAATATGCATCTGTCTTTTGACCCAGAAATTCTACTTTTAGGTGTTTACCCATGAAAACTGATTATGCAAGAACGGTAATAACAGCTTTAGTTACAATTGTCCCAAAGTGGCAACAACCCAAATGTGCAAGAGGAGAAGGGGTGAACTGTTTGTCATAGTCACACGATGCATGTGTTTATTGTATATTGTTCAAAGGAACAAACTGCTGATGCATCCAACAACATGGATAAAGCACAGACATAACAATGAATAAAAGAAACCTGGTGCTGAAGAATTCATACCGCACTTATATGAGATGCTAGAGCAGGCAAAACTAACCCAAGGGGAAAAGAAATACAGCTGTGGGTGCCCTTGTTGGAGGAGTGACTGGGAAGAGACAAGAAAGCTTTCTTTTTTAAAAAAATGTATTTTTTTTTAATTAAATTAATTTTATTTTTGGCTGCGCTGGGTCTTTGTTGCTGTGCACAGGCTTTCTCTAGTTGTGGCGAGCCGGGGCTACTCTTGGTTGCGGTGCACGGGCTTCTCATTGCAGAGGCTTCTCTTGTTGCAGAGTACGGGCTCTAGGCGTGCGGGCTCAGTAGTTGTGGCTCACAGGCTCTAGAGCACAGGCTCAGTAGTTGTGGCGCACGGGCTTAGTTGCTCCGCGGCATGTGGGATCTTCCCGGACCAGGGCTCGAACCCGTGTCCCCTGCTTTGGCAGGCGGATTCTTAACCAGTGCGCCAACGGGGAAGCCCAGGAGAGCTTTCTGAAGAGATGGAAACATTCTGTATGGCACTAGAGTTCTGGATTATGGAGCTATATCCATTTGTCAAAACTGTGCAGTTAATTTTTGTGTATTTCAAGTGTAATACTTGTGTATGCATATTTTATTTCAGAAAAAGGACTGCAAAAATGATAACTCTATGGGAGGTGGGAGTGGACAGAGATATAGATGACAGATTAGCAAAATGTTGGTAATTATTGAAGTGGAGAGAGAGATTCTTGGGATTTCATTACATAATTTACTTTTTAGATAGTTGGTATTTTCCATAGTGAAGGTTCACAATAATTTTAAAAAGCAAAGCAAATACCAGTTGTTTTTTAAAGGGAAGCAGTTGCTTTTTCCCCCTATTAAGATGGGAGTTTTACGGTGTGTTGTACGCGGACAGGAGTAATAGGGCCCTGGGGGCCGAGGGGAGCATTTGGCAGCACTAGATGGCGACACGAGTTGCCAGATGGCATTGACAATTAAAAGAACATCTTAAAATGTGCAGTGGCGAGGTTGTAATAGAAAAAGAACGTCAGGAAAAAGAAAAAGAACGCCAGGATCATCGAATCCCAGGCCTATGGAAAATGCTCACGAAACCTAAACAGTACTTTTGAATTAGCTTTTGGCTAAGAAGACCAAGTGGACCCAAGCCCATTACTGAGAGCGGATGGTAAGTTAACAGACGTAAAGGGAGACCAGGACTACTTCAAAGCCAGGTTTTCCTTTGCCTTTTCTACACAAGAAAATGGTATTCACATTTTAAAGGTTAAAGCAAGTAGAGTTGGGAGGGATTTAAGCCTTCGATAAGTGAGGAAACAATGAGCGGACACGACTTGATAAAATAAATTCAAACTCAGGGACAAAGGCTGTTAGCTAGTTCAGCCCACTGAGTAGTCATGGTTCACAAGAGAGTATGGAGGGGTAAGAGATGACTAATGTTGACCCAGTTTTTTCTTTTTCATTTTCTTTTGCTTTTTTTTTTAAGGCAAGGATAACATTCTGGAAATTACAGACAGGTCAGTTAGATAGATGATAATCCTTAACATTCTAGAAGAGATCCGCTAACAGATGTCTTGAGGGCCCCTAACAAATGAAATAGTGATTTCTAGAAGCTCCGTTGGTTTGTTTGCTAAGAGCCATTCCCTGCTCTCCTAGCTTTATGAGAATCCGTGGGTATAACTTGTCTGGTCATCATGTATAAATGAATGTGGGTAAAGCCAGAGATTTCTGCAACTGTTTATTTACAGGCGGTTGAACAAGGCTGGTGATAATTTTGCCACCCACTGCAAGGCTGCGTGTTTGGATCTCACGCGTGGAAAGGGTCCTGAAGCTAGTGCATGCAAATGACGGATTTCTGTCTGCAACTATGCCTACGTTTACCTATTCATCCATATCTCTGAGGCTCCATCTACCTAACTACACATCATAAAATTAAACCACCTTCTTCCTTATTTACACATTAAAAATTAGCCACTTGCTCTGCTTAGGGAATGGAGTGGCCCTATTGTTTGAATGTTCTGTTTAAGGTTATGGAAACACTTTCTTTCTTCTCTTGTTCTTGTAAATAATCCACGATTGTATCAGCAACGTCTTCCAGTATTTCTTTTCTTTTTTGACCACACCATATGGCATGGTATGCGGGATCTTAATTCCCCAACCAGGGATCGAACCCTTGCCCCCTGCAGTGGAAGCATGAAGTCTTAACCACTGGACCGCCAGGCAAGTCCCCTTCCAGTCTTATTAAATAGAGCACACAGAACAAAAGTTATCACATGCTTGGTGATTCCTCATCTTGCAAATCATCAAGGGTGTTTGAACTTAGGTTATTTTGGAGGAGAGGCAGAGGAGGAAGAGAGAGCTGGGCAAGGGGCAGAATAAATAGTGACAACTTGGGGTCGTTACTAGAATTAGATTTTAATTACTCTCTTGTACTTTTCATTCTTTTCTGTCCTAAAAGTGAAATTCTAAAGTCATTATTAGAGGCTTCTGGATATTTGTCTTAAGGGCCACCTGTCTTTTACGAAAAGTATTTGTGATGGTTTTTTAAAAAATCAGTTAGTGAAGGTGCTATTCTAAAGCACTACCTTACGATGTGGAGAAAAAATGCTACACACTGTTCACGTACTGTCATACATCAAATTTCTATTACTACGTGCACGTAGCCCCTTAGCTAATAATCACCGATGAATTAGAAAAGCAGGGATTTACGGTGGCCCATCCAACTCCCAGCAGTGTTAATGAGCGTTCCCGATGATTCTGCAAAGATGAGGTTGAAGCAAATTGCTGAGAGAATACTGACATACAGCCTTCTCATAGTTTTTTTCATTAACATTGTGCTACAATTTTAAGAACCATCTCTCTTTAGTTATCAGCCATTTAGTGAGGAAAATCAATTCTGGTTTTAAGACACCTTCTCACTTCCTGCCCCACTACCTTCTGACTTGCACTGATTATTTTTGGGTGTGTGATACTGTTGGCAGCCTTCAAAAAGATGATAACTTAGCACATAATTATGTGATGTTTGGAGCAGTTCTCTAACATATTCCTCGGTTGTCGAAACTGTAATCTATTGGAGAAAAGGAATGGTATTTTGAACTTGTTTGATAATCTCAGTCTGAAATATAATTATGATTGAAGTAACTCTAATAGATACTTTATAATAACAATCTCAGTCGTGGATATGATGATGGAGAGGATGTGAGATTCAGGGTCAGAAGATCTGGGCATTTACCAGCTCTGTGACATTGGGCAAGTCACCCCCTTCTTCTAGCTTCAGGTTTTTTCCTCTACAAAGGTGGGAGAATGGTAATCACTTTGTAGGATTGGTGCAAGAGTTGTCCAAGACAATGCATGGGACAGCTGTATGGAGTATATACATAAGAACGTCTTAGCTTCTCTTCATGTTTCATCACTTGCTTTTCCTCCCATTTCCTTCCTTTCCTTTATGATTTAAATACCTTGCAGGACATTTGGTGCTGTCCAAAACATCCATAAGATGTTTGGTCCATAAGACATTTGGACCACACCAAAAGTTCCTTGATATTAGGTCACGTTTGGTCCTGTCCAAAACATCCATGGCGTCATTTGGTCCACGCCAAAAGGTCCTTGATATGTGGTCATATTTGGTCCTGTCTAAAACGTCCATGGAGACAATTGGTCCACACCAAAAGGTCCATGATATTTAGTGCCGTCCAGAACCATTTGGCATGGACCAAATATGCTCTTGGATGTTTTGGACAAGACCAAATATCAAAGATCGTTTGGCAAGAAACAAATGTCTTATGGATGTTTTGGACAGGACCAGATATCAAGGATCTTCTGGCCTGGACCAGATGTCTTATGGATGTAGTGGACAGTACCAAATACCTGCTTACCAAAATAAGCTTCTCTTCTCTTGCTGCTCTGAGAACAAAAATTTCCTTAGTTTGTTTTGTGGGCAGTCTTTCAGAATTCACATCTTGACTGCATAATTCATAAACCCTATGGTCCTTTTGACTTACCGTGTATAATTTGGTGTTCAAAAGTATCAGAAAATCAAGTTAAAGCCAGATACTTCAAAGACATGGAACTTATGAGTTTGATTTTGATTTGCTGAGTCCAGTGTAGGTGGAAAGTCTCAAGAAGCAGAAATATTGAGGAGAGTTAGAATAGTCAAAAAATAATAACAAAGAATTAATATCAAAATGTAAATATAGGAATGTTAGCAAAGAAAACACATAAAAATGTCAAAATTATGTTAGAAGTAACAATGCCACAGACTCTTTGCTTAAGATCTCTGGGCATCCTGCAATCAATATCTTCTAAAATTTCACTTTCACACCTTTATTAGCCGATTTATGATGTGAATAAAATGTAGATTGAAATTTTTCTTAACCTTAGGCAGAGGATGAAATACTTTCAAAAAGTGGGATAGGCTTATTTGTTTTGTGGGTTTGACCAGTAACAGAAATAATGCTTTCTGGGCCGTGGTGTTTATTTCTAACACACTCTAGCAGGCTTGAGACCATGAGCGACTTTATATGTCTTAAGGCAAGACACCGCTACGGCTTCTAGTCAAGCCTATGGGAGTTGCTGATTAGAAATGCTGAATGTCTAAGTTTAGAAATAGTCTGTTGCACAACTTTTGTACCCTTGGATACTGAAAGTATGAATCATTAGTCAGTCAGTGTTCCTGTGATGGTTAATATTATGTGTCAACTGGAGTGGACCATGAGGTGACTAGATATTTGGTCAAACATTATTCTGGGTGTTTCCCTGAGGCTGTCCCAGATGAGATGAACATTTAAATCAATAGATTGACTAAAGCAGATTGCCCTCCATATTGTGGTGGGCCTCACCTAATCAGTTGAAGGCCTGAGTAACACAAAGGGCCGACCTTCCCTGGAATAAGAGAGAATTTTGTGTTTGGTGGTGTTCAAACTGGGACATTGGCTCTTCCTGGTTCTACAGTAGCTCCTGGCCTTTGCATTTGAACTAGGAGATCAGCTGTGCAGATTTTGGATTTGCCTGTCTCCTTAATAATGTCAGCCAATTCCCAATAACAGTATATATATTATAGATGTTCTGTTTCTCTAGAGAACCCTGTTTCGTTTCTCTGGAACTACCCTCTCAACTTATATAGACATCATAAAAATGGGTTAAAGTCTTTTCCCAAAACTCCCAGGTCATAGGTCAGTACAACAGCATTCCATCAGTATAAATGATTCTTCAGGACCTCATTTGGAATGCAATGGCAGAATTCAGACTTTCTGCTTAGGAACAAAGATCATTTCATTGATTATCTTCATTTTGTGCTCATTTACCCTCATTTAAATCAACAAACCTAAGCTCAAACCCAACATGCATGAGAGACAGATTATTATCAGATAAGGTTCTTGCATAATTGCACTGACTTGTGTGAAGAACTCTTTGGGGGACTTGGGGAGAGGGTCTGACCCGGAAATATACAGCGGTCAAGGTCAGACACATATCATCTTTTGAGAAGCTGCTGAGAACTGAAGTCACCCTTTCATCATGAGAAGAAACAGAGCCTTTCTGTTCATTTTTCTCCTTGCAGCCACAGAGCCGCATCAGTGCCATGAGAGACACAGCTGGACAGAGCCCAGGAGAGACATAAGAGCTTCTTATTAGGGGTCAGAGAACTTTTCTGCAAAGGGACAGATAGTCAACATTTTAGGCTTTGCTGGCCAGTGTTGGTCACAAAGAACTCAACTCTACTATTTTAGTGCAAAACTCACCGTGGCCGTTTCATACACAATGAACATGGCTGTGATTCGATAAATCTATATTTATGGACCCTAAAATTTGAATTTCATATACTTTTCACATGATATATCATTGTCTTTTGATTTGGGGAGAAAACTATTAAAAAAAATAAGAACCATTCTTAGTGTACAGTCTGCAGAGCATCAGGCAGCAATCTGGATCTGACCCATCGGGTGCAGGTTGCAAGCCCTGTTCTATAGAATCAGCTTCACTGGAGCTTTCGATGTGCAAGTATTCACCAAGGAAAGGAATAGTCCCTTTCCCCTCCCCGGACGGAATATTACAGAAAGCGCTGAATTTAATGAACACCCCTACTAATATTTTGTCCACATCTATATTTATCTAATTAATATGGTATAACAATAATAAAAAGAATGGTGGAAGGAACCTTATTACCTATATGTATACATTATATATATGTATATATTATATATATGTATATGTTATATATGTATAGACTATATATATGTATATATATTCGTTTATGGTATCGGTATTTCATTCCTACTCCTCTCTGAAAGGTACCAATCAAAGCCAGTTATAAAACACTGAAGTTTTAGCCAGATCTCATTATGAGAAACATTATAAAGATGATCGTGGATTTTTTTTTTTTTGAGGGGGTCATCCACCTGGTCTAGGGTGGGTCCCTGAATTGATGTGGGTCTCAGGCTTTTCATCACTAGAAGAGGAGATCGGTCTGGTTCAAGTGTAGGCAAACTTCTTCCTACAATGCCAGACAGTAGATATTTTCAGGGGCCATCCCACTTCTGTTGGAACTATACAAGTCTGCCGTTAGAATGCTCAAAAGAAGTTATCACAATAGGGACAGCATGTAATCAAAAGGCAGAGGCTGGGTTCCGTTTTAAAACGTTATTTACAAACGTAGGCAGGAATCCAGGTTTGGGTCCTAGTTTCATGACCTCTAGTTAAGATGTTCTTAAAATACCATCACGGACCTGGAAATCAGATGAATGTCGCTTCACCGAAGTGGACCACCAGAGGAGGCCTGGCAAAGCTTTCTCCCTTTAGCTTTCCAAGAAGTCATTTTCACCTGCCTTTTATAAATAGAAAAACTGGTGCAAAAGGAGTGCTAGTTGCATGTGGTAATTATGTCTTTCCTTAACTCATTTCTTCCATAAGACGAATCAGGAGCTCAAAGAAACTGGTATGTTTTCAAAAAAGAGCAGTGCTTCATGTGGAGGTGACTTACAGAGAAGCATTCACTACCGTTATTTCATCCCTTATTTGCTGGGTGTGGAGACTTGTGCATTTTGAATGTTGTCAGCAGCAAACTTCATTTGCAGCATTTTCTGTGTCCTTTTGTTTACAAGGTAAGCAACGGGTGAAATTTCAATTTCCACTGGGTCATTTGTAGAGACGTGGATGGACCTTCAGAAAGAGAAAAACAAATATTGTGTGTTAACACATATATGTGGAATGTAGAAAAATGCTACAGATGGGGATTCCCTGCGGGCGCAGTGGTTGGGGGTCCGTCTGCCGATGCAGGGGACACGGGTTCGTGCCCCGGTCCGGGAGGATCCCTCGTGCCGCGGAGCGGCTGAGCCTGTGAGCCATGGCCGCTGAGCCTGCGCGTCCGGAGCCTGTGCTCCGCAACGGGAGAGGCCCGCGTACCGCAAAAAAAAAAAAAAAAAAAAAAAATGCTACAGATGAACCGGTTTGCAAGGCAGAAATAGAGACACAGATGTAGATAACAAACGTATGGATACCAAGGAGGGAAGGAGGGTGGTATGAACTGGGAGATTGGGATTGACATATATACACTAACATGTGTAAAATAGATCATGAGAATCTGCTGTATAGCACAGGGAACCCCACTTCGCTGTACAGTAAAACCTAAGACAACGTTGTAAAACAACTCTACCCCAATAAAAAAGTTTTTATTTTAAATTTCAATTAGCATCCTAACAAACTAGAGTCGTCCTCATGTGGAACTCTAGTTTCTTATTTCATTATTTCTCACATGTACTATTCTAGGGAAAACAGCGTAGAGGTCTATAACTTCAGGCTACAGGAAGCCAAATGTCTAATGAAAATCCCAGGAAATGTATTTGAAGTCTCCCCAGAAGGGGCTTGCATTCCTTGAAAGTGCTAAGGGCCATGCCTGAGCCCGTCCCCCTTTAGTGAGGGATTCTGACAACCCTCTCCCATATTACAAGACAGTCTCCATGGGAAGGCTTGGAGCTTCTGTGAACACAGGTGTGAGTGTTGTGTAAATGGTTTGCTGGATGGAGTGGTATGTGTGTGACTTTCATGGGTCGTGGCTTCCAAGGAAATACACTGTGAGGGGTGAGATGCTCTTGTAAGGAACACACACACACAGCACAGTGGCTCCTGGAAGCTGCTGAATTAACAAAAATTAAACCAACGAAGAAGAATACCTTGTACGTGAATGGGCCGTGGTGATGGCGATGCTCCATCAGCTTAGCACAGTGCGATGCAGAAAATTGCATGGATGCATTTTCTTTATGAAAGAGCTCAGTGAGAATATCTGCAGGTGTTTTAGGCAGATGGAATTGGGAAATCTTTTCTCAAGTTGCCTCTTCAAGAACGTGGAGCTTGGGACTTCCCTGGGGGTCCAGTGGTTAACACTCGGCACTTCCACTGCAGGGGGCATGGGTTTGATCCCTGGTTGGGAAACTATGATTCCGCATGCAGCAGGGCATGGCCAAAAATTAAGGAAAAAAAAAAAAAAAAGAAAGAAAGAAAGTGGAGCTTGTAAGAGTTGCAGCAAACCAATCTGGATATTAAGTTGACTGTTAGTGTCGATTTTTCTTCCAGATGTGTCACATTTTGGTTGATAGGAGACTAAATGCTGATCTTTGAAATTCCTGATTTGGGATGAATTTTTCTAATGATCCATTGAAATGTTTCATGTAAAATCTTAAAATCAATGTGTGGTTTGAGTTACGCTTTAATGATCTCAGATTTTTGGTGTATCAGCAAGTGGCCTGAAGGTGTAATTAACTGATGGTTGTTAAATATTTATTTGGTGACTTGATTTAATTTCAGTTTCCTCCACTAGATCAACATTAATTGAAGACTGAGACTTTGTTACCTCAGCATATAGTAGTCGGTACTCAATGAATATTTGTGAAATGAATTAAAAAATGAATGAATGTTATATTTGAATATAACATTAAGTTTTCCCTTATGTGTGTAAGATAATCCATAAATATTTATTTTAGGGATTTAAATAGAAACTCCTTGAGTTCCTATTCTTTTATTTCTAAAGTGCTACTCAGAGGAATTACCTGAAAAGAGTCTAAGATCCTTTTAGCTACACTAACATTTGCGTATATAAGTCAAATTTACATCAGCTCCGTGTTTCCTGTTTGGGTCAGGGTCTATAACCAAGCCAGAGGAATTTAAAACACCTGGGTTCTTTTGTGTGCTACTTCATGAGACCTGAGGTATGTTTAGAGAGTTCTTTGTCTCCTGGTGATTTTTCTTTTCTTTTCTTTTTTTTAACACCTGCATAATGGGTGAGGTCCTTCAGGGAGAGCATGTAGAACAAAAAACGAAAGGAACCAAGTGCAGAAAGTGTATGTATACGTTAAAATTTTAAACATGCAAATAATTAAATATTTGTCAAGTTCCCAAAGGTCTGGGAATAAAATGAGATAAAAATGAGGCAGGCTTAGTAAGGCTAAAGAGTGGTCATGGTGTGGAGCATTGGATAGAAATTGCAGCGAGGACCTAATCGTACTAAAGCCAATGAAAGCAGCATAAACCTTGAACATTCTATTCTGTGTCATTTTAAAATGTTAATATAAGAGATAGTCTCTCTTATCTGTAATGTCAAGCGCAGAGAGTTAAATTCATATTTTACAATATTTCTTCAATTTGAAAATATGGAAATCAGTCAATATTGTAACACACCTTAAACACATAGGCATCAAACGTATGACATTTTAACCTATCAGATTAAAGTTAAAAAGAAAGAAAGAAAAAAAAAAGTAAAAAAATAAAAATAAAATAAAAATAAAAAGTAAAAAAAAAAGAAAGAAAGAAAGTGTCAAGTGCTGGTGAAAATAGGAGCAACTTTCATACATACTTAGTAAATTATTACAAAAAATCATTGGGTGGTGTCAGTTTAAGTTGAAAATACACCTACTCGATCAGACAGGAATTCTACTCCTAGATATGTATCCCTGAGAAATGAGTGCATATTCCCATCAAAAGATACAGATAATACTGTTTCCAGGAACTGTGTTCATCATAGCCCCAAACTGTATAGACCCCAGACGTCCATCATTAAGATGATGGAATTGTTCTCTATTCGTAATATAGAATATTATATATTAGTAAGGGAATGACTGATTCACGTAACAGTGTGAGTTGAATATCACACATATAATATTGAGCAAACTAAGAAACACAGAGAAGAGTTCTTGTATGTTTCCACGGCTATAGGAATTTTCAAAACGTACACAATGTATGATGGGAACAAAAACAGTGGTTAACTCTGGGGAGATGTTGATTGAAAAGGGAGCCTTTAGGTGGTGAGGGAGAAGTTTTATGTATTAATCTTGGACTTGTTTGCAGGGACATATTTGTGTAGAAAAAATTATCAAGCTCTGCTCATGTGCCTTTTTTTTTTTTTTTTTTTTTTTTTTTGCGTTATGTGGGCCTCTCACCGTCGTGGCCTCTCTCATTGTGGAGCACAGGCTCCGGACGCGCAGGCTCAGCGGCCATGGCTCACGGGCCCAGCCACTCCACGGCATGTGGGATCTTCCCGGACCGGGGCACGAACCCGTGTCCCCTGCATCGGCAGGTGGACTCTCAACCACTGCGCCACCAGGGAAGCCCTCATGTGCCTTTTAATATAAGCTATAGTATAAGTAATAGGCACTGTATTTTAGAATCCATTATTTAAAGTTGAGTGTTTTCATAAAAATATACTCTTTCCTTCTTAATTTCCAAATTGGGAATTTCACCATCCCAACTTTATGCATTTCAGCCATATCTCATGAGGAAGAGTTAGAATTAAAATATGTAGATTTTATAAGAAAGAAAAAAAGAATCTCCCAGGTATCCCACTGCCCCCTTCGGTTTGCCTTGACAGGAAGTCATTATTTCTGTATGATTGAAAGTAGGGCCGTGTGTTGGCCAAGCCCCAGTTATGTTTCCTGCAAGCCAGTTCGGGAGCTGAGGAGTAATGCAATTACTTCTCAGGGTTTGTGAAGAGCACTTCATATCCATTACTGCTGGACTCTGAAGTCCTTCCTTGTATAGGTTTTTGCCAGTGGAAAGCTAACATAATCATGCAGGATCAGGGGCAGTTATAGGATTTCCTTGGAGTCTCCTTTTCCTAATGAATATGCTCCTTCATTGTCATGGATTGACCTTTGAACACTAATGTAAATCTTATGACTGATTGTTTTATTAATAGCTAGAACCTTGCTCGCTGGGGTTTGTTAAGTCACCCTAAGCAAGGGCCACCTGCAATGAATCTTTTTCTAATTCTTGACACAATGGTTTACAATTATTGATTTCTTTGTTTAAAACCGATTAGATATTTTAGTCTTTTACAAACTGACACAAAACTGCGGGTCACCGAAGTGACTGGAGTGTCAACAGAAAAGAGCCCTTAGCCAGCCATCGAAGTTTGGTCTCTAAAGCTAAAATTCATTTACATGCAAAAGTAGCTTTAAGCCGAGAGCATCCTTTGCAAGGATCCACAGATTCCACTCACAGAGCTCTGTTTGATCTGTCCCATGTCTTCGGTTGGTGACTGACAAGGACAATTCAGACCTGCCTTGTACCTTATAGATCAGAGGCACCAGGTACAGATTTAGCCCTGAGTATCTCTGTCACTGAGTGTTCAGGACCAGCAGCAAGAGAGAAAGTACCCAGGCATCTTTATACGATAGCTGTTTATATTCTGAACCTTTCTCTGAAACAAAATGGTAGGCGTTCACTGTCCAAGCCAATGGAAACATGATCATGTGTCTCGTGATTGCGGGATGCAGCCATTTCATGTTTTCCTTTTCTCAATTCACTTTGCTCCTGGGAAATGGACCCTTAAAAAAAAAAAAAAAAAAGTAACCTCAAGTAGGGCAGGAAATGACAATCCTGCCCGAGAGGAACACAGGGACATCACTTTCGTGTTCTCATGATTCATACTGTACTGTCTCTTGAACTCTCAGCCTCTTGTGCTCTCTCCGCTTAGTTTCTGCTGACCGTTTAATTCATCTCTCGGACCTCCTATTGCTCCTGACTGATTTACTGCTCTAGCTCTCTCCCCTGCGGCTTGGTATCCTGCTGCATTTCTTGCCTTCTTTTGCCTGCATTGGCACTTCTGGGTACATCAAACTTTTTGTCACTGAAGTCTTCTGCTAGGCTGCCAAAGCCCCTCCCACTGAAATATCCTAATAGGACGATCTATCAGTTCTTTCCTCATATGGGTCCTGCTGGGAAAATACTTGCTCCACAGTGCTGGCAGATAAATATTTTGCTTTTGAATATGTCTTTTCTGTTACCTGGAGATTGAGGGGGATATATCCTGTAGGAAAATACCTTTAGCCTTACAACTTTTTTCTCTAAGATTAAAAATATGTTCCAGTTAGCTTAATATGCCAGTTAATATTTCTTTATCTGTACTAGAACACATGGCATCCACATATACTTGACCTTTGAACAACACACGGGGTGGAGGTGCTCACCCCCGGCAGAATCAAAAATCAGTGTATAACTTTTTTTTTTTTTTGGCTGCGTTGGGTCTTTGTTGCTGCGCGTGGGCTTTCTCTAGTTGCAGTGAGCGGGGTCTACTCTTCCTTGCAGTGCACGGACTTCTCATTGCGGTGGCTTCTCTTGAACAGAGCATGGGTAGGCACGTGGGCTTCAGTAGTTGCAGCATGCGAGCTCAGTAGTTGCAGCACGAGAGCCCTGGAGCACGCAGGCTTCAGTAGTTATGGCACATGGGCTCAGTAGTTTTGGCTTGTGGACTCTAGAGCGCAGGCTAGTAGTTATGGCGCGGGGAATTAGTTGCTCCGCCGCATGTGGGATCCTCCCAGACCAGGTCTCGAACCCATGTCCCCTGCTTTGGCGGGCGGACTCTTAACCACTGCGCCACCAGGGATGTCCCAAGAATCATTGTATAACTTTTGATTCCCTAAAAATGTAACTGCTAATAGCCAACTGTGGACCAGAAGCCTTACTGATAACAAAGTTGATTAACACTTATTTTGTATGTTATATGTCTATCTACATATATTTTCTGCATTCATGATATACCTAAATTTTTCTTAATTAAAAAAAAAGTATTTCTAAGCTGTGTGGTTCATCTGAGACTTTTTTCAAATTGCTGCAAATCTCCAAAAAATTTTTCCAATATTTTTATTGAAGAAAATCTGTGTACAGGTGGACCTGCCCAGTTCAAACCCTAGCTGTCCAAGGGTCAACTGTAATTAAAATATAAAGCATCTGCGTTTCTATGATTCATTTACTTACTTTTAAAATTTATTTTATTGAAGTATAGTTGATTTACAATGTTGTGTTAATTTCTGCTATACAGCGAAATGATTCAGTTATACATATATATTCTTTTTTATATTCTTGTCCATGATGGTTTATCACAGGGGATTGAATATAGTTCCCTGTGCTCTACAGCAGGACCTTGCTGTTCATCTATCCTATATACATAATAGTTTGCAACTGCTAATCCCAACTCCCAATCCACCCCTCCCCCGCCACTCCCCGCCTTGGCAACCACAAGTCTGTTCTCTATGTCTGTGAGTTTCTTTCTGTTTCGTAGATAAGTTCATTTGTGTCATATTTTAAATTCCACATATAAGTGATATATATAATTTATTTTCAAATGCATGTTTACTCTTGTAATGCATTCTACAATGCTAGAATTTTTTGCCACTATCAACAAAAGTTGCCTTGTCAAGATTGCCAATGATCTTTCTATTAAATCTAGTGGACAGTCCTTATGCCTCATTTTATCTGATCTATTAACAGTATTTGACACAATTGAATACTCCCTCCTACTTGATAAAATCCTTCTTTACTCAGATTCCAAGAAAAATACTTTGCTGATTTTCCTCTGTCTGCTCTGGTCAATTGCTATCAATCTCCTTAACTGTTTCCTCCTCTCTCCCAATTCTGAAAGTTGGAGTGTGCCCCCGTGTTCCTGCCTTGGACAGTTTCTTTTCCGTCTGCATTCACTGCCTTGATGATCGAGTCTAATATCAAGTGTTAACTGTTAACTCCACGGTGTCGACTCCCACTTTATACCCCCTGACCTGAAATCCAGACTCACAAATCCAACTTTCACCTCAACGTTTCCACTGGAATGTCTTACAGGTGTCGCTCGTGTTGCGTGTTAAACTCTCGTCCCCTCTCTTGAAACCTGCTAGTGGTCTTCACCAGAGGAAATGATGATTCTTTCCTGCCAGTTACTCAGACCATTGGTTTTGAGCGACTCTCCTCCAATTTCGTGTGCTTCTGTCCAAACAGTCCCACTGGCAATCTTCTTTTGAAGAATGGTCTTCCTAGGACCATAGTCAGGCTACTGGAAGCACATTGCCCACAATTTTCTAGTCCTAGGAGACGTGCTCTTATTTTCAAGGTGGTTTGGAGGGTCTAAGTCATCTGCATTTTCATATAAATTTTAGACTCTGCTTGATAATTCTTACAAAGAAGCTCCTTGTGGTTTATATTTGGATAACATTTTGAATCCAAGGGTCATTTTGGGGGGAATTGACATCTCTAAAGGAGTCTTAACAATCCATAAAAGTGGTAAATATCCCCATGAATTTATGACTTTGTTAATTTCTCTCAGCAGTGTTTTGTCATTTTCAGTGTAAAGATCTTAGACAATTGTATTAAATTTACTCCTAAGTATTTTTTGTTGAGATGACAGTGTACATGATGATAGTTTTTAAACTGTCCTTTTCGAGTTGCTTGCTATTAACATGTAGAAATACAAATGATTTTTGTATATTGACTTTATGTCCAACGATCTTGGTAAATGACATGTTTGATAGATTATTTAGTATATTTCATCGAAAAATACATCATCTTTAAATACAGTGTGACTTCTTTCTTTCTACTCTTATGCATTTTATCTCTTTTTCTTGCCTTAGAACTTCTGATACAATGTTGATTAGTAGTGGTTAGCGTGTAGACAGTCTTCTTTTGTTCCCAACCTTCGAGATAAATTATAATATTTAACAGTTAAGTACAATTTTAGCCATAGACTTTCATAGATGTTCTTTATCTGATTGAGAAGTTCTCTTTTCTGGCTACTTTGTTCATCAATCACTTTCATGTGTATCTGGTCCTTAGGGGCCATTTCTGGAGACCTGGCTTAAGACAGGTGGGTGTTAGGAAATTGTAAGTCTGATGTGTCCGACATGGTTATGTAAAAATAATAAGAACACTTTTTAGAATAGAGATTTGTTCTTTATCTGCCATGCTCTTGAGACACGTACAATACATGTAGCTGCTTTAATCTCATAAGGCCAAAATGCTGAAGCAGTTTTGACTGTCCTACTTCTGTGTGCCTTTTCAGACTAAACTGTTTATTATTTAATAAATGACCAACAATAACAAGCAATCATTCAGAATACATTTTCTGTTATTAGAGAGACAGGGTAAAACGTCCGATCCATGCCATAAGTGGTTTGCAGTCCATAAGTCAGGGAAACTAGAAAATAGACTTTTTCTCACCCGTGAAGGCAAGATGAGTAGGTTACAGACTGGGGAGAAATGTGGTCCTTCAAGGATTCTTGCTGTTTCATCTTGCTTAGGTGTCTACAAATAGTCTCCACTCAGAGTGCGATGAGCTTGAAGAGAACTTCTCTCTTGTTCTGCTAATTCATTTGGATTATGAGTCATTTTCTATCCTTCCTGACCAACAGGCAATCTAAAACACTCCAGCTAAAGAAAAAAAAAAACAAAACCAACTTATTCCAAGGGAAATGTGAGCAATTAGAAAGCTACTAATCCTGTGAGATAAATTCTCATTGTTTCACATTCCCAGGGAAATGCCACTGTTTCACGGTGAAATGAAGGTGATACACATAACAAGAAGGACAGCTTGTTTTTAGTGCACACGCCGCTCTGTTATTTATGCCAATCGTGAACAACAGGAATAACGGTAAATGAAATCTCCAGGTAATCATAAACGTAATTTTATTCAATAGTCAAACCCTTCCATCTCAATACTTGCATAAACATTGTTACCAAGTAACTAAATTCACTAGATTCAATGTTGGCTGCTTGAATTTCCATTTCTCTCTGGCCAGTAGTGTTATTCACAGTTAATGAAATGGCCCTGAAGGGGGCAGATATAAAGATGATAGCTTAGATTATATACTAACAGGTGACAAAAATGGAAGGTACATGGATTTTCAACGTGGCTAAGATACAAGTAGGAGCAAGCTGTGACCTAAGGAACAGGTATATCAGGCTTGAATGAGAAGCTGAAGGAATTTGGAAACACTAGGTAATTATTTCTCACTTGTGTCACTTGAGTGAGAGAGCTTAACTGAGATAGTCCCTTAGCATACAAATTGTAACCGTTTTCAGATAGGGTTGCCAAACTCCCCAGTAGTTTCCAGTGTTTCCGAGTCCATCCCCTATTTTTCCATCTTTCGGCACCAAGCCACAGTCCGAGGGTTCATCCTTTTACACCTGGATATTTGCATAGTCAAGACAGGGCTCCGTTCAGTCAGAATAATCTGGATCACACAGCAGATACTTTTTGCCACTTCAGAAACCCTCGGTGTCTCCATGTTGTTTTTCAGAATGTAGATCTATCCGGGTAAAAATCGAAGCCCCCGTGACAAATGAACTACTGGAATTTCAAACAGGGCTTCTCCCGCGTTATATGCAAGTTCTCTTATTGTTCCTGGCTTATAACACACCCACACACCCCATTGTCACGCCCTTTCTTGTGTTATCTCCTCTTGTGAAATACATTTTGCCACGTCAGGACAGTTGCTCATCCAGGTCTCCTGCAGCTGGTTCCACTGTCACGTCTCACCCTCCGTGAGAAGGCAATTTTGTCTATCTGCCCCCAGCACTCACAAACCACATTTGGTGTTCCCGTAAAGCTTCATTTATGGTTCCCATCCCTGCCATAATTGGAAATTCATTCTCGGGTTCAAACATTTTGAGTCTTCAGTGATAGTGGAACATGTTATGAGTATTCGCATTAAGTGAGAAGTTTGGAACTGGAGTGCAGTGGAGTAGTTAGGGAGGAAGAGACTTAAACTCATACAGTTTGATGGCCTCTCTGCTTCAGTTTACAGTGTCTGATCATCAATTTCTTCTGTAAACTACCCTATTGCAGTGCTGGACAAACATAATGAAAATAACAAGTACACAATAAACCATGATTTAAAAATGTTGAGGTATGTGTGTATCAACTAAAAAGGTAGCAAAAATGTTCATTCCTAAGCCTTAGCAGGACTTGGGCAGTGTGAGGGAATCTGATTTTATAAAATAACCTCAGGTGATTATGATATAGGTTGTTAAAATACACACTTCCAGAATCACTGAAATAAAAATAGGCTAATTTGAAATTGGCCCAACAATAGGGGGATGATTATGTAAACAATGGTATCTATTAAATGCAGTGTTCTACAGTCGTAAATGTATGTAATCATTAAAAATACAGCAACTGTTAATATGCTTCAGAAAGAGAAACACAACATGATGTGTTTACTTTCCATATCACCAAGTGTTAATACAAGCACACTTGAAGAGACAAGTGGTGGTTTAATTGTCACTTTATATTTAAGCACATTTTTACTCTTGAGCCAGAGTGTCCAAGAGTAGCTCTAATAGTGATCTGGGAACCTTGGACAGCTCCCCACCAGTCGCCTGTGCAAAGGCAAGAGGGCGTCCAGAGTTGGGATCAAGGGTGTGGTCTTTGCATTAAAAAGCGGTGAATGGGTCACACTCATTTATGTCTTCTCCCTCCACTCAATGACAGTAAGGGAATCGAAATGACCAAGAGAATAGTAGAGTATATATTTGAATAACAATCAAGAATTCTGAACATAGCCAACATGTGAAGGAGGAATGGTAGCTGGTGTGGAAGGTAGGAGAACCTCTTTTCTTAGATGTCTGTTGAGGGTTCTTAGGGCAAAGAGTTAATGGTTCAACGCTGAGAGGCTTGTGAATCTAAACAAGGGACATGATGGTTATAAGTGAGACATGGGGTGAAGAATTATATGCACGTTAAATTATTGAACCACCTCCCCATTTCCTGCTCTACTGCAGAGAATGCTAATTCAGTGCTTGGGACAGAAATGCAGAGATTTCTTCCCTAAAGAAAGTAGATGTGACTGCCTCAAAATTGCAGCCAGCTGCATTCAAAGGGCATGATAAATGCATCAATTAACAACACACACACACACACACACACACACATATATATATACACAATATATATGTATATATATAACTGCAACAGATACAAGTGAGTAAAGATTTGTATCAAAAATCTATAAAGAATTGCTACAAGTCAATGTAAAAGACAAGGGACCCAATCTAAAAGTGGTGAGAGGGTGCAGATAGATTTGTGGAAGAGAATGAGCTCTCCTAAGTTCTCCAAGTGTTACCAAACACGAGTTCTTGTGTCCAATGCCCAGTGAGGCCAAACAAACGGAAACATTGGAGTTTGGAGCAGAGAAAGTTTTACTGCAGGGCCTTGCAAGGAGAACGGGAGGCTCATGCCCCCAAAACTCCGAACTCCCAGAAACACTTTTAAAGGCAAGATGAGGGGAGGGGGTGTGGTTGGTTGGTGCAGACTTCTTGGTGTCTGGAATCCTTTGCTCTTGCAGGTGGCAACGTGGTCGATCAATGTTGCTGTAAACCTCCAAAAGACAAATGACATTCTCTGTTCTGCAACTTTTTATCACTATATGAATGGACTCTTAAAGGGCAGAGCCTTGAGAGAGGGCGATCCTGTATATTTCAGGCTATAGATAACATTCTTTTACAAAAGGTGCAGGGCCAGCATGACTAAGCACAGGCAACAGAGCACAAAGGTTAAAATGAAAGGAACAGATCTAATATGGAGTCAGATTTGTCCTTCCCTACTATATAGGAAGAAACTAGAGGTAGTTAATAGAAGAAGGAAAAGAAGGACTTCCCTGGCAGTCCAGTGGTTAAGACTCCATGCGTCCGCTGCAGGGGGCAGGGGTTTGATCGGCCAGTTAGGGAATTAAGATCCCACAGGCTACGCAGCACAGCCAAAAATAAAAAATAATTTTAAAAAAAGAAGAAGGAAAAGAGACCAAAGTGGGTGCCAGTGCCAGCTGTATCTTTAGCATTAAGAAATAAAGGGAGAGGAGGGAGAAATAGGAGGAGAAGGAAGTCAAAGGAGACAGTAAAGAAATCAGGAAGAACTTCTCGGATAATTATAAAGATGCTCTTACAGTATACTGCTTTGTACTTTGTCTTCTGCCTCTTCTGACATAAAAAAAAAACACTTTGCAGAATAAAGCCATATGTTTATTAACGTTATTTCCTATAGAACGTGCCAGTCGGTATGTTTAACAGATACCCTATGATTGAACCTACCTTTAAAGGATAATTTTCTGTAAACATAGAGACAGCCATGGAAATGCCTGTCTTCAAGCCTAGTTGAATATTTCCATAAAAGCTAACATTACCTGTGTATTGACAGAAAAATTCTGTGGTTTCCCAGGGGGTTTTCCTTCGCTCCCGAAGCTCTGTAACACAGCAGTGCAAATCTCATCACGCAAAAATGTTTAAAGCGAGCCAGGAAACATTCCATCACAGAAGTGGCCACAGTTCTTCTCGGAAGTGGGGTGTTTGGACAAACTGTTTCATCTTCCTTGGGCAAGGAAAAACTTCCAATGATCTGAAGTGTGTTTATCCACAATATATGTAGAGAGGTACCTGCCTCGCCTTGATTCTTTCTGGTGTCCAGTCTAATAATCTGTGTACCAAAAAGTACTGCAAAGCTCACAGCAATGATCTCGATGCCCAGTGAGGAATTCGGAGTGTCTGGGCATCATGATTCCTATGGAAATGGGAGAAAATACAGGCAGGCACGATGTAAAAAATGGCCTCAGTGAACAACTTTGAAAGTAGCTACCTTTGTTAATAGAAACATACTTGAGGAGATGAAAACCCAAAGATTATGCCCCAAGTTAAGATTCTGATTTTAAACGTCCAAGTATACCGTGGCATCTCTTTTGTAGGCACTGTTTTTAATTATTATCCACTTGGGGAACCAAAACCAATTTTCCTAAATGAGAAAAGAAATAGTATTGTTTTAAGAAAAGCTGTTTCATCTCTCTTGGTAGGAAGCGTAGATGAAGGAAATGACCTTGCCTCCCCCCCAATTACTTCATGTTTTATTAGGCTTCCCAGGGGCGTCCTGCACGTATGGTCTGTTATGCTCTACAATAAAGCTCTTATTCTAGAGCACTGCCCTGCTGTCTGACCACGTTTTGGTGACTGCTATGTTTATCTACGAGTCTTGCTTGGAAAAAGATTTGTGAAGTCTGGCTGGGAGTCCTCAGATGTATATTGACTCTTCTTCCGGGTTGGATGTAACCAGGAGTGGCCAGAGTATAGCGAGCCTCCAGAACGAATTTACGGCAGGATGTGCCGTTGATAACCCGGCAGAATGCTCCCTCAATATTTAATATTCAATGGCAGTGATGGGAAGAGGGGCACCGGGAAGTTTCCAGTTCTGCTGAATCCACTGCACTCAAGCAACCTTGAGAAGCAAGTCTTGGCACACTCCTTGCAAAGTAGGAGTAATGATGGGGGAGGAAAGCAGTGTTACCTCTCCCCTGGAGAGGGAATGATGACACAAGGCAATGCTATTATTTTCTCTGCCGCTGAGGTTTCTGCTTCCTGAACCTTGTTTTCTTGCTCAGGTAAAGAACTGTATCAATTAGGGTTCTTCAAAACAATAGGATATAGATATATATATAGAGAGAAATACACACACACATATATTACTTTAAATATACATATATAGGACTTCCCTGGTGCGCAGGGGTTAAGAATCCGCCTGCCAATGCAGGGGACAAGGGTTTGAGCCCTGGTCCAGGAAGATCCCGTATGCTGTGGAGCAACTAAGCCCGTGCGCCACAACTACTGAGCCTGCGCTCTAGAACCCGCGAGCCACAACTACTGAGCCTGCGTGCCTAGAGCCCGTGCTCCGCAACAAGAGAAGCCACTGCAATGAGAAGCCCGCGCATAGCAACGAAGAGTAGACCCCGCTCGCTGCAACTAGAGAAAGCCTGCGTGCAGCAGCGAAGACCCAGCGTGGCCAAAAATTAATTAATTAATTAATTAAAAAATATACATATATACGCAGATATATATACACACAAAGATATATCATATATGTATGTGTGTGTGTACATATATATATATATATATATATATATATATATATATATGATTTAGTTTGAGGAATTGGTTTATTCAATTGTAGGGCCTGGCAGGTCCAAATTCCGTAGGGTAGGATATGCAGGCTGGAAACTGGCAAGAGTTGACATTGTAATCTTGAGTCTCCCTGAGTCTGAATTGTGCACTTTTAGGGCAGGCTTTCAGGCTGGAAACTCAGACAGGGAATTGACACTGTGGTCTTGAGTCTGAAATCTGTAGGGCAGGCTGGCAGGCTGGAAACTGAGGCAGGAGTTCTATGTTACCATCTTGAGGCAGAATTTCTTCTTCTCCAGGAAACCTCAGTGTTTGAGCAGGTAGAGCCCTCAACTAATTAGATAAGATTCACCCACATTAAAGAGGATAATCTCTCTTGCTGAAAGTCGGCAGATGGTAGATGTTCACACATCTACAGAGTACCTTCTTAGCAACATCTAGACTAATGTTGGACCGAACCACTAGGCACCATAGTCTAGCCAAGCTGGCACAAACTCTAACCATCACGAGAATCCATGCCATCTTAGAAACAAGCATCACCCCCCCACACACACACACACACAACAAACAAAAATCAAGCATTTCCAAAAAGGCAGTTCTTGAACAGAAGCCAAATCATTTCTCTTTGAACAGTGCATGGCACACCCAGTGGCTGGTCAGCTGGAATGTCTGCTTTTGTAGCTGCCTTGCGTGCCTGACTCTGAACGCAAGCCATCTTTAGCGTCCATAGCTGACAACGCTTGTCAAATGCAGGTGATCAAACACCTCTAGATAAATAGTGGAGTCTCATAGGAGTGATACTCTGCCCCTGATATTTTAAATAAGCTACTTTAAAGGTTGTAACAGATGAAGAAAACAAATTTATGGTCACCAAAGGGGAAGGAGGGGGGATAAATTGGGAATTTGGGATTGACATATACACACTACTGAATATACGATAGATAACTAATAAGGAACTACTGTATAGCCCAGGGAACTGTGTTCAATACTCTGTAATGACCTATATAGGAATAGAATCTAAAAAGAGTGGATATATGTGTATGTATAACTGATTCACTTTGCTGCACAGCAGAAAGTAATGCAACATTGTAAGTCAACTATACTCCAATTAAAAAAATTAGAAGAGTTAAGGCTGTAAAAAAAGGGAATTAGCTATTGGATCTCCTATTAATTAGAGGACAGGCATCTAGAACAGAACGGGGTACCTGAGAGTTACTAGCACTCTGTTGAATCACTCAGTGAATGACAGCACTTGAACAAGTGCAAGAAGGCCCATCAGGAGAGGAGAACCATTTAGGATTCTTCTTCTAGATGCTGAGGTCTGGAAGGTCTTACTGGGCTGAGTAATGATGGCAAGGGATGGAGATTCATCCGCCAAATGGTGAAAAAAAATCAGTTCAGTCCCAGCTGTCCGTGGTTCCTCGATTCATTCTCCATCTGCTCCATTTTCTTTTTTTCTTTTTTTTTTTTTTTTTCTGTTCCTGGGCCTCTCAATGTTGTGGCCTCTCACATTGCGGAGCACAGGCCCCGATGCGCAGGCTCAGCGGCCATGGCTCACAGGCCCAGCTGCTCCGCGGCACGTGGGATCTTCCCGGACCGGGGCACGAACCCGTGTCCCCTGCATCGGCAGGCGGACTCTCAACCACTGCGCCACCGGGGAAGCCCATCTGCTTCACTCTGCTCTCAGTTCAGACAGCTCTCACAAGCCTGCTTTCGTGGTTGGTCACTTTAACCTGGTGTCACCTGAATACACTTGTCAGGAGAGACGCCCCACGGGACCCAGTGTAGCCTAACCGTGGAGCAGGACCCTGCTTTGCTGCTTCTCAATGTGGATGTTTATCCGCTCAATTTCAGTAATCAACCCAAGGTAGGCACTTCTGTCTTCAGTCAGCAAGCAATTATTAAGTCCCTCCGGGGGTGTGGCGCTTATCATGCCCGTTCAGGAAGGAATCTAAAGGGATTCAAGGAGGTTTCTGGGCTGATGTTTAAGCATATATGTCTTAGTTCCAAATCCATCATCTTTATTCTCCATTGGGATGCTGGAGCTGCTGCTGCTTTATCAGCTGGCTCCCTATTTAGTGGTACCCATGGGGGACACCAGAAGCTCTTGGAAGGCAGGAAGAGGAGAGAGAGGATTTACTCTTTCCTGTTGGCTTGCTGGTTTTGTCTCCATCACTGCAGCAATGGTTCTTGACCTGGTGCGTTCTAGTTTCCATGTTTTTCACCTTCACATTGAGCGACCAGTTTTCCAGCCCCAGGCTCCTTGCTCTACTCCATAATGGGGGCCCCATGACCACTCCTGCAGGCTCTTCCTGAGCCCATATCCTAGAAAAGGTAAACTAGGTTAGGTAGGATTGTTTGTATTTCGTGCTGTGACATTTATGCATCATGACATAACCACCTGGAATTTTTCATTATTTCCTGGGAGTCATCTTGTATCTGCTTGGAGACAATGAACAGCACATGTTTTAGCTACCCAGCATCCCTAAAAGTGCTGGATCAGTATTTGCTGAGAACGTGAAATAATCTGTTATTTTAGGAAGTCTGTTTGTAAATGTTAGCTTTCAGAAACTGGAATATGCATTCAGACCTCCGATGGATAGAAACCCCTCTTTCAACACCTCTCCCCGTCCATTTCGATCATCAATTGAAACAGCTTAGGAAACATACAAGTTTAACGCTGGTTTTAATGGAAAGCTTGTTGGCTTATCACCACAGTTTACAATCAGTACATTGGTGTTCAAAAGCAGGACTGATAAAGGGGGCTTCAGACGTGTCACATCGACTCCCAACATTTCTTTCTGGTTCGGAAACATTTTATAAAAATAGAGTGGCTTCTTGAACGATCCAATTATCTTGTTTGAAGAAAATTGTCCAATTTACATTTTTAGGTAGACACACAAGACATTCTACCTGCGATTTAGGAGTTCTTGATTGAAAGCAAACAAAAATGTACAAAGCTCTTGATGTTAAGAAACCATTCTTGAAATAACATTTTTAAAAATTGTGATAAAACATTAAATTTGCCATCTTAACCACTTTAAAATCTACAGTTCAGTAGCGTTAAGAATATTCACACAGTTGTGCAACCAATCTCCAGAACTTTTTTTCATTTTGCAAAACTGAAATTCTGAATAAAAACTCTCCACATGCCTCTCCCCACAGCCCCTGGCGACCACCATTCTACTCTCTGTCTCAATGAATTTGACCACTCTAAATAGCTCATATAAGTGGAATTATACAGTATTTTTTTATGACTGGCTTATTTCACTTAGTATAATGTCCTCAGGGTTCATGCATGTTGTAGCATGTGTCAGAATTTTCTTCCTTTTTAAGGCTTATAATATTCCATTGTATGATGGACCACATTTTGTGTATCCATTCATCTGCTGATATACACTTGGGTTGCTTCCACCTCTTGGCTACTGTGAAAACTGTGGCTGTGAACATGTATATACAAATACTTCTTCAAGACCCTGCTTTCATTTCTCTTAGGTATGTATGCCCAGAAGTGGAATTGCTGGATCACATGGTAGTGCTACTTTTTAATTTTTTTGTGGAATCCCCATAATGTTTTTTCATAGTGCCTGCACTGTTTTACATTATCCTACCAACAGTGCACAAGGGTTCCAATTTCTCCACCTCATTGCCAACACTTGTTTTCTGTTTTTTGATAGTAGCTATCCTAATAGGTATGAGGTGGTAACTCATTGTAGTTTTAATTTGCATTTTCTGAATGATTAGTGTTGCTGAGAATCTTTTAATATGCTTGTTGGCCAGCTGTATATCATTGGAGAAATTGTATTCAAATCCTTTGTTCATATTTTAATTGGATTATTTGGGTTTTTTTCATTGATGAGTTGTAGGAGTTCTTTATGTATGTTGGATATTAACCCCTTATCAGATATATGATTTGCCATTATTTTCTCCCATTTCGTAGGTTGCCTTTCACCCTGTTGATTATGCCCAAAGTTGCTCAGAAATCTTTAATTTTGTTTTAATCCACTATATCTATGTTTAATTGTATTGCCTGTGAGAAACTGTTTTTAGGAAATCAGAAAATACTTCAAGTGTAGTCATCAGTCTAAGTCGAATAATAAGTCAAATCACTGATTTGAGTGCGTGGCACGTTATAGCCTCCCTCCTATTGGGTGGGCATTGTAACCACTGATGGTACAATGTTTTCAAACTAGATTCAGAAGATACCCAATAAATTCAGTTCTCCTATTCTCTCATCTCAAGCAAACACTACATTTTTGTGGCTGGTTCAGCTCAGGCAAAGTTACACAGTCAAATTTGGTTTAACACCTGTGTATGTGTGTAGAAAACAAAACCGTAAGCCTCTGTGCTTTAAACTTTTGCTCTGTGATCCACAGTTTCCGTTTAAAAATAAAACTCATTTTACCCTGAGTAAAGTTCTTACGATAAGCAAGAAAACGCAATCAGCCATCCCTCACACTAAATCAAAGTAGCAGAGATGATTAACGTAATGACTTTTAAAGTGAATATCACTCTGTCATAGTGTATAACCATGCCAGAAGATCCATTTGGAAGTGGCCCCGATGAAATATGCAATAAAGCCAGAAATTATAATTCAAAAGATCTAAATGAAAACCCTCAAGTGTCATTTAGGGAAGTGGCTTTGGATGCACAGTTAGAATACAAATGTCTGTTGGTACCACTCAGCCTTAAGCCTAGGTTTTGTCTCTAATGGCTCTGGTGTCACCTCTGGAAAAGTCTGTTGGTACATAAGCTCCCATTGGGTCCTTTGGGCTTGCTTATAAAAGGATGCTGGCTGATGTGTTTATTCTCCTCTCTGGGTGCCAGGAATAATGAGCTGTCAGTATGATAAGATCCTAGACTCCACTTAAATTTCCTCAGCTGCCCCATCACATCTCCCTCCACGGCAGACCTCTGAATTACATGCTGTCATGGCAAGAGCCTATGAACTTGGCAGGGCTGCCTTAGCTTCTCACACCTATCCTGCACTTCTTGAATGTAATGCTTGTTGGTTGCTTGCACTTTTCTTTCTCCATGCAGTTCAGAAGCATGCATGGTGAGTGGCTGATTTTCAAGGTGACCCGACACCAAGTGCTGAATATCCTATAAATGGGGGTACTGTATTTTGAATTGCTCTTTCTATCTGGAATGTATGTAACTTTATTAAAAATCTAGTTTTTAGCTACTGGATAAAATTATTTCTAGACTGTCTATTCTGAACTAATTCCCCAGCCCTTTCTAATTTTTCTTATGGAATAAGAAGTCAATTATCCCATTCTTTCAGTGAGAAGGACCATGAACTTCATGTAGTAGTCTCTTCATCTGTTTTTAGCTCAGAATACTTCCTCTTTCTTCTGTCAGTTTTTTGGGATCTATGTCTGTTCTGTCCCTTGTGGTCCTGGTTAGACACTCAGTCCAATAGGTAATTGATAATTTGTGTGATTGTGCTTCAATAATGCTTTATTTACTAAAGCAGGTGGTGACAGGATTTGTCCTCTGGGTCATAGCACATGCATTCCTCGTCTAAAATTATCAGTGCGTTGCTCTATTTCTATTGATAGTGAAACATTTTAAAAGAATTAAAATTCAAGTCTTATGAACTATCTCTGATGAGGAGAGTCAATGAGTACTACTTCAGAGATGCATCTATGTCCCATTTCTCTAGTGGAATTTTAAGCTGCCTAAGGGTACAAATGACATTTTCATGTTCTTTGTACCCTTTTCAGTGACAGCACAATTCAGTAGAGAAGGTTAGGGTGGTGAAGCTGTGCCGTCCTGCCCAGAGACCCCATCAGGATCAAGGCATCTCATCTCCCATCTTCTGTGTGTTGTATTCACAGATCGTGGTTGAATCTCTCTTCCAGGATAGACCTCATTTGAAGAGAGTTGCCTCACCCAAGGTAGAGTTCCCACTTCACAGGCAGCCTGCACTTAATACCTGGTCCTAGCAAGGGTATAAAGGCTGATCCTCACCGTCACTTCAAGAGTGGATCACACTGAGGGGGCTATCCCAGTCCTAGAGATCTCCATCAAATCAGCTGAGGCCATTGATGAAGACCTTTCCCGTCAACTTCTTTCTCTGCCTAGTCCTATATCCTTCATCTCAAGGATGCTCCTTAACTGGGAGACCTGAGTATGAATTTTGGTGAGACAGGTAGTTGATGGGAGGGGACAGGAAATGACATAAAGGAGAGGGGTCAGGAAGTATCATAGAAGGAGAGGGCGGTGCCACCAATTGACATACGAGTGGGGGAACAGGATGTGACATAGAAGTAGGGAGAGGGGACAGGAAGTGACATAGGAGTAGCGAGAGGGGACAGGAAGTGACATAGAAGCAGGGGGCGGGTTGAGGAAGTGGCATAGGAGTAGGGAGAAGGCATAGGAAGTGATATAGGAGTAGGGGGATGGGACAGGAAGTGAAATACAAGTGGGGGGACAGGAAGTGACATAGAAGTAGGGGGAGGAGACAGGAAGTGACAGAAGGAGAGAGGGGGCCATGGAGGGAGGGGTGGGATTAAGGAGGGAAGTTAGGGTTAGATTTAGCGATAAACAAATGACAGTGGTTCTGAAATGTTACTGTTCAAATGATTATAAAACATTTTACTGGAAAGGTCTGTATTTATACCTCCAGAGTTTAAAAAAAAAAAAAGTTTGGCCATGAGAGTTAATGTCCCTTGATCATAATTATTTTTTTTGTTTGTTTTTGTTTTTTTTTTGATCATAATTATTAAAAGATACAAGTGAATCCAGCAAGGATTTGGCAAAATTTTAACAGTAAATCATGAGCAGTACTTAATTACCTCCTTGTATTAAAAACTGCGCATGGATGTGAGAAGGTAGCCATTTTCTGCCATAGCACCATACTCACTCATGATATCTGTGCCGTGAATTTGGAATACCACATAGAAATGCATCAGAAACTAAGTTCCCAGCTGGGCAGCATTGGCCTTCCTTTTTAAAAATTCTGCATGAAAAGTAAACAAATGAGACCTAATCAAACTTATGGGCTTTTCCACAAAAAAGGAAACCATAAACAAAATGGAATGGGAGAAAATATTTGCAAACGATGCAACCAACAAGGGCTTAATTTCCAGAACATACAAGCAGCTCATGCAGCTCAATATCAAAAAAATAAAGAACCCAATCCAAAAATGCGCAGAAGACTTAAATGGACATTTCTCCAAAGAAGACGTACGGATGGCCAACAGGCACCTGAAAAGATACTCAACACTGCTAATTATTAGATAAATGCAAATCAAAACTACAGGATATCCAGTCAGAACAGCCATCATCAAAAAGTCTACAAATAATAAATGCTGGAGAGTGTGTGGAGAAAAGGGAACCCTCTTGTGCTGTTGGTGGGAATGTAAATTGGTACAGCCACTATGGAGAACAGTATGGAGGTTCCTTAATAAAGTAAACACAGAGCTACCATATGATCCAGCAATCCCACTCTTGGGCATGTATCCAGGGAAAACTAATTCGAAAAGATACATGCACCCCAATGTTCATAGCAGCAGTATTTACAATAGCCAAGACATGGAAGCACCCAAAATGTCCATTGACAGATAATGGATAAAGAAGATGTGGTACATATGTACAAGGGAATACTACTCAGCCATGAAAAAGAATGAAATAATGCCATTTGCAGCAACATGAGTGGACCTAGATATTATCATACTGAGTGAAGTAAGTCAGACAAAGACAAATATTATATGCTATCTCTTCTATGTGGAATCTAAAAAATGATATAAATGTAAGTACAAAACAAAAACAGACTCACAGACACAGAAAACAAACTTTCAGTTACCAAAGGGGAAAGGTGAGGGAGAGGGATAAATTGGGAGATTGGGATTCACGTATATACATATTTAAAATCAATAACTAATAAGGACCTACTGTATAGCACAGGGAACTATATTCAATATCTTGTAATAACCTATAATGGAAAAGAATCTGAAAAAGGATATATATGTGTGTGTGTATAACTGAATTACTTTGCTGTACCCCAGAAACTATCACAACATTGTAAATCAACTATACTTCAATTAAAAAAAGAATTGAGAGTGTTCGTTGGTCTTATAATAACCAGAAGCCATGTTACTTGCTTTAGACGGCAGTCATGTAGAAAGCAACAATTTTGTGGAACCTGATTTTTAAAAGTGACTATATTTAATCTGCAAGCATCCAGGTATTGAATCAATGACTCTTCTGATTTACATTCCTGCTCTGGTAGCAGAATGTCTCCTTATCTCTCAAACTGCCCACACTACATATTATACTAGTGGGTGTGTTGTATGCCTGGAGGAGGTTTGAAAAGTGAGGTCATTTAAGAATTTCAGTGTAAGGCTCAATCTTATCTAAATTTAGTAGTTTACCAGAACTTCTTCAGGTCACTCAGAATCCCTAACAGGCTTCTCTCCATGGGCAATTCCATAAAAACAGCACTTTGGCTGATACAAAATAAATCTAATGACAAAAATATTTTGCAACTAACCAGTAGAGGCAATATTGGCAGGGGCAGTTTGCAAAGCAGCACAGCTAGCTGGTGAGGATGTGTGTGCAATGCCATCGTTACAAAGATTCAAAATCTAGAGATATTTCTAATTGTAAGCCATTCACTTTTGGTCAGTTTTAAGCCTCTTTAATTTTTTAGGCATCATTTTAGCTCCTTTAATAGAACTGTGATGTGTGAATTTTTCTAGTATTTATTTGAAGTTTTTTATATTTGCAATCAGCCTCTGGTCTTCTAGGTTATAATTTCTGCACATCAGCCCCTTGCTACCTGCTCGGTTTTGTTAACTTATCCTTTCTCTGTTTATCCTAATTTCCTTCTTTCTAGATGTGAGGGAAAGAGTGTCGATACGGTAAACTGGGATTGGGTGGACAAGTCTGTATTCATCCCAGTTCTGCCTTTTATGAGTTTATAGACTTCCGTCATATCCCCTGGCAGCTCTGGTCTTTCCAGGTGGAATCCCACTAATCCTTAAAGGTTCTCTGAAGGGAGCAGCAGCTCTGGACCTTTAATCATTCTGTCTTCCCTTCTCTGGACCTTTTCCTGCTCTGTTATGACTTTATTGAAAAGCTGAGATCTAAGCAGGTACAATATTCTTACTACAGTCTGTTTTTTTTTTTTTTTTTACACTTTAAAAAAAATTGATGATATCCAAGGTTTTCCTGGGCAAGGAGTGGGAACATCTCCATCCCAGGCAGCAGAAAGGGAGAAAAAGATGAAGGAAATTCATGGAGGACTTTTATGAGCCAGGCTTAGAGTGTTACACATCACTTCTGCTTATAAATGACTGGCTAGAACGTTGTCAGACATCACCACCTACACACTGAGTTATGTTTCCCATAAAGTCTGTGGGGAACTTTCCCAGAATATTTAATATTTCTCCAGTGTTTTACTAAGTTCCAATATGTGTGAATACTCGAGAGGTGGGAGGGATGACTCCTTCAAACACAATTCGTGTCCTAACATGAATTTATATGGAACAGGGAGTGGCGGGGGACGGTGGGGGGAAATCTGAGGCATTATACGAGCGTAGACATAGCCTTCGCAAGCGGTGGATTTGAAATTCCACCCGTGTGATTTTGGAGTCAGCTGGAGTGATATAAAATACATTCAGCAGAAGAGAGGAAAGCTTGTGTATGTGGATGGCTCTCCCAGGTAGCAGATATTTCTGGATTCTTCCCATTGGGCCAGGACCATTCTGATAGCTAGAATTGCTGAATGTTTGAGTATGCTGAACAAATTACTGGGTTTTTTTGTTGTTTGGTGGTTGTTTTGAGAACACTTAACGTGAGATCTATCCTCTTAACCAACTTTTAAGTGCACAACCTGTATTGTTAACCACAGACACTATGTTGTACAGCAGATCTGCAGAGTTTGTACATCTTGCATAACTGAAATTTATGCCCATTGAACTACACCTCCCCATTCCCCCCCCCAGTTCCTGGTAACAATCACTCCCTTCTCTGATTCTGTGAGTTTCACTATTTTCGATATCGCATGTAAGTGGAATCATGCAGTATTAGTCCTTCAGAGTCTGGCTCACTTCGTTTAGTATAATGTCCTCCAGGTTCATCCATGGTGTTCCAAAATGGAAGGATTTCCTTTTTTAAAAAAGAGTGAGGGACTTCCCTGGTTGCACAGTGGTTAGGAACCCGCCTGCCAATGCAGGGGACGCGGATTCGAGCCCGGGTCCGGGAAGATCCCACGTGCCGTGGAGCAACTAAGCCCGTGCACCACAACTACTGAGCCTGTGCTCTAGAGCCCGTGAGCCACAACTACTGAAGCCTGCGTACCTAGAGCTCATGCCCCGCGACAAGAGAAGCCACCGCATAGAGGAGCCCCCGCACCACAGTGAAGAGTAGCCCCTGCCTCCAGCAGCTAGAAAAAGCCGGCACGCAGCAACGAAGACCCAACGCAGCCAAAAATAAATAAATGTTATAAAATAAGATAAAAAGGACCGAGTAATATTCCACTGTATGCATATACCACGTAACCCCTGATTTGAAACTAACAGTTGCATTAGCCCGTGTTATCATTGAGGCTCTTTGAGTCTCTCAGGCAGGTTTGTCTGGGGAAAATGTTCAAGAACCACAGGTCTAAAGTATTTGTACAAGTAACTTAAGTTTACACTAAGTAAACATAAGTAAAATTCCATTAGTACGTGATATTTGGTTCTCTGCCATTTAAAAAATTCTGAGTTTTTATTCTTGTTATTTTCTCAGTTATTTCCTGCCTTTTACTTAATTGCTCAAATTTTCTTTCTCTTTTTTCCCCTGGGTATTTGAAAATTCTACCAAAGAGAAAATATTTAGATATTTAGTTCTAAAATAACATCACCTGCCCCCTGCCCCTTAGTAATGGTTTAGCACCGTTTTTAACGCCAGTTAACTTCCTTCTGCATAGATTTTGGTTAAAATGAATTGTTTTTTTAGATCAAGATTATTGCAACTATATTAGTTACAATATAGTATGTTATATACATTAATGTTATATATTGTAATACATAGTATATATGTTACATTATTTTTCTTTTCTTTTAAGATTTAGTTCTGACTGTTGAATTAAGCTTAATCACCATGATAACTGTTTATAAATTAGCCAGGAGTTTCAGTGTTTCATTGCCTATTGACATTTTGATTATACATAGCGCTTTTCTTTGTGTATTAATTTGATTCATTTATCAGCTTATTAGTGTTCTTGAAGAGTTTTGTTTTTGTCTTTTTTTCCCCTTTTTTTAAGAAGTGCATGCATTTGATATACTTTTGAAGTCCTTGCATGACTAAATATTTTTCCTTGGCTGGTTTTAGAATTTGTGTGTTGTAATCTTTTTGTTGTTGTTTTGGTTTTGTGTGTGTGTGTGTTTTTGTTATTTTTTTCTGTTACCTTTTTGTGTTTTTTGTTTTGTTCTATTTGTGTTTTGCTGTTGTTGTTTTGTGGGTATTTTTGTTGTTGTTGTTATAGTCTTAGAAGCCCAAATGTCCATTTTAATTAATTCTGAGTACCCTCTGACACGAAGGTGAACTTTTTTAACAATATGGCATTGTAGTTTAGCTGAGTTAATTGATATATCCAGCTTCCTTCCTCTTTACCTCTGTACCAAAAGCTATGAAAGCAATTTGATTTGCGAAACTTCTCTGCAGCTAACAGTGTCCATGTGATGTGAGGGTGGCCAGTGGAACTTGGTATCATCTATCGCCGGCACTTTTTCTTCTTTCCCTTTCCTTTCTACTTGGAGATTTGACACAATGTCTGTAGTTTCAGCTGCCGTTTGCTGACCAGGCACAGAAAGGCCACATCACACCAAAGGTAGAAGGATCCTGGGCCATGGGTGCATTTCTTGAGTTGTTCCTACAATCCCTGCAGTATTTCCAGAGATAAATCTGACCTTACCTATGTAAGTTATCCTAGCAGAGTCTTCACAGCCAGAGGAAATCCCGACACACAATCTGTTGTCCATCCATGTTTGGATCAGGATAAAATGCTAGTTTTCATCTACTGTTACATTTAGGAACGCAGTTATGGCGGAATTCAGCTCTTCCCATTTAAAGACACAGTTCAAAGGTCCTGATATTTGAAAAGTATCAATTGTACTTTTTAAGAACCCATCCATAAAGATATTTTGTAACACATCTGATAAACCCTAGGCCATTCACCTTTTAGAGTTTTGTATTTATGATGATGAAAACTTTTTCAGAGACATAGATTGCTTCACTTTATAAAAGCATTAATGGGTTTTTAGGGGGATGCATTGGTACTTTGTTTTTCCTCTATGTAAAGACTCATGCGAATGTGTGCAATTACTAGCATGCCTCCATTCCAGGTCATTCAGGAAGAAAATGCAAGTTCCTGAGGAGGTGCAATTCAGTACAAAAATACATTATAGAGACTATATTTGAATGGTTTGGTATTGGCCTGATAATTGAGAGATGAATGCAGTTAACTTAGTAGAAGGTCAGAAAAATGCCCTGTCAGACACAGGAATTTAGTCTATGATAATGTGATACTTCAGGAAAGTGGATAATTTTTTTTTTTTTTTTTTTTAACGTGGTAGTGGGACAACTTGAAAAGCCATATGGTGAAATAGCAGAGCTGGATTCCTTCCTTACAATTTGCACAAAAATAAGTTATATATAATTTAAACATTTAACTATTTAAAAAAACATGAAAATATGAAGCAGAAAATTGGAAATGCTCAGTGTTGATGAAGGGGCAGGTAAAGATTGGATTGGGCCAGGACATCTGCCTTTTTCTTTCTGGCCAGGTGGCACGTGGGATCTTATTTCCCCCAGCAGGGCTCGCACCTGTGCGCTCTGCAGTGGAGCGAGAAGTCTTAACCACTGGACCACCAGGGAAGTCCCTGTCTCTGCTTTCTGAGCCTGCCCTGGAGACCATCCTCTGCTCATGCTTCAGGTGATGCAGGGCCTTAGGCAAGATCTGACTGCCTGAGAAACCTTGTAATCCATTAAGAAGTGAAGTAGGAGCCGCTGTTTTTGCTCGTTATCAACAAAGCTGCTTACGGTCTAACACAATGCATGCTTACATGATCATTATTAAAACCGAGGAATGGAAACTGTTTTTCAAGCTGTTGAAAATAATAGCCAGCTAGCAAGGTGTTAAAATGAGTGTAGGGCACAACAGCTGTTCAACTCATTTTTAAAAATGACTTTTGTATACAAAGTACCTCCTTTTAGCAATAAAGAAAATCCTGTCGAAGGGAAGCGTTTAAAAACTGGGTGACAGATGGCCGCTACTCATTTCCTGAAGCGTTTGGTAATGGAAATTTCTCTGAGAAAACAGTAATAATAATGCTGTTAATACAGTGCCTTTTTCCCTAGGAGCTTCAAACACTTGACAAACATTACATAATTAATGCTTAAATATTATACAGACATCCACAGGAAGTGGGACAGCAGAGAGGCTTGTCAGCCTCCTTGTTGGTTGCAAAACGCATGCACACGTGCATACAGGTTCACGCAGAAAAGAAGGGAACTGGTGAAGAAGTGGTTTCCCCTGGTTCCCGAGCATCAGCACCGTGTCGGGGCAAGGAGGGGGGAGATTAGGCAGCAGCGAGATAAGGAAGAGGAAGAAAGTACAGGAAGAATCGGGAGGAAGAGAAAGTAGGAGTGGAGATGGGCAGGAGAGACTGGATGGAGAAGCAAGAACGCAGGCAGAAAGACAGCTAGAGCGAACGGCATTGGCGTCTCCCCCCACTAATACCCTGCACGCCTTGGTTCATTCCGGTTGGTTGGGGGATGCGAGTCTTCTTCGTAACCACCTCCCAGGTAACTCTAATGTGCAGGATTTGTCAATCCTTACTCTTCAGTGCTCCACCATAACCTGTAAAGCCAATGCCGGAACCGAAAACCCACCTGTGGCATTCTCTTTTAAACATCTCAGCTAGCACGCGAGGCCCTTTTTCAGACAGGGAACGGTTTGGGGTGCAAGATTTCCAAACCGTGAAATCAGGAGCTGTAATGACCTTCAGGTGGGACAAGCCTTACCCGTTTTGTGTTTTCTACTGATGGTTGCAGCTAAAGCATTGCCTTTGGGGACTGATTACCTCCTTGGCCGAAGGCAGGATCCTGGAATGCATAGCATCGGAAAAAATCTGGGTTGTACAAGAAATGTGCTTCCCCACAGTGGGTACCTTTCACTGAGAACTCTGAAGTGAGCCTTCAGAACATTGACTGATGGTGTTATGAGCGTCTCTGTGTGTAAGGATTAAGAGATAAATAAGAAGTTTATTAAATGGAAATGTACTTTTTGTCTGATAAACCATAAATAGCTCTCATGAGCGTTGGAGTCTGGAATGAAGCTCCAGGAAGCTGAAATGTCTCCAATAAATCAGTATCTAATGATGCTGCCATGACTGCAGGAAATTAATGAACGCAACGGCTTGGAGCAGGTTACTTCCAAGTCTTCAGTGTGAAGCACTATCGAGCCAGTTCATTCAATCAGCGATCAGGCCCACGAAATGTAGCCTGAACACCAGAACACCATAGCTGAGCAGTTTCTAAACAAGAGTCCCTAAGAAGAGCTTAATTAGTATGTCCTAGCAGAAGGAAACTTGGAAACGAAGCTCCTTGGTCGGTTTCATGTTTGTAGCGGCAATTAAAAAAATCTGACATTTATTTCATCCTGGGGACACTTTTCTGAAGGTTAGTTTGAATGGCTCCATTTCCAGTATATTATTTTGCACTAGAAACAGTGATGAATATTTTTTAATTGAAGTATAGATGATTTACAATGTTGTGTTAATTACTGCTGTATAGCAAAGTGACTCATATAACAGCAAAGTTATATATATGTACACAGTCTTTTTCATATTCTTTTCCAGTATGGTTTATCACAGGATATTGAATACAGTTCCTTGTGCTCTACAGTAGGACCTTGTTTATCCATTCTACATATACTAGTTTGCATCTACCAACCCCAAACTCCCAATCCATCCCTCTCCCACTTGGCAACCACCAGTCTATTCTCGGTGTCTGTGATTCTGTTTCTGTTTCATAGGTTCATTTGTATCATATTTTAAATTTATTTATTTTAGTTATTTATTTTTGGCTGCATTGGGTCTTCGTTGCTGCACACGGGCTTTCTCTAGTTGTGGGGTGAGTGGGGGCTACTCTTCGTTGCGGTGCGTGGGCTTCTCCTTGCGGTGGCTTCTCTGGTTGTGGAGCACAGGCTCTAGGGGCATGGGCTCAGTAGTTGTGGCTCGCGGGCTCTAGAGCGCAGGCTCAGTAGTTGTGGCACACGGGCCTAGTTGCTCCACGGCATGTGGGATCTTCCTGGGCCAGGGCTCGAACCCGTGTCCCCTGCATTGGCAGGTGGAATCTTAACCACTGCGCCACCAGGGAAGCCCCATTTGTGTCATATTTTAAAAGGATCACAGTGTCTGCAATTCAAGTTCAAGGGTGAACTCCCCATCCTGCGATGGTGTTGTACTTTGGTAGCCTACTTACTGTACAAAAGTTAGTCTTTTCCTTCAAGAGGAGTGGAAATGATGCTCCTGTTTGCCGATTTGGGAGTTTGTCTGTAGAATTCCAGTAATTCTCAGTATCAAGTAATACTAAGAAAATACATAATCCAGATCATTACTGGTTTAGTGAAACTCTTATGGTTATTATTTAGCGGCACCTGAAGTTCGTTGTGGCCTCACCATAAACCAGGTGTTCCCAATCTGGGCATGATTGACATTGAGGCTGGATATCTCTTGGTTGTGCCGGGCTGTCTTGTGCTTTTTTTGTGAGATGATTAAAAGAGTCCCTGGCCTCTGCCCACGGGTTGCTAGTAGCACCCTTCTCCCCCAGTAGTGAAAACAAAAAATGTCTTCATACGTTGCCAGCTGTCCCCACAAGGGGTGTATGTGTATGTGTGTGTGTGTGTGTGTGTGTGTGTGTGCGCAAAGTTACCCCATTTGAGAATGATAAAAACAACACATTTACTGTGATGCTTTCAGTTGAAACGTATTTGCTATGCCACTACTGATATCCTTGAAATTAAATATAGTCTTATGAGTTCTTCTCAGAAAGATGGCCCCCTTGTCATTTTCCTCTGCTAATTTTCTGTAAAACACACTCTAGCGGGCTTCCCTGGTGGCGCAGTGGTTGAGAGCCCGCCTACCGATGCAGGGGACACGGGTCCGTGCCCCGGTCGGGGAAGATCCCACATGCCACGGAGCGGCTAGGCCCGTGAGCTATGGCCGCTGAGCCTGCGCGTCCGGAGCCTGTGCTCCGCAACGGGAGAGGCCACAACAGTGAGAGGCCCGCATACCGCAAAAAAAAAAAAAAAAAAGCGTTACTTGGTTTTCATCCTACACATCCCAGTCTCCTTATCTGAGTTCTTTCTATCCTCTGTTAAGACCACCATGCTGTTGATTCTGCTGGCTTGTCTCATATGCCCTTGAGCAATGGAAAGGTCATTTTTAGATAAAGGTTTACCTGGAAGTTTGAAAAAAAACAATATATGAAAACTGAAATGTGTTTGGCACTTATTTATTGGTGTGATAAAAATGAAATTGAAGATACGTTGTATTTAAAGACCATTTAGCGTTTACATTTCTTCAGGAGTTCTGCATGGCTTAGTTACAATCTGATTGGAGACCCAGCTGTTGCAAACATACTCGTTTCGCTTGGTTCAGCCACTGAGGGCTCTGTGGTTTCACACTGTAGCTAGTACCTTTAAGCTCAATGAGGAAACGGAATCGTCACTTAGATTGAGTGGTGCGAAACAGATCAGGGGGCCAGACCATCTGAGTAGTCAGAATTAATTACCGTGAGAGTTCCTGGAACTGAAGAGGCTGGGTTCATAATTTGACCCTGCCGTTAATTGTCTGCTTGACCTTGGACCAGGTTATTTCACCTCTCTAAGCATCGGTTTCTGCATCTTAGAAGTGAGATGATGAGGTGTCTTCTCCAGGGATTTATAAGAAATAATAAAAGACCTGAGCGAAGTGGCTGTGTTTGGAACATATCAGAGGCTTGATAGATGCTACTTTTTTGGAGGGGTGGGGTGGGTATACACCAATGTGCAGGCGCTCTGACTTGTTCTGGGACAGGGACTGGACAGAACAGGACTTGTGCCCTGTACTTGGCTGCAACCATGGGCATTTAGAGCTCAGGTGGCTGCGGAAGAGGTCACAGGTGATTGGTACCTAGATTCTGAAGGGCAGCTTGATTTCAACGGAAAAAGTTGGGTCTAGAAGCCATGCAAAGGATCCGCAGTTTCCTAGTACCGGAGAGTGAGGTGATAAAAAAATACATATTATTAGAGAACAGTGTGGAGTCCCCTGGTTCCTGACACAGAGCTCCTAAATCCCTTGGAACTTCCTGAGTGATAGGAGAGTCTTTTCCTCAAATGAGGCAGTGCTTGGTGGGCTTCTGGATGGGGGCTGGTCATCAGAAAGACCCAGCCGTGATGAGAAGCTTGGAACTTAAGCTTCTCCACTGAAGAAGCCCCACCCTCCATTCTCGGGGAAGGGTTGAGGGGCTGGAAAAGCAGTTCATGAGCGATCACACCTTCGTGAGGCAGCCTCCCTAAGAATCCCAAGAGTGTGGGGCTGGGGAGCTTGCAGGCTGGTGAACTTGAACACTCGTAGGACACTCGGCAGCTCCATGTCCCTTCCCACATCTGAAGGGGGGACAATCTCGTGGGACAGAGCCCTTCCCAGGTGGGATCTGATGCCATCTCCAGGGAGGTGGTGTCAGAATTGAGTTAAACGATAGGACACCCAGCTGGTGTCCCAGAATCGCGTGGTGTTGGCAACCCCCCACTATCTGGTATCAGAAGTGCTGTGAGTCAGGTGGCCGCGGGCAAGGAAAGCAGAAACACAGAATGTACTTCTGAACAGGGAAGATGAGAAACGTTAAACTCTGTGGACCGTGCGTCTGTGGTCCTTCAAGATGAGGAGGTATTTCACTCTTCCTGGGCTGGGGCCATTTTTAACTTCTGCTACCTTCAGTGAGGTGTAATTGATATACCACAGAACTCATGTGTTTGATGATTTTTCATCATTTATAGAGTTGTGGCGACCATCACCACCAGAGTCCAGCTGGAGAATGTTTCCATCGTCCCAAAAAGGATCACCTGTGCCTGAGTGTAGTCAATCCCCGCCCAACCCCCCATCGCCCAGCAACCACTTATCTACTCTCTGTGTCTCTAGACTTGCCTGTTCTGCACTCTCAGTGTACTGGAATCGTACACTATCTAGTGGTTCTCGTCTGGCTTTTCAAAAATCAGCATAATGCTTTGGAAGTTAATCCACTTTGTGTCTTTTTTATCCATGTGGTAATATTGGGTGGGTTATTTGAGACACCTGATTTGTCATGTATATGGAGGAGGTATTGATGGGACCAGTCTCAGGTCATTTTGATGATGATGATGATGATGATGTTAAAAAAATAACACACACAAAGGGTCATGGTGGGAGGACTTCCCTGGAGGTCCAGTGGCTAAGACTCCACACTCCCAATGCAGGGGACCCAGGTTCGATCCCTGAACAGGGAACTAGATCCCACATGCCGCAACTAAGAGTTTGCATGCCGCAACTAAAAGATCCCGGAGCATGCCGCAACGAAGATCCCACGTGCCACAACCAAGACCCAGTGCAGCCAAATAAATAAATAGTAAAAAAAAAAAAAAAAGTCTTGTTGTGGCATGCAGCTCAAATGAAGAGCTTACCGTGCATTAGTTTTGTTGTCGTGATTATTATAGTTATAATTATCTTTTTAAAATGCTGTTGGGCTTCCCTGGTGGCGAAGTGGTTGGGAGTCCGCCTGCCGATGCAGGGGACGCGGGTTCGTGCCCCGGTACGGGAAGATCCCACATGCCGCGGAGCGGCTGGGCCCGTGAGCCATGGCCGCTGAGCCTGCGCGTCCGGAGCCTGTGCTCCGCAACGGGAGAGGTCACAACAGTGAGAGGCCCGCGTGCCGCCAAAAAAAAAAAAACTGTTACCAACATAGTCTTTATCCATTTAATGCAAACAGCAGGAGAGCAATCCCTTGCTAGTTGTTCTTCATAGGAACTTTTATCAAATCTGTTAGAGCGATTTTTATAAAATGTGTTGTATTCACTGCCTAAAATTCAGAGCCTAAAATTGGTTCCTAATAAACACTTGTTGAGTAAAGGAAGAGAAGTGTGGTTGGTGGACACCCAGCACCTAGCATGGGACCTCATGCATGGTGGTACCCAGGAAATATATGTTGAATGAATTCATATAGAGTTCATAATATTACCTACCTACACCTAGGGGTTGAATGACTGAAAGGCATATGATCCTTTTATTTTTGATGCTGTGACCCGACAATGTACGTTTCCAATCGACTGTTGTCTAACTAGGGGCCTCGTATTTGAAGCAAAGTTCAGAAATTGTTGGAAGTAGTTGTTAAGTAATGAGAAGTAGAAGCAATTCAGATGTGAAATCGCATATCTTTCCCTTGGCAAGGATAGATGCTGAATCTTGGTACTGTTACCGACCTGGATCCTTGAGCTGTTTAATCAATAGTGAGGGGAGGAAAAAGGTTCTCAAAACTCAACATTTCAACAATTAACTTTGCGTCGTTCTAGTAATGATGTCTGTGATTTGGTGGGCCCTCAGGTGTGGGTTTCATTTTGTTTGCGCATGATGTATGATTGAAGAAAGGTGTTACTCCTGAAAAGCCATCAAAATATAATTAAAAGTTGACGTCATGATGTCTGTGATTTGGTGGGCCCTCAGGTGTGGGTTTCATTTTGTTTGCGCATGATGTATGATTGAAGAAAGGTGTTATTCCTGAAAAGCCATCAAAATATAATTAAAAGTTGACATCTCATCGCTGGCTTTGTTTATTTTTTTAATTCAGAAGGAAACCCCAGTTGTGCCCTGCTTGGTGTGCAATGACCAGAAACCAAGACAGAGAACTCACATACTTGGAAAAATCACACACTGGGCTTTCCTTGGAAAAGGAGTTGGGTTTCACTGTGAACAAGGCACATAGAAAGAAATCCCAATCTGGATGTGTTTATTCTCCCAAAGAGTCCATCTCATTTGATCCTGATCACCTGAAATTGATGGTTAAAAGGACAATGGAAAGTATGCAATGGCTTAGAGGCAACCATGAGCTCTTCTTTGTGGATGGGTCTTCGTGCAAACGGTTCCTCCTCTCGTAATTTACCCGCCCTTGTTTGCATCAATACCAGATGCTGACTCGCTTCAAAATCCTACTTAGTATCATCTCCCTGAAGGCTTCCCTCCCAGACCCCCACTGCAAGTCATTCTCCCCTCCCTCTGTATTTCAGATCTGTGCATGCGGTTAAGGCTTATGTGTTGGTTCTCCTATTGGACTGTAAGATCCTTGAATATAAGATCCACGTGTTACTCATCCTTGCACCCTTGATTCCTGGTAAACAGCCTAAACTAAGAGATGTCAAGTCAATGCCCATTGAACTGAGTTGTCCTTAAATCACGTTGATGACTATAGGACTTTTTGGAGATATATTTATTCATTTAAATTCCTATCATGTGAAATGGCTGTAGACTTTATATTTCAAACTCTTTGCTCAAACGTTAATACTATGCAGTTGCTATACGTGGCAGCTTTGCTTGAGGCAGTTATGTTATTATTAAAGGAGGCATCATGGCTTCTTTCTTTGGAGAAAATTGAAACATAAGTTTTGGTTAGAATTGAACATGCTTGAAGTTATCAAGCTTTAAATCTGGGAGGTAGGTTTAGGAGAGAGTTTTGCGATTTTCATTATAGATTTGCATATTTTCTGTATCACCTGCAATGAAGAATCATTTTGTAAGTATGAAAAATTTAGCATCTATAATATAATGCATACATCTCAACATCGAGGAGCTCAAAGCACTCTCAGATTTCCTTCGGTGGTATCAACTCCTAAGCAAGTCATAGTTAGAATCTCCTCAAAGGATGACAGGGCTTGTGAAAAGGGAGTGTTAATATTCCAGCGGATGCTAGGCTGTTTAAGTTTTTATAAGTATGCAGTGGTTGGAGGTTTCAAGAAGATCCTCATTCCCTTAGTGAATTGAAACCTGCCTAGACAGTGCTGTGAAAAGCTCCTTGGTGAACAATCTTACTGTCTCCTAAAATGTTTGCTTCTGCTGCATCTGGGGAGTTTGGTCAGGAAAGAACCATTAGGGTGTAAAGGGAGCAGGACCCTGTGGGGCCTTCCCGGGACAGACCCTTCCCATCCATGCCGTCTACCTACCTTAGAAGAAACATTCTGGCATGCCCCAGACCACTGCATCCCGAAAACCTTACCAGTAGAGCAAGCCAGGAAGTCTTTGTTGAGTTAATCTACCACCTTCTGGCTTGCCTATGTCTTACTAGGGCACAAAAGGAACTTGTCTTCTCCTTCTCATAAAGAGATGTCATAAATACAGTGGATATGATGTCATAGATACAGTGGATGAGCTGTCATAGATACAGTGGACAAGTGTGTTGCTGTACAGAATGCCAAGATGACCAAGATGACAGAGAGAGCTGGAGGGTCAACATGGGAAGGTGAAATGTTTTTGATCATCCTTGATGATGGAATAATTCTCAAAATGTGACACAGCCAACACCACTTTGACCTGCTCCATTGTATATACCATTTCTAGAGTAGCGGCCCCCACTGGGGCTATGGTCTGGTTAAGTTCATGGTTATTCCCAGTTATTTTCTATGACACGTGGTTTTTGTATAGACTAGACATGTGATTTGAACAAGGCTATAAGGGCACCCACTGCTCCAGCATCCTTCAAGTTTTCAAATCATGGACCAACCTTTGCAGTTTCTCCTGAGTGTGTTATCGTTATGGATCTACGATCTTGGCCAATTTAGGGGATTCCACATGGCTTTTCCTATTATGATGACCTTTACACTGCAGATCAGAGAACCCGTATGAGGGCTGTGCCAGCCGTAAGTAGATACATCCCACCTATATACTTGTGAACTGGGAGAATAACTTAGGAAGGTCTATGGAACCATCAGACACACCATGAGAAGAACTGGGTCAAAAGTCCTTATCTAGGAGTCCTAAAAATTTCTGGGTATTGTATTCTCTCCACAGTTCTGGCAACTATCTGTGCATGCAACTGTGGAAAAGTAACAGGAATGTTGACTGTACTTTTTTGCATCATACTACAGGTTCTTCCTCCATTCAGTGGGCTGTTTCGTCTGTGAGCTGCCCTAACTCTGGAAACTGAGTAAGGGATTGTGATCATTCTAAAGAAGCAGCTGATGGCAGCTTTCCGCTTGACTAGAAGTTCTAGTTTCTTTTTAGTAAAGAAACTGAGAAACACCCCTAAGCCTCACCGTGATCTGTGAGCTACAGATTCCCCGGGCATCAGGCACGATGACTGTTACTCTGGGGTCATGCCAATTACGGTCATGAGGTTCACCTTGCTTCTGAAGGCTACGTGCTGGCCTCTTCCCTCTGCTGTTCCAGAATCCAATCAATAGCGTCACTATTTGGGAGTTTAGTTGTGTGGATACACCATCCACCCTGGCCTGCAGGTAACAGCCGCTGAGTAGCTTCTGAATTATGCTGACACCCCCTCCGCTGTGTATCCCTTAGTGCTGTCGTGAAGGGGGTCCTCTGAATTCTCCCAGGGAGAAAAGTGGAGGATATCCGGTTTTCCAGGAGCAATTCATCCTAGCACCCCAGCTTCTCTTATCCTTCTCAGCCCACTCTCAGTTCTACACCGACATCTGGCAACGCCACTTTATTTACTGAAGGCCGTTTCTGTGTCCACTATTCCAGGTGCCGTCACATCATACTCTGAGGATCAGCTCTGAATACCCTTCAGAAACTGGAATCCCAAGGCATGAGTGGATGCCGCTGTGCCAGTGCATCCTCTGATCTAGTATCTAGGGTATCTTCTACTCTGTTCCTCCCGTCCCAGTCCTGTCTTAAGATCCACCTCCCCTCACGTGCCCACACCTGGTCTGGGCAAGCAGCTCCTCTGGTACACAGGCTGCCCGCTCCCGCAGAGAAGGCCTGGTGCAACCCATCTCATCTGGGGTGGAGCCTGGAGATAGGCCCAAAGTGGTGGTTCCTGCAAGTGTGGCCCCTCAACCAGCAGGAGCGACATCGCCTGGGGAAGCTGGAGAAGCACGCGTTCCCGGGACCCGCCCCAGCCTGGCTGAGTCAGAAGCTGGGAGCGTGGGGTGCAGCCATCTGTGCTTTAAACTCACCTTCTAAGCGATGCTCTGTGTGCTGAAGTTTGCAAACCACAGTTCTAAGGAACTCAGAGAAAGAAGGGGGTGCGTCTTGAGGAGGATAAGCTTTGTTTTCAGAGGTACCTGCTCCAGGTGAGGCCATTGCAAAGGAAGGATTGGGGGCCGCCGTGTCACCTAGCGGTGGTCCAGGGGATGTGGGTGTGTTGGGATCCGCAGGCTAGTCCACGGACACAGGTGCTACTCTTTCCCCATCACGGCAGGCTCGTCAGCATCCAGTCGTCTTTGCCGCTGTGCTCCTGATTACCCGCCCTGGTCATGATTTCCGGCAAAAACTGCCTGACAGCTGCAGACGATGAATCTTCCTTAGAGCGTTGCACGCCGGCTCCTGGCTTTCAGGCCCTGCTGTAGATTGCCGATTAGCCACCCTGAGCGTATTTTCTTTTTGCAAGGCGCCTCACGTTGTTGAAAGCAGCTGCCCTGCCGACCGATCCTTAACAACGATGATTGGTCCGCGTTCCAGGGAAGGGCAGCAGCGGTGCGATCTCCCAAAGCCGTGTCTTCTCCCCACCCCACAAGCCATTGCAGTTTCCCACAGGTGAGAGCACTTGTCACTGGGAGGCCCCTGCTTGGGCAGTGCAGTCTCCACCCGCTTACCGCCGGCCGTACGGTCGCTACTCCTGCAGAGAGGTGGGCCGCCTCCATCCTGAATCTTCTCTGGCCCAAGAATCCGCCTCCCGTCTGTGCTTGGATTCCCCAGGAAGCAGAGCCTGAGGCAGAGCTTGTGGGAGGATAAGCTCTAGGAAACTGAGTAAAAGTCACAGCAAGAGTAGAAAACCCAGCTGGCTGCTCAGGTAGACGGGGTATGATTGAAAAGGAAGAATGAGCTCATCCAGAGAAGCCCACGGCGGGAGAAATGCGAGAACGTTTTCTGCGCCCCACGAGAGGTCGCCTACAGGGTGTCCCCAGCCTTGAGCCGACAACTGCTGTGGCGGTAAGTCCCTTTCACTGCACTGCGTATTTTCTTTTCGTGACATTGGGTCCTCGGTGCTATTGGAAATATACCAGAAGGCTTATCACAAGTGCTGCCTTATGGAAGCTACTTCTGTAATGGGCCAGGGTGGGTGTAGCGTCGCTCAGTGGGCCGTGCAGTGTGCCGGGCTGATGGGATTACAGTTCTTGTGGGAGGCTGTGTGATGACTCGGGGAGAAGTCTCCCCTAACAGGGTTGCCCGTGTTCTCAGACCTGAGCGCTCTCTTCCCTGCTTCTCGTGGGGAACGGGCAAAGGTGGAGAATCCGAGAGGTTTTATTGCCTTCCTGCTGGGACCCGGAAACGTAAAGCTGCTGTTTCAGCAGCTAGAGTTGGATTTTGTCAGATATGCCAAAAGGCAGATTTCAGCTAAGGGGAGATGATTGTCGCCCTTGTCTGGGTGGGGTTGTGTTCCAGGACCCTGGGAAACAGCAAAACCATGGGCAGTAGGGTCCAGTGTCTCTGCAGCAAGGACTTTATAACAGTGGCGGTCTGCTCCATAACTTGTCAAGGAAGAGATCATTTCCACCTGATCTGAGCCTTTTTTTTTTGTTTTGACTTAACGTAAAAGGTGTTCGGTTGTCTCAAACTGGCCTACTTGTGTCCTCCATGAAATCAATGCTTTAAAAAAAGAAAAATAGCAATTATGTAGACAGGAAGACTACAGGCTGTTCAGTCAGAAAATGCCACGGACCTTTACTTTATAAATTATCATCATATAAGTCTTGGGAGTTAAGAGGTAGACTGTTCTTCTGCCACTGCTTGGTCGATCTGATTTGATCATTATGTTTTCTGAGGCTTCACTGTAATACTACCTAGCTACGGAAATGTGTGTGAATCATTTTGAATTTGTTCCTTCATGTTGTGTGTGTGTCAGACACAGTTCTGGGTGTGAGGGATACAGGAGTGAACCCGAAAGAGAAAAGACTTCTTTCTTGGATTTTATTTATCTTCGTTTTGACTTCAGTTTCCTTTCGAACAATTCATCTGAGAATCTAACAGTATTATAATTTCTTTGTAACCTAAATAATTTTTCCTTCAGTTGTCTCCCCATATCCAGACCCGACGTAACGGGTTATTTCTCAGATTCTCCCGAAATAGTGGTCTTGAAAGCCATCTCTAAGTGAGGACTTGGGTTCTAAAGGAGACTGCTTTGGATTACCCGTCACTGCTTTTCCATTGATCTTCTGGTCTCTGCTCTCTAGTTATATTAATTATTTCGCTTTGATTACAGAATCAAACGAAAACTTCTTTGATGTCTTTAAAATAAAACGGCAGTTAAGAACCACGGGTCCCCCCCGCCCCAGCCCCCGATAAAGAATATTTTCTGTTGTAGTTTAAGAACATTTTTACAAAGTAATTCACTGAGTTGCCCAACTACAGAGGCATCCCTGAATTAATTTCACCTTTGCTGGTCTGGACTCTACCACTGGATTTAATTCCCAACCTGCTCTCCAGACGTGACACTCTCTTGGTAAAGAGGTGTTGAAATAAGCGGCCCAGCGATCATCTTGTGGTCCTCTTTATTTCATTTCCTAAGATTCTCTGCCATTTTCATCCTCTTGTTCTGGCCAAGGACCAAAAATAAAATATTGTTTCAGTTTTATTTCGGGTCTCATTAGAAAAAAAAAGTCAGTTTAAAGCGTTTACCAGTATAACCGGTCATAGGCAAAAGTCTATTCCCAGGGAGTTTCTGATGAAATTATGCAAGATACCTAATTTTGTACATAAATTGGAATTATTAGGAAGAGAATGCTGGCCGAATTCATGCCCCTTTCTAAAATTCTCTCCGTGGTATTCTCCACTTATAGTCAAAATATCATCCTCTTTCAAATAATTTTTTACACCTAAATTAAAGGTATTTTTAATGATATGCATATCGGTGTGCGTAAACCACCCAGTCTCCCCACCACCCTTCATCCACATAGAGAGTTACACAAAGACATTAGTTACGGGCATGTACATTTGGAAACATATAGCTATGAAAAAATGAACGTCTAGAGTAATCTGGCTTTTAAACCCTTCCAAGGTAGAGATTTTTAATAAACTTTAAAGATAATGGCATGAACCTTTTCCATGAGACAACGCACTCTGACCATCTCATTGGCATTTTCTGCTAATGAAGCTCGTGTTTTAAAAACAACTTTTAGACTCTACATGGCTTACCCAGTCCTTAACGAAGTATTTCATTCTTGAATGTAAATTTGAATACTTGTTTCACTTAAAGGTTGCTTTGTAATTAAAATTTCAGTCTATATATATATATATACACACACACGTATATAAAATGTATATATAGTCTATATACAATATATATAATCAATGTATATCAGTATATAATATGTATTATAACTAATTATATCTATACATTATATGGGCTGCGTATATTATATATAATGGTGTATATGATAGCTAATATATATCAGTAGATAATACATATTATAATTAATGTTATCCAGATAACTACATATATATCTATATAAAATCTTCCAATCTTACCTTTTCTACAAAATCTTAAGGTGAATTGCCAGTGATGAGTAGAGCAGCTGTGAATCAGAAGTCAGCTGAAATAGCTATTCTTCAACAACCTAGGACAAAACTAGTCTCCAGTTCTCATACACAGAAAAGATTTGCATAATCAAAGAAAGCAGGAAACCCTTGGACAGAGCCAGACATCGGTTAAACTTTCAGCACTTGATAGATTAGAAAAGGAAACTTATCCTGGCTCCTGGAGTTATTAGAAGATCTAAGAGATCATGCTGGCAAAATTTCAGCAGTGCTCTTAAGAGAAGAGACAGGGCATATAATTAAAAGGATCATTCCCAAAGAGGTCCAGGCTTCTGAAGCACCTAGATTAATTAAAAGGTGAAACTACTGTTGATTCAGACGTACAAAAGTTAACACGTTGGGTAGAAGCCCTGTTCTTGTTAACGGTGGAGGATATGACAGGGTTATTCTTTTGAAAATCTTGGCAGGGAAGGAGATTTTTAAAGTTTGAGAAATCAAGTGAAATTTGTAGTGATGGATGTTGACTTACGGTGGTGACCCTTTCCTAATTTATACCAGTAGCGAATCATTATGTTGTGCACCTGAAACTAATATAATGTTATATGTCAATTAGATCTCAAGTTTAAAAAAATCAAGTGAAATTTCATTTTTAGAGTCGTTGATAAAAGAATGTTGACAAAAGAATCCATTTTCAAATGCATTTCTGGAGAGTTAGTCAATGAAATACAGTGAATTTTAGAACACTGTTGAGTAAAATATTCTTGCAAACACGTGACCTTTAGTTTTCTCTGATTATCATTTAAATACGTTTGATAATTTTTAAAGTATTGCTTGTGAATTCCTTGTCTGGTGCTAGGGAAGAATGCTATCTTTTATATTACCGTATGGGAACTGGGAGTTTTGTTATCTCTCCCTAGCTTTTTCCTTCCTCCCTTCTTTCCTTCCTTTTCTCCAATAATATTTATTTAATAAACTACGGGGTATCATAATATATTCTAAAGTTTGAAAGGAGAAACTTGTTTAAGCCACAGAATACATCTTTATGAAAAATTTTTCTTTCCCCCTTCCACTCTAGGACAGAGCTTTACTTAATTTTATTTAGCCAATTCTTTTAAGCAAAGCTGGATTTCTAGTTTAAGAGCAAACTTGGGGTCAGGTAAAACAGATGGGGAAGGGAACACACAGGGCTTTCAACATAAAATGTGGGGAAGGCTGTTCTTAAAGGTACCTGGGGTATGAAAAGTAGTTGAAATTAGCGTTTTGTGCACTCTGTTGAAAGGGTCAGAACTTACATTTTCAGAATGGTTCTTCATGACTATGGTTGAACACTTTTTCCCTAGAGAGGGCAGATGGAGCTATGCGATGCTCACCTCTACCCACTGATTTGTTGAACCGGGATGGGGATGGGTGGCAGCTTTTGCTCCTTTGACTTTCTTCCTGGGAGATGTGGCCTGATAAGTGTTTTATGAACCTTCCCCTGTGGCAGGATTTGGGGTGCTAAGCATGGAAAGACCGTGGAGGTCCGCACTCCGCTTTCTGACTCAGGCCAACTCCTCCAGAGTAAGGTGGGGGCACATTCCTATCCATCCTGCCAGCCCATTGGATGCTGAAGCCTTAGCTGGTGGTCCCCTTCCCCAGCGGCGTCCCTCCAGCTGTGTGGTCAATCCCGTCCTTTCCATTCTTCTGTCTGGTCTCAGCTGGGTACCTCGAAGTTAGGTTCTTGGTGTTCACAGTTCTTTTTATTTTATTTATTTATTTTTGGCTGCACTGGGGCTCCGTTGCAGCGAGCGGGGGCTACTCTTCATTGCGGTGCGCAAGCATCTCATTGCCGTGGCCTCTCCTGCTGCAGAGCATGGTCTCTAGGCACGTGGGCCTCGGTAGTGGTGGCTTGTGGGCTCTAGAGCGCAGGCTCAGCAGTTGTGGCACACGGGCCTAGTTGCTCTGCGGCATGTGAGATCTTCCCGGACCAGGGCTCGAACCCGTGTCCCCTGCATTGGCAGGCAGGGCTGGGACCACTGTGCCACCAGGGAAGCCCTCTTTTTATTTTTTAATTGAAGTATAGTTGATTAATTATTAGTTTAATAATAATTAACCATATTAGTTTCAGGTGTGCAGCATAGTGATTCAGTATTTCTATAGATTATACTCCATTAAAAATTATTACAAAATAATGGCTATAATTCCTTGTGCTGTACAATGTGTCTTTGTTGCTTATCTATTTTATACATAGTAGTTTGTATTTCTTAATCCCCAACCCTATTTTGCCCTTTCCCTGTTTCCCTCTCCCCACTGGTAAATACTAGGTTGTTTTGTATATCTGTGAGTGTGCTTCTGTTTCATTATATACATTTGTTTTATTTTTTAGATTCCTTATATGTGATATCATATAGTCTTTTTCTGACTTATTTCACTAAGCATAATATTCTCTAGGTCCATCCATGCTATTGCAGATTTTGTTCTTTTTTTTTTTAATTTTTTTTTTTGGAGTATAGTTGATTTCAGAATTTTGTTCTTTTTTATGGCTGAGTAATATTCCATTATATATATATGTGTGTGTGTGTGTGTGTGTGTGTATGTATATATATATACATACATAAACCACATCATCTTTATCCATTCGTCTGTTGATGGATACTTGAGTTGCTTCCATATACTGGCTGTCATAAGCAGTACTGCTATGAACGTTGCTATGAACATTGGGATGCATGTATATTTTCCAACTAGTGTTTTTATTTTTTTTCTGGATATATACTCGGGAATGGAATTGCTGGATCATATATGGTAGTTCTATTGGTGATGTAGCTTGGAATTAAATTCAGTTTTACTTAAGTGACATGGAGACATGACCCACTCCCTAAAAGCAAACCTATCATGGATATGTTTCCCTTTGTTCAGAAGACAGCAACTCTGTTAAAACTGTTTTTATCACGTAACTCCTGGCATCAGAAAGTTCTCCCAAGTAGAAAGAAAGCTGTTCTTGGCAGGACCAGGGAGAATTAACCCCAGCTTTGTTTCTGCTTCTCCCTGAATTTTAAAGTTGAATAGATGACGTCATCGTCTTCACACCCTCATAGCAGACGTGATGTAGCACTTACTGTATGACTAGCACTGTTGTAGTCAAACCCTCACTGTGACCCCATGAAATGCAGAAAACTCGTGACCTAGAGGGACCATGTACATTTCTAAAGCTCACACAGTCATCAAGGGGCAAAGCCACAGTCAGACGTAAGATCCTTTGATTCCACTCTCCATGGTCCTAACTGCTAAACTAATTTTATTTTCATAATCTCTCACTAGGGAGTCGTTAAATGCGTTTGTCATTAAAGAAATAAATGTTGAGAACACAGCATCAGTGAAATTGTAGATAGCAGAGCTGTAGCCACCAGAGAATTTTAGGAAAGGAAGCGCTGCATTGAATTTAGACCAGACAGGATCACTCATTAGTGAGATAATAGGCACAAATGCAGAGAAAAATGTCTCACTGAAGTGGAAACAAAAGCCTTCAGCTCCTCCTTTCAGTAAGGAAGCCAGGAGCCGTTTAAATGGATTTAAACTGCTCACCAATGCATGACTCATACAACGTTTGAGGCAGTCATCCTTATGACGCATTTTCCAAGAAAAAGGTGCAGTTCACGCAGGTATGTGGGGAAGTTGGAGGGGAGGTTGATGTTTTATTTTAGAATATTAAAACAAAATAGATACTATATTATGACTGCCACAGTCATTTAATTCAAGGAGGAGAATCATCCTTCAGTGATTTGATGAGGGGTGTTCATGGCAGAGGGCTAAGGGGTGTGGACAAAAGACCCTGCATTTTTCCAACCACCTTGAACATGGAAACAAGGATCCCGTTCCCAGCCACGCTCTGTTCCCCGTGTGTTTTGGGGCAGTGGGGAAGAGTGGGGAATACATGAAAAGATTTGTAGAGATATTTTGTAATCAACGACATTTTTAGATTTGAACTAATAAAACAAAACTACGGGAAGCTATTTTGGTTCAGAAAGAACAGACTGTAACCCAGTTCTTTAACCCAGGCGAGGAAACCCAAGCGTCCTGGAGTCCAAACTTGCCCAAGGGCGCGCTGTCTCCCTACTGATGCCAAAAGCTCGACCTCTGTGCGCCGGTGTCTAATCGAATCTCAGAGACAGGGTTTTGGTAAAGTAGAAAACAATAGCTTTATTGCCTTACCAGGCAAAGGGGGACACAGTGGGTTCCTGCCCTGGAAAACGATGTGTCCCAACTCAGGGGAGTTTGGTGAGGAGTTTGGCAAGGGTTCAAGGGTGGGGTGTGTGTAGGGCCTTTAGTTCTCTAATCTGGTAATCTTCTTGATGACCTTCTCTGGTTCCTTTAATGTAGCCTCAGGTGGTCTTTCTCTGGTATGAAGAATGCTGACCTCTTAAAAGAGTTTCAAGACATTGTTATGTGTATCCCTTGAGGGGGAGCCAGGACCCTGCCCCAAGGCTGCACTATTGTTTGTTGACTGCTCCTCTCTGCACCCCCTCCCTTCCTGGACTAACATCTGTTTGAACCTGCCCTTTGAAACTCAGGGAAGGTCACAGAGTCTGGAATCAAGAAACGGGGCAGGGCAGAAAGGCTACCACGCCCGGGCGCCCCACGGGGTCCTTCTCGGTTTCACTAGTGTTACCCGAAAACTGGGTTCACGTCTTGGTGAGTGGAGCCACAAGACACAACCAGGCCAAATTGCAGGAGAAGGAAGGATTTATGACTTGCCGCAAGTAAGGAGAGTGCTGGGGACCTTTCCCAAAGCATGTCTCCCGAGACAGCCAAGCTGGAGAACTATTAAGCTAAAGGTACATGCTTGTTCATGAAGGGGCTTGAGCAGAGGAGAATTCAGCCTGGAACTGGGACAAAGGTTGACTGTCCACGCTTTAGTTGATTGAAGTCACCTGGGTCAGAAAAGGTCAACACCATCATCACTTAGGTTCTGAGCAGTCTGGGGTCTCAGTGTGAAGTTACCATCCTCCACCTGGGTGGGGACCTTCGTTCCTGCAGAACTCAAAGATGGATATTGGATTGTGACGTGTATCCCTCGAGGAGGAACTACGACAGTTTTATCACTGAACTGTTGTTTGCTTTTCCTTTGTTTCTGCATTCTTTTGTCCTCTTAAGCTCATTGATTACTGAGACCTATTCAAGGAAAAGCATTGTGGCCAGGCTTAGATCACAAAACGGCTTAGGCCAAATATGGCTTCTCTTATGTCAAGAAAGCCATGCCTGGTTCTCTTTCTCCAAGGACCCCCTGCCTCATCTGCTTACACTACCACCAAAGCCCAAAGTAAACATTCAGAATCGATCGCCTGAATGTCTGCTGCAAGTATGGGATCTTTCCTCATAGTGAGAATGTAGGTGATGTTCTCAGATGCCATATTCTGTGTAGTGTATTAGTCTTACTAGAAAGAGCCCAAGTTGTACCCTGAGAAGTTCGCCTTGTGGAATTCAGTTCCTCCATTCTTTGCTCCTGTATTTCTCCAACACCAGCAGGATCTAAGGAATATCCTAGTCTGTTGCTGCCATTTATTTTTAGGAAACAGATAGAACATCTAGAAGGGAGAGGGTGATAAGTTGTGTCAACTGAAAAAGAAAACTGCACAGCCTAAAAAGTTGAGAGTTATGTTTTATTTGGGGACCTTAATGACGGTGTTTCTCAGATAGCTCTGAGAAACTGTTCCAAAGAGGTAAGGGAAGAGCCAGGATATATAGGAGTGTTTGCTGGAAACAAACAAACAAATTAAAACAACAACCAAAAAAACGCATGTAATTGAACATCAAAAGATTACTGCTAATTGCAAAAAAACAGACCTCTCAAGTTAATGATTCTTTTCCATGTATGGGAAGAGTCTGGGCTCCTTGAAATCATTCCTTTGATATGCATGTTATCTAGGGTCAGTAGTATCCTGTTTTTCTCCCACCTGGATTCCCCTCAGGGTACAGTAGCTGATGACCTGGTGGCCACAACGTCCTTTGTTTACTGAAATGGCAGACCACGTTTTTTGTCCACAATTGAATAAGCTGAAACTGGATTCAGCCCTGCATTCTGATGATCTGAGAGGTTTTCCAATCTTACACATTACCCATCTCCTCTTTGGGTGGAAATCCTGCTTACCTCTCTTGCACTTGGCTCTCTCATAGCAGGTGACATTTCTCTGTCATTAAAACACACAGAAGAAAGACAAAAGCATGTTACGTGGACTTCACGGGTTTTTTTTCCTGGAATCTGTCCAGATTTTCAGCAAACGCCATGGGGAAGGAGCCCTGAGCTTATGCTTACAACCAGCAAATTTCACCAGCAAAACAACCGCAGTGCTTCCTTCCCTGTATCCTTGACTTTCTGACTGCTTTTGATTTTGATTCTGTTTTTATGTAGACTTACCTTTTAGAAAAATTAAGCAGAAAGTACAGAGCGTTCCCATTATAACCCCCTAGGTTTGATTTTAATGATGATGGAATCTTTTATTTTCCTGTAGAGAAAAATAGAAAAGAAAGACTAATCCTGTTTTCCACCAGAGTGGAAGAGGCAGCTGGCATAGCTGTCAGACGATGGCTGGTGCCTGGCGGCCTGGAGTGGACCTTTATCCCCTCAAGTAGGAACTTTGTCCCCCAGGAGGTCTTTTCCTTGTCCCAATTGACCGCTAGGTTGGACATTTTTATTATTAGGTTTCCCGAGAGTGTCTTCTCCTCCCGCTTAGCCACCATTGTATCAGGTTCTATGTCTACAGACCTTTTATGACCCGATGGCAATTTCGCAGTAATTGACGGAACCACCTGTAATATCAAGTTATTGTCATTAAAAACAGTCTGTTTCCATGGCAGGAGTTATTACATTTTGCAGAGAGGTGCTTCCCAGACACATAAGTCATTGAAGGCCAAACAAAAGAGCAAATAAACCACTTGGCTTGGGGTTTGGGGGGCAGTGGGTGGAGGGTAGGGAGAAGACAGAGACGCAGCATTAGACGGGAACCTTTTCAAAGTCAGGCCACAAGCTTCAGACTCCAGGCCGGGGAGTGTCATTATGCCCTGACCGATCCCAGCCTGCTCTTAGAATTCAGTTGTATTTCCTACTGTTCGGAGCCTGCAAGTCCATTTCAGTGAGGAGTCCATCAATTGCACCTCATCTTTAAGCACGCTCTTTTTTTTTTTTTTTGCGGTACGCGGGCCTCTCACTGCTGTGGCCTCTCCCGTTGCGGAGCACAAGCTCCGGATGCGCAGGCGCGGAGGCCATGGCTCACGGGCCCAGCCGCCCCATGGCATGTGGGATCCTCCCGGACCGGGGCACGAACCCGTGTCCCCTGCATGGGCAGGCGGACTCTCAACCACTGCGCCACCAGGGAAGCCCTAAGCACGCTCTTTTGAGTGGCTATATTGGTTTTGAAGACTTGCCAAGCCTGGGATGATTAGCAAGACATGACTGTCCCGTTCTAAAGGGAGCTGCAGACCCAGAATGACAGTGGTGCCGATTGCAGCTTTGAGGCAGCATGGGGAACGTTCTCCTTTAAAACCAGGCCTGTGAGCTCAGGGTTATCAGCCACACAATGAGAAAAATGTGGACCCTGGTCTCCACTTGGGAAAGAAAAAGTACAGCACCTGCAAAAGTAGTTTACCACGGACATCGCCATCTTCCAGGGTCAGGAGTATCAAAGATGCTTTCACCTGTGGCTTGCATCCTAAACTGCTTTGTCAATCCCTGTCCGTACCTTTAACTCCGTGCATTTGAGTTTTTCCTAAAGCCAGGGACGACCCATGCTGGAACAAGCAATTTTATGACAGAGACCTTGTCCTAGCAGAAACCCCGATCCCTGCGAATTCTACCAGAGTGGTTATAAAGTGAAAGCTCCGTGGGGAAATGAAATCAAATCATGGAGACTTATAATTACGTAGCCAGTGAAACAGGAGATGATTCTAGAGAAAATGAACATGTTCCCGTTTTGGTCTTTTTTTTTCCTTTTAAAAGTGGCATTATTGACTCAGGTGGGGAATGTATTGTGAAGCCAGTGCTGTTTCCTCACTTATGTCATTTGTAATTACATTTTTTTGTGGTTATTTCAGCCCGTGATTCATAAATCATCATTTACAATTAACCAGTTCTTCATCACAGGGCACTTCCAGTGGACAGAGACATTGTGTTTGTTGTCATATATAAAGCACTGTCCTCTGTCAATATATACATATGAAGAAAACCTTGAACTTAGAATAAAAATGTTGCCTCCAGGCCTCATCGAGATTCAAGTCCAAACTTCTTCTGTAAAGGACCAGATTGTAAATTTTTTAGGGTTTACTAGTCCAGGAGCCTCATGCTATGTGTCTGTAGGTGAGAGCAGCCCAGACAGTGCAGAAATGAATGAGGTGTGGCTGCATTCCGGGGAGCTCAGAAAAGGTGCCGGCCGGGTGTGGCCCCCCGGGCTGCAGTTTGCCAATCCAACCCCTGTTGTAGCCCCAGGATAGAAAGTAAATGTCCCTTCAGGGGCCACCTCTGAACTTCTGCAATGACTGGCTTAGAAAAACTCTGGGAAGTTGAGCTCTTTGGGGTCATGTACGGGGATGGAATGTCAACAGGTCTAGCTAATGGTTACTAATTACTTCATAAGCAGTAGACTGGGTCATGAGACTTAGGTCTCCCCCCAGAAATACAGAGCAGGTCTTAAAATTATTGATCCTGTTGTACAGACTGAGAAGCTGAGGCAAAGCGACACTGAGTAGTTCTTTCGAAATCACACAGGTGAGAGGTGGCTGTCTGTGTGTGGAGATAGGAGAGCGTGAGGGGCGGGGGGAGTAGGATTTCAACCAGCGAACATGATGGACAGAGAGACCACAGGCTAAGGGTTAGTTCCTCCACACTAGCGTGCCCTTTGGAATTGTTTTTCTAGCTAAGTTGGTAATGTTTATGATTATGATCATATTTGTGCATATATACACGTATGTATGCATATATGTACATGCACATACATATCTGTATATGTCTCTTTTTAAAACTTATTTATTTCTGGCTGTGTTGGGTCTTTGTTGCTGCACGCAGGCTTTCTCTAGTTGCAGCGAGCAGGGGCTACTCTTTGTTGCGGTGCACGGGCTTCTCATTGCGGTGGCCTGTTTCAGAGCATGGGCTCTAGGTGCGTGGGCTTCAGTAGTTGTGACATGAGGGCTCAGTAGTTGTGGCTTGCGGGCTCTAGAGCACAGGCTCAGTAGTTGTGGTGCACGGGCTTAGTTGCTCTGTGGCACGTGGGAACTTCTGGGACCAGGGGTCGAACCCATGTCCCCTGCATTGGCAGGTGGATTCTTAACCACTGCACCACCAGGGAAGCCCCTATATGTCTCTTTGTGTGTGTGTATATATGTGGGTGTATATATATTGTATTTACAAGAAGTATTCTATAGTTATTCCCATGTGGCCTAATTGCTAAATTATTTATCGAGCATCATTGTGACTAAAAGAGCCTTGAGTGTTATACAGCATGTAACATATCTACATAAGTAGATATGTGCATGCACATATATGTGTATATATGTCTCTACGTGTGTATATGTGTGTGCATGTGCGTATATGACATCTGTTTACAAGTACTATTCTATTTATTGTCATTCCCATGGGGCCTGAATTTTATTTGCTCATCGTTGAGACTACAGTAGCCTTGAATATTTAAACAGCATGTGAGTCTGGAAGTGGGAAAAAAGGTATCAAGTATTTGACCTTAATATTCCCTGCGTATTATTAGTCTGAACAGTTTGAGAAAATCCTGGTGGGCAGGCACACATGCCCAGATATGCATATACAGCCACCTAAATTTCCTACTGGGGGGAAAGTCATGAATTGTAACTCAAGTGATCAAGATGAATTGATGCTTCCAGGTTCCGTGAACTCTTTAGTAAAATGATTCTTTAGGAAAATTCCTCCATACGTCACTAAATAGCTATGATTCTGGTATCTCTCCTACAGCTTTTCCTTTTTTCTGTTTTCTTTTCTTTTTAATTATGTTTATGCCTCTGAGTATGTATTTATCCATGTCTTTTAATCATGTATCTGTCCATTGTCTAATTATAATAAAATGGTATAAATATAAGGCATACATTCATAGTATACTGTTTTCCTTCTGAATATTTCATCACAAATATTGTCCCATGTGACTGAAAATTCCTCATTAATCATGATTTTTTGGGGGTGTGGGGAGGCGCACCAGGTGACACGTGGGATCTCAGTTCCCTGACCAGGGATGGAACCCCTGCCCCCTGCAGTAGAAGTGTGGAAGTCTTAACCACTGGACCGCCAGGGAAGTCCCCCTAAATCATGATTTTCAGTTTTCACAGTTTTGTCCATAACTTGTTGGCCACAAATTATTTGGTCATTTAGAAAAATTATGTGATATTAAGGGTAACTTATTTTTGCTATCATCGTCAAAGCCATAATTGTTTATTTAATGTCAGGCTCAGAAAACACCGATTATTGTACTGTTTGCGTTATGTTGAAGGAGAAAGAAACAGATGGTGGAATTTAAAAACGATAGCGTAGGTTAAGGCAATTTCTCCACGTTTCTAACTCAGAGTGTTTTGCTTTCGCGTTGTGTTTTAAAAGGTCATACCAGTGTTTATTTGCTTTTACCTCTCCAGCTGCGTTTCGCCTTCTTTGGGATCATCCTCTGTTTGTGCACTGCCATTGAAATTGAAGTGTGTTTGTTCAGAACACAATGACATTCGTTTGTCAGTTGCTGAGGGCGTCATGGCTTGAAAAGGGAATGGAGTAAATAGAACAGGAAAACAGGTCTGTGTTCCAGGAGTGGATTAGCACATTATGGCGTTGGAGAGTAGTGTGTATTCAACAGATTTAAAAATTCCCAATCAGTGAAGATAAAGATTTTTTTTCAGTTGTGGGTGGCGTATCCACATCACTCAGTCTGACATGGCCCCAGTGCTAATTTGAGTGCTAATATAAAACGAAGTTAAAACACACCCGGTCAAGAGAGTCCCTGAGAGTTTGAGTTCAGAGAAAGTGCACATGGAAGTTAGTATATTTATTTCTGTTATGCACTCATTACATATGTGTATACACATATGCATGGCAATATATTATCTATATATTATCCCTATATCTGTGTATATAAAATGCATGACAAGCACCTTTGATGGTGTGTGCTGCGGTTCTGCACCCAAGCTCATCTCAGCTGTTTACGATGATCTTAATGAAATTGCACCACCAGAAACATGGCCTTGCAGTTGTTGGTTGTTCTGGCTGGTCTCAGGATTAAACGGACGTGAGACAGATTAACAGGAGAAAATGAAGCAGAAGTTGAATAACACGTATACATAGGTGAGACCCGGGGAAACCACAGTGGCCCTAACCCTCCCTTTAAGTGCCACCTTCAGCTAAAGACAAAAGAGCATATTGGGGATAGTGATTTGGGACCTCAAAGGGGAGGAGGGCGTTCCCATGGAGACGGAGAAGCCAACGTTTGTAAACAAGTGTTTGCTGGGCCTGCAGAGACAGTGGGACACGGAGTGGACTCATCTCCAGGCCCTGCTGAGTTTCCCTCACCCCACCTGGTCCATAGTCTTTGCAGACATATTTGGTGATGCTCTATTCCAGAAAGAGCCCCTGTATCTAAATTATTTTAGGCAGCTAAGGGGGTGGTCAAAGTTTCTTCCTTAGTCTTTTGGGCCTTGATTGTATTCAGCTCAAAATAATCCACATGCCGAAGAGAGATAGTGTAGGGATGGCAAGTTTTGCTCTCCCCACACAGTCTTGGCAGTTGTTCCCTTCTATAGTAAATGGATATAAAGTGTCTGGGGACTTCCCTGGTGGTCCAGTGGTTAAGACTTTGCCTTCCAGTGCAGAGGGTGCAGGTTCGATCCCTGGTCGGGGAGTAAGATCCCAGATGCCTCGTGGCCAAAAAAACCAAAACATAAAACAGAAGCAGTATTGTAACAAATTCAATAAAGACTTAAAAAATGGTCTACATAAAAAAAAAAAAAAAAAGTCAGAAAATTGTGGCCAGAAATCTGGGGGAAGTAATGCCTTTTTCAAAAACTATGTGAAACAGGGAAATAAATCTTTCATATCAGACCCCAATTTTTATTATTTTTCCTATTCCACAATCAGTTGGGCTCTCATACCGTCTCAAGCCCCCCCCCCCCCCCATAAGCAGCTGTCAGGACACTGAGCTGGAAATAAAAAAGGGAGATCACCCTGAGGCTTTGATTTTCCTGCAGAAAAAGGTTTTAAACTCTGAGAATGCGGTTTTAAACTCTGAGAATGCGAGTAGAACGCAAAATATATGTGACATTTACGTATGAAACGGAAGACTTGGAAGAATTGTGGATAGTTCATTGTTTCAGCACATTTTCTCCTCCGCCCCGCCTCTCAATTGATTCCCCTTGGGGTGACAGCCCACTGCTTAAGCCTGAATCCTGCCTGCTTGGGTAATACTGTTTCCTCAACTCTCAAATGCCGATGGTGCCAGACCTCATTGCACTTTGTCAGTTGTTGGGAGGATTCAATAAATTAACACAGACCGGGTGCCTAGAAGGCTGCGTGCACAAGGACGTGGTGAGCATTGGACAGTTGTCATCCATCACTATGATACGTAACCCACAGACATGCATCTTGGGTCACGGAGCCTGCAAGTGCTGGATGTTCGTCTTCAATCTCCCAGCACATACGGTCTGGAGGAAAAGACAGCCTCTGAGCAAATGAGCGCAAGTACAGCTACTTGAAATCTGAAACGGTTACGAATTTTCTGGGTGATGGCTGTGTACATGATGGGGGAAGCTACGCTGACCTCTGGTGCCTGAAACTTTCCAGAGCTGGAGGTCGTTAGTCACACCCACAAAATGCCAAACGAAGATATCTTGGGCTAAACAGGAGTGTGTTTCTTACCAGAGAATAGTAAGAAAAAAAGAGTTCATCATATTTAGCTTCTGACGTTGCAGACGAAGGGGATCAGAATATGCCCCCCCCCAAACATGCCACATCGGCATAAGGATCGTTTGGAGCTGAAGGCAGTGAAGAACAGTAGACACAGGATGTCCCTGGCAGTCCTGTGGTCCTTGGTCAGGGAACTAAGATCCCACATGCCGCGCTCCAGGCCAAAAAAAAAAAAAAAAAAAGAACAGTGGACACAGGAGGAACTCTCCCCTCTTCCTTTCTGCCTAAAAGCAGGCCATACATTATCTTTATAAGGGTAACACATTTTCCTTTGTAAAACTCTTCTTCCAGATGAAGAGAACAACTCTTAATCTTGGGAGATGACTCATTACTGCAGAGGGTACCAGCTTGATTCTGTATAACAAACCTTACTAAACAACCCTTAAGTTTCCCTCAGATAATTACCTTCTCATGTATTACCACCCGCAGAAGTTAAAACTCTTCTTTCAATATCTAGTCACTTATCCACAGTTTATCGCCCTTGGTTAAAATTATAGATAGATAGATAGAGACTTCCCTGGTGGTCTAGTGGTTAGGACTCCATGCTTCCAATGCAGGGGGCACAGGTTCGATCCCTGGTTGGGGAACTAAGATCCCGCTTGCCACACAGTGTGGCCAAAACAAACAAACAAGATACATATATTATATATATATAAAAGCTCCTGGGTCTAACTCACTCTTTGGGGTTTTCATTTCTTTTCTGTGAAGCTCCGCATACAGGTAAAATTATGAACATCAATAAAATCTGTATACATTTGTTAATTTGGGTTTTGTTGGTTTAATTTGCATGTGCCAGCTACTGAACCTAAAAGGGTAGTGGAAATGTTTTCTTCCTCTCTTACAGGAGGAAGAGCGCTGGACTGATTATCTTTGGGCTGTCGTGGGTGTCCCTGTGGTGAGGGCTATGATCACTCCCACCCCCAACACACTTGCAAAGACTGGGCTAGCCTTCCTGGCGAAGGCACCAGAGGGAGGACAGGGTCCGTAGTACCAGGAAGGGTAAATTCAGGCCAAGCCTGCTGGAGAGGACGACCAGACCCTGGCTGGAGTGACCAGCTCTCCACGTTTCCATGGAGAATGCCAGCAGGGCAGTAGTGACCTGGCAGATACTCAGATTGCACTGCCCGGGAGACCATGGGAGCCAGAAGAGGCTGTTTCCAGGCACCTTGACTATTCCTGTCCATCCTGAGACAGGATAAATCAATCTCTCTCTCTCTCACTCCCTCACTCACTCTCTCACTCTCTCACTCTCTCACTCTCTCTCTCACTCACACACACACACACACACACACACACACACACACACACACTCCTAGATACTCATACAGTGGTGTTGTTCAGAGAATAGACCATTAGGAGGGAGGGAGGAGACCCTCCTAACACATTCCAAACCAGATTGGATTAAAGGATAATTTTCCTCTGCAACCACATGGGTGCGTGTGCATATATACTTTATGATAGAATATAGCATAATATAATACAATATGAGAGAATAAAAAGGATATACTTTTTTTGCTGAGTCTCGTAGTCCGTTGGAGAGTGCAAGAACTTTTGAGGAAAACCTCACTGATTTTCGGGGTTTTTTTCCTAGTCTAGTAGAGGCCGTCCTTGAACCAGAAGGACTGTGAACTCTTCCTCTTAGTGTCTCATGTGCCTGGGACAGGGTTGTCCACAGACCAGAAATGTCTGCATCACCCAGGAGGCTGTCAGAAGTGCAGAATCTCATGCCCTGCCCCAGACCTCCTGAGTCAGACCTGCTTTCTAATGAGATCCTTGGGTGATTTGTATGCTCATCAGAGTCAGAAGCGCTGCTCTACCTGGGGATCAATAATCGTTTGCAGAAAGAGTGAATAAATGTATACATGAATAAATAATTGAATAATTGGAACAGTTAAGAACTAGCGAATTGTATATCTTTTTTAAATATAAATTTATTTATTTTTATTTATTTATTTTGGGCCGTGTTGGGTCTTTGTTGGTGCACGCGGGCTTTCTTGAGTTGCAGCGAGCAGGGGCTACTCTTCGTTGCAGTGTGCAGGCTTCTCATTGCAGTGGCTTCTCTCATTGTGGAGCACGGGCTCTAGGCACATGGGCTTCAGTAGTTGCGGCACGTGGGCTGAGTAGTTGTGGCTCGCAGGCTCTAGAGCGCAGGCTCAGTAGTTGTGGTGCACGGGCTTAGTGGCTCCGTGGCATGTGTGATCTTCCCGGACCAGGGATCGAACCCGTGTCCCCTGCGTTGGCAGGCGGATTCTCAACCCCTGAGCCACCAGGAAAGCCCCTATGTCTTTGTTTACTTTTGTTTAGAATACTTAAATTCACAGGCTGCGTTGCTGGCTTTTGCATCAGGCTTCTCTTAAAGAAAGGGCTTCCTATTCCCCACCAGGCTTCTTTCCCAACTGGACTACTTGGGCGGTGGTGATGGAGCTGGGTGCCTTCTCTGAGCCTTGTCGTCCGACACGCAGGTGAAGGCTCACTCAGCTCACTCTATGAATTTTAACCGCCGGTTCTTACAGAATCTAGTCCTTAGAATCTGAGCATTGACGACCATGTGGCATGCTTTAAATTCCCTTCTCTAGCTGCCTAGACTTAGAATCGCCTGCCTTGGACTCCTTGCTGTAATAGCTTATGTCTTGTGTTTTATTGGGTGATTGCATAATAAGAGGGCCCATGTACCTGTTTGCTGACACCTAGCAGGGTTTGTTTAATGCTGTGGAGTATTTTGATTTACATACAGCTTCCGAGGGTCAGTTGCTCTGTTCTTATGAGCTTTCCATAGTTGTTAAGTGTGTGAGATGTTTTATCAGTTGTACACATGGGAAAAAACATGAGTCTCAAACTTAAAAAAAAAAAGCTGCTTTTTTATTGATATGTAATTGATCTATAACATTATATTAGTTTCCGGTGTAGAACATAATGATTCAGTATTTGTATATATTGTGAAAGGTCACCGTAATAAATATGGTTAGCGTCCGTCACCTCACATATTGTCATAAATGGGCGTATTTCTTATTTCTCATGGCTGAATAATATTCCTCTGTGTGTGTGTGTGTGTGTGTGTGTACCACATTTTCTTTATCCATTTACCCATCATTGTACACTTAGATTATTTCCATCCATAATAGTTAGTCTTGAACTGTTATTGCGATGTCTTTAGCAAACGCCTCTAAGATGTCCTGAGTTTATGCACAGGCTCCAGTCCTTCCTAGTTGGGCGGTCCAGGTTGAATTACCCTCTTTATTGGTGATAGGGCTTAGAACCCTGACAAGTATATGGTAACGATGTGATCTCTGCTCTCATTCTTATGTTCAATCACTCTTGGATTTAATGAGGTTTGTTGAGCAACTAATAAGAGCTGGATATGAAGGATGTAGAAGTGAGGAAGATCCTGCCACTGTCTCTCTGGTTCTCACGTTCGTGGGGAAGATGCTCTTCTAAATGACCAGTACTGAAGTGTCACACCTGACAGCAGTGGGTGTGGAGTGCCCTGGGAGTGTAATGGCAAGGGCTCTGAACCACCCCCTACAGACGTGAGGGGGCATCGTTGCAGAAAAGGGGTCATTTAGGATGGACTTGAAATGATCAGCCTGGATTCTCCTTAATCCTCTCCCTGGATTCAGCCTGCACAGGAAATCCTGATCACTTTTCCATCAGACCAACAGCTCAAGCGACTTACAGTCCACAGAGCCATTTGAAGTGGGGCTCATGTTTAGGTCATTTCACTGTCCTTATCCCCAAGTGAAGAAAGGCTGATTTAAAAAAAAAGAAAGACTTCCTGGGTCCCGATTATCATGTTAGGAAAACAGCCTTGTCCAGTTCCTTTATCAATAAGTACATTCTGTGTATGTATTACTTAGTCACTTTGCTGTACAGCAGAAACTAAGACAACATTGTAAAGCACCTATACTCCAATAAAAATTAATTTAAAAAATATAAAAAATAAAGTGACAGTCTTACTCAAAAAAAAAAAAAAAGTGCATTCTGCACCCTTCATGCCTATCAATTCTTCCTGAATACACTGTCCCCTCAATCCTTACCTTTTTTTTTTTTTTGCGGTACGCGGGCCTCTCACTGTTGCGGCCTCTCCCGTTGCGGAGCACAGGCTCCGGACGCGCAGGCTCAGCGGCCACGGCTCACGGGCCCAGCCGCTCCGCAGCATGTGGGATCTTCCCAGACCGGGGCACGAACCCGTGTCCCCTGCATCGGCAGGTGGACTCTCAACCACTGCACCACCCGGGCAGCCCAATACTTACCTTTTCTGTATCACTTGAAGTGCTTTTTCCTTGTATCTTCCCAGACAAGGGAGATTGTTCTCTGTAGTAGAAATGGGGCCTTCTTTGGTCAGTACTTCTGAACCTCGTCCATGCTTACTTTTCTACAGGACCAAGCAGTGAAGCTATACATTATTATTAGTAGTAGTAGTAGTAGCAGAAAGCAAACTTCAAACAACAAAACATAAAATGGCACAATAAGAGAAATGTCACTCAGCTCTGTGGCAGTGGATGCAAATATCTTCACAGTGATGTGTAGCTGCATTTTAAAATTATTTTTAAATTTTTTTTTAATAATTATTTATTTTGGGCTGTGTTGGGTCTTCGTTGCTGCACACGAGCTTTCTGTAGTTGCGGCGAGCGGGGGCTACTCTTTGTTGCGGTGCGCGGGCTTCTCATTGCAGTGGCTTCTCTTCTTGCCGAGCACGGGCTCTAGGCGAGCAGGCTTCAGTAGTTGCAGCACGAGGGCTCAGTAGTTGTGGCTCGAGGGCTCAGTAGTTGTGGCTCGCGGGCTCTGGAGCGCAGGCTCGGTAAAATGCCTGCAGATTGCAAGCAGCTGAGTCTGGGTCCGGGCAGAGTGTGTGTTCTGAGTGGTCTCTGGTGTGTGTCGAAGCTGCCCCAAACTCGCTACTTCAGCTTTCTTGTTGCCGGACACCTACTTCCTTTTAAATGTTTGTTTTTCCCACTGAGGAAAGAAATTTGGTGTTGAGATATAATGGCTAGGAGAGTAGTCAAATGAGTCAGGTAAATAGAGCTGATCGGAGACAGAGGCTGGGAAATCATTCAAGAGATTTGGAAGAGAACAGTCCTGTCCATGGGGAGTGGGAGGATAAATGTCTGAGGTCCACCCCTCCATCGTTTTGAAGTCTTAAAGGAACAGGCCCTTGACTTTTTTAAGTATAGCTAACCCATCAATCAACCAAACAAACCAACATACAGCCTCCAAACTGACACTGTTCTGTCTTGTATCAGGAGGAGACCATTAAGAATGTTTACATTCACCCCCTGAAGATCTTTTGTTTCCTCTAGAGCTATAAAAACTCACATTCCTGGGTATTAATTATAGAATATTCACCCTGGAAGGCGTTTTAGAAAACTTGTTACTTGGGCCTGTCAGTTAACAGAAAGTTAAATGTAATTAAGTGTTAGAATGAATGTAACGCGTAGAGATACACTGGCTGTGTCAGAAGATATGAATATTTCTTAAGGTGTGTGGTAGGTGAGGCCACTCTCCTCTCTAGGAGATGATGCCCATATTTCCATAAGCCATCATAGAATGTTGCCATCTGGCATTTCTATAGGGGTTTTCTCTGATTCATTGTCTTGGGGTCAGTGGTCTATAAATAGAACAATGATGTTTAATTAGGTCCCATTTGTTTGTTTTTGTTTTTATTTTCATTAGTCTAGGAAGTGGGTCAAAAAAGATCTTCTGTGGTTTATGTCAAAGAGTGTTTTCCTCTAGGAGTTTTATAGGGTCTGTTCGTACATTTAGGTCTTATGGAGTTTATCTTTGTGTATGGTGTAGGGAGTGTTCTAATTTCATTCCTTTACATGTAGCTGTCCAGTTTTCCCAGCACCACTTACTGAAGGGGCTGTCTTTTCGCCATTGTATATCCTTGCCTCCTTTATCAAAGATAAGGTGACCATATGTGCATGGGTTTATCTCTGGGCTTTCTATCCTGTACCATTGATCTATATTTCTGTTTTTGTGCCAGCACCGTACTGTCTTCATAACTGTAGCTTTGTAGTATAGTTTGACATCTAACACAGTATTGTGAAGCAATTATACTCCAATAAAGATCTATTAAAAAAATAGAGAATTGAAGTCATAGGAGTTAGGAAGTAACAGAATGGATTTCATTCCACTGTGAAATATCTTATGTGTGCTAGTAAAATGGATAGCTGAGGTTTCAGGGATACGGTGATTGCTTCTTTCTGAAGCACTGGTGTCCTGCTACCTGTGTCCAGTTGATATTGGTGAGTTTTCCGTACATAGACATAGGGCATGGTTTTTTTTTACCTGTGGCACTGCCGACATTTGGGGCTGGATCATTCTTGGTTGTTGAGGGACTGTTCTGTGCTCTGTGGGGTGTTTCATAGCAACCCTGGTGTCTACTTACTAGATGCCAGTACTACCCCTTTCTCATCAAGTTATGTGTCAGGAATTGCCAGATGTCCCAGGGGGAAGGGGGCACAATCATCCCCAGTTAAGGACCACCGGTTTCAAGCCCCGCCACCAGCCCTCATTTATCTTGTTGGAGAACTGACATATGAAAGCAAAGAAACAGCAGTGAAACCTTGTGAAAGTTTGGAGATCTTTTCCTAACCTAAATCGCGCACCATGTTTGCTCTGCAGGGTGGAGACTCTGCCTGTACTCTGTGTGTGTGTGTTGGGGGATGGTGGGTGGAATAGTCTCTTTTCTTAGGTGACATGTGGAGGAATCAGAGCTATAATGTGTGAATTATTCCAGCAATTTAAGTCTGAAAAGGAGTGCTTGACAGGAAGTGTTGGATGAAACTGGACAGACATGACCAGGGTGCCCCAAGCTAGGACTAGCTAGGTCAGTACCAGGGTGTGGGTCACTCCTCTGGCAGGCATGGCCAGCAGCATCAGATGGGCTGACTTGAGAGGGAGAAGTCCATATTCCTGACCCCAGCCTCACATTCCAGAAAAACCAGTTCTACCACCAGGAAGAATTATAGTGGGGGCTTACGTGTTTGCCATCTTTTCTTTCTGCATTCAGCTTCCGTCAAATTAGCACCTGTTTTTTCTTTCAGGGGAAGAATAATAATTGGATAATCTCATCAGCAGTGAGCTCTTGTGATAAAGCATTTCTTCTTCCGGGACAGAGTTTGGAAACAGTAGTTCAAGGAGATACTTAACAAAGGTTAGGTGAACTGAAGAAAATATTTATCAAGTCCTGTCAGGGAGGAAGCACATTTTACCCTTCCGTGTTTTTCTGACCTAAGAATTAAATGGACATGAGACAGATGGACAGGGGAAAGTCAAATTTAATTGTGTATGTACTCCCACTCACATGAGATTCAGAGATCCCACATTCCGGAGAGGCTCAGAGACAGAAGGGTCAAAGGAGGTCTGTGCACCGCCCTGGGTGAAGGAACGGGGTGGGGCCTACAGTTCCAAGGACAGGAAGGTCATTCTCAGCAGGAGAAGAAGAGTGGATGTTGGGTAATTAGATGTTTGCCCTGCCAGGTAGATGGGGCTGCTTAGCTAACATTTATCTCTGGGAATAACTCTTTGGGGGAAAAAATAAACCACTTAAATTATTCTCAGTAGTTAGGGAGTGGTAGTAGTTTCCCTTGAACCTGCAGGGCTTGATTGCCTCTGGCACAAAATAATCCCCACTCAAAAGTGGCACATTTCAGGGAGGCTGAGCACCTGTAGTCTCTTCCCATGTACCTGAAAGGCAAAGATAACTAAAGTGTGGGAATCTGAACAGCAGTGGCATACAGTGGGGGTGGGGTGGATTGCGTAGGAGCTGGAAGCATCTTAGGTTAGCGCTGGGTCCACCTACACCTGAGGATGAACGTAAAAGAGAAAGGTGGGGAAGCGGGGTGGGGAGGGAATCTGAACCAGATGATCTCAGTGAAGAGTCAGTGTTTTAAGCTCTAAACTCATCTCCTCTGCAGTTGCCCACTAAGACCTACAGCCAGGATGTGGCTACTGTTTCTGTTCAGCTTACTTTGTAAAAAACTGTTGCATATCTTGTGCCAATTCCTTGTACGTTGGCTCCCCTTCTGCTGCCGTATAACAAGAGTTGTTTCCCAGTTGAAAGGGCTTAGGTCTAATTTGGATGTGAGTTCCATTCCCTAACTGGATAACGGAGAGGTATCTGCCTGTTGTTTTCAGAAAGGGAAGCAGACAGGGCAAAAGCATGGTCAGTTGGGTGTCAGGTGTTTCTGTATAGAAGTCGTTCACTAACCCACTGACGCCTAAGTCTGTTCTCATGGTGTAAGAACACATTTTATGCTTGGACGTGTTTGTGATGGATTTTGTCCAGCAGTGTCTCTCCTGCTGAGGAGGTGAGAGGGAAGGTGGGAACTACACAGTTAATACAGAAGTGCTGACTCAGCCAACGGGACCAAAATAGGCCCACGGAGCAGGTGGTTCCTTCCCAATAAAGACATTTGCCATCACAGACAGGATCTAAGCACAGAGCAGGAGAGCTTCTGAGTAATACAGAGAGCCTGGGGACAACAATGAAGCATGCATGCGCGCACACACGCGCACAGACGTGCGCACACACATCCACGTGCATATACACATACACGTACAGTCCTTTTTCTCTCTCTTCTTAAAGGATGCTTTCTTTGAACTTGTAGGGGAGGACAGATCTTTTTTCCTTCTACTCTAGTTTCAATGGCTGTGAATCAAACTGGTAAAGACAGATTAACAAGATGGAAAAAAACCCAGTTTTAATGCACTGGTGTTTCACAAAGAGAAACACGGGTTGAGGAAGAGGCAAGATGATTGAGGACTTTACACCATTTTACGCTAAACTGAGAAAAAGGGGTTTGATCTTCTGGTAGGCAGGCTCTGGGCAGGGCAGGGGAGGGGAGGGGAGGACACGTATGATAAACAAGGTCGGGTCTCCTGTGGAGACTGGAGCCTCTCAGGGGCAAGAAACATCTCCAGGAGCACCTCTCTTCCTGGTCAGAAACGTCTTTACAAGTGGGAATTTTCCTTATCAACGTAAACCTCCTATCCAAAGGGGGGAGCTTATATACTCTATTTGGAGTCGCTTAGAGGGATGGAAAGAGCTTTTCCCGTGTCAGCTGGTTCTCGGTTGCCTGTAGCTCACAATAATCGCTATGCCAGAGGCTAGCTCTGGTGTGGTGAGTCCTGGCAACCTTCACACAGCACAAGGGAAAAGGCACTTCCATGCATACCAGGACCTTCACAGGATAGATATCCCAGGGCAGAAGGCACACGCAGCATATGATGCAGCTTCATGCCTTGAGCAAAGGGCAGACGTGGGCACTGTAGACCCTGCTGCATAGCGGGGGTAGGGTGAGGGGCTGCACCCCTGGTGAGGGGTCCACGTTGTCTCTTGATCCAGGACGCTTTGCATCAGAGGAGACACTTTCTCTAGCTCAGAGTCCCTGCACAGGCTAGCACTGAACTCGGATGCACAAGGAAGCCTCCTGGCTATCCATCAAATGGGAAATTCCCAAGACTACATGAAACTGGTCTTCTCCATAAAGATTCTCCCAGGTCATTTTGGTATTGGTAGCTCATACTCTGCGCCCATAAAAAGTCTCACTGTGGCTCAGAGGAGCACTAGGGGGAATGTCTTAGGTGAAGTGGTAGGTTCTTTCTCTTCCTTCTGTCCATGGTGACTTCCAGCTACTCGGCAAAAACCTTCCTTTCTCTGAGATCATGTAGCTGGAGGTTAAACTGTCAGCAGCTCAAGCAAAATGTTTTGATTTGATGGAGCTCAGGCTTTAAGTTGTATCAGGAAGAGGCTCAGAAGTTCCGCCATCGTTCCATTCCGTAGTTCATGTCTCTATAGAGATGTTCTCACCCTGACCCTGGTCCAGGGATAACATCGCACCTTGGAAAACGAAACCCACTGAGTCATCGGGGCGGGGAAGACCACGTGTCTACCGTCTTCCATCCGAGGGACACATTTCACACAAGAAAAGGGTGGGTCCCCCGCACGTACCTTCCAGTTGGCCCTCCTTGTCACAGAGCAGTTCCTCAAACAAGGGATTCGGGGACTCAAAGCAAGACGGTAAATCACACAAAGACATGAGCATACTCTCCCCTCTGGCTGTAGGAGATTGGGGGACAGGCACACCACACAGTGGTCACTTAAAGTGACCGGTGAGGGCTTTTCTAGGGCCCCTGTGTGTTCCTGTCCTGACTCACTGTCACACTCTGGGGGACAGCCACTCTCTAGTCAGTGGAGACTTTGTTTTCTTTTTGTAGCATGAGGTATAAGGACTCTTGATCAAGTGCAGTTATGGTTTTGAGTCTGACCAGTGACCATACTCGTACCCTGTTTTATTAGCGTGCCTCTCTTGATGGTCAAGCGCTAGACAAACATTTAAAAGTTCAGGGGAAAAGGCTAGGTACAGTATTACTGATCCACAGTTCTACTAGAATCTTTGCCCACGCACGGATTTTTTTTTTTTTTTTTTTTTTTCCTGGGAAAAATCTTTTACTTGCGAAGGGTGACTCGCCAGATTGTGTTGCTATAGTGATAGAAATACTGCAACGGAAAGTGAAATAAAACATACAGAAAGGGTTTAACACTCTGCTGATTCTCCTTTTTTTTTTTTAAAAGAAGATGTTGGGGGTAGGAGTTTAGTAATTTATTTATTTATTTTTGCTGTGTTGGGTCTTCGTTTCTGTGCGAGGGCTTTCTCTAGTCGTGGCAAGCGGGGGCCACTCTTCATCGCAGTACGTGGGCCTCTCACTGTCGCGGCCTCTCTTGTTGCGGAGCACAGGCTCCGGACACGCAGGCTCAGTAGTTGTGGCTCACGGGCCTAGTTGCTCCTCGGCATATGGGATCCTCCCAGACCAGGGCTCGAACCCGTGTCCCCTGCATTAGCAGGCAGATTCTCAACCACTGTGCCACCAGGGAAGCCCTGATTCTCCTTTTTGAAGTATTCATTACCGTGAAATCGTTCACAGTCATATTACCTGAATATTTTTTCTGATACGATAAATTTTAAAAACAGGTAGTTTTAAGGGCATCAACATCATGAACCCTCTGGTTCCAACCAGTCTGGGGTCTGCGTGCTTGTGGGCAGCACGCAGTTAACTTCTTCCGCCTGGTGGAGGTTTCAGTATCTGCAAAACAGCTCAAAGGACGTGGCTCAGGAGATGATCTATAGCCCTCGAGGAACCCCTTGACTTTGTTGAATGGCTAAACTGGTATTATTTTCTCTTTCTGACTTTTCCTTTGCTTCTGCATTTTCTCACTTCTCTGATTAAATTTATTCTTTGGAACTCGGGGAAGGTCTAGGAGGTAAAGTTTTTCTACACACTAGAGGCATGCAGAGGGCACGTTTTGTGTGTGTGTGTGTGTGTTTCCGGGGGGGTGTCTGTCCTCTGAAGACCGCATAGCGTCCTGCTCCGTTAGAGAAGGTCCATCCTGAAGGTACTGCAGTGATTTTCCTCCATATATTTTCATTTCAAGAAACTGGATTCAGCGGCCCAAGGTCATTCCATACTTGGTATGAGATCCCCTGGAAGCTGAAGACCCAGAATTATCTCCTTGCCTCTGTTCTGTTGTGTGTTAAGTGTTGAAAGATAATGAAGAAGTACTTGGCGTGAGAACGAGCATTCCTACTTTTTCTCTCTCTCATGGAGAAACAAAAACCGGAACCCGCTGGTACTTACTTAACATTCTCTGATATATAGCACCCCATACTTTCTCTGGTAAAAAGGAAAAAAACAAAGATTATTAGGACACAGTTTGTGAGCTTTTGACAAACAACCTCATATACCACATACTTTGCCAGGTCTGTCAAAGTGAAATACTTTTGGAAATAGAAGTGGCCGTATTTTATGTGTGCTTAGTTTAAAACTGGAGTGAGTTTCCTTGAAATATGATTTCCAAGATTTGAAGTCATTATGCGTGAATGCACGCCATCCTAAGGCAAGAGGCCTTCTGAGGGAGAGACTGTTGGCCCAAAGACTGGGGACACTCGTGTGTCCATCCTGTTTTGTCTGTATTTAGTAAGCGCCAAAGAGATCTCTTTTTGTCAATATAAATGTCCTTTTTTAAGATTACTCTTTACAGAATTGTTTCTCTTCATAATACCCTTTTCCTCTGTGAAGTGGTTTTAAGAAACCATTATTCACCTGTTTAAAAAAAATTTTTTTTAATTATAAGATTCCTGGCATTAAATATTAAAATTTCATTTTTTTCACTTTGACCAGTTTCTTTTTTTAAAATAATTTTTAAAAATTTATTTATTTATTTATTTATTTATTCTTGGCTGTGTTGGGTCTTCGTTGCTGCGCATGGGCTTTCTTTTCTCTAGTTGCGGTGAGCGGGGGCTACTCTTACTTGCGGTGCGCAGGCCTCTCATTGCGGTGGCTTCTCTTTGTTGCGGAGCACGGGCTATAGGCGCACGGGCTTCATTAGTTGTGGCACGTGGGCTCAGTAGTTGTGGCTCATGGGCTCTAGAACGCAGGCTCAGTAGTTGTGGTGCATGGGCTTAGTTGCTCTGCGGCATGTGGGATCTTCCCGGACCAGGGCTCGAACCCGTGTCCCCTGTATTGGCAGGCGGATTCCTAACCACTGCGCCACCAGGGAAGCCCCTGACCAGTTTCTTAAGGTATTACAATGATTACAAGGTAAACTATGGAGTTAGACTGCCTGGTTAGTAATGTTAGTTCTGCCATTACTAAATGTATGATCTCAGGCAGGTGACTTACGTTCTAGGTTATTTTCTTTTGCTGTAAAATGGGGATACGACAAGGAACTATTTTATGGCTGCAGTGAGAATTTCAGGAATATATATGACGTGCATCAAACATCACATGGGGTGCTGTGAGCACTGCAGAAAGAGTTTGCTATTATTGTTATTTCATAATGCACCTTTCTGACCTTTGCTTTGCAAATGTAGGAAATCTTGACAAAGATTCTCTTCTTGGCCAAACTCTAGTCAGACTCCTCTGAGTCAGGCTGGGCTCCATCCTTGGGCAGGTCCTCCAGGAGCACAGTTTTAGCAAAAATTCTGTCAAGTTGGTTTTGCTAGAATCTCCCACCCTTGATATCTGGTCACTCCCCTCAACTCCCAACCCCCGCCAACCCGCAGGTGCTATCTGATCACCCTTGCCTGCCTTCAGCTTGAAACCCATTAGGTCTGTTTACAAAGGATTCCCCTACCCTCTTGGTGATTTTCCGTCCACCCCTGACCCCACCCCTGCCACCCCCAAACAAACACTCGGCTTCGCTTCTCGGCTTTCCTTGTTGTGTTTGGAGTTGAGGCTAATCTCTCTCCCCTGCCACAAGACCCCATTGCAGTGGTCCCTATATATTCAAGACAGTCCTTAAAGTCTGCCTTGCCATTTTAACAAATGTCACGAATAATTGTTTTGCTTTAACCATCTTTATCTTAATCCTTCCTTCCTTCCATTTTCTTAACCTATGAAAAATATGGAATAGAATTACCATATGATCCAGCAATCCCACTTCTGGGTCTGTGTCTAAAGGAAAGATACCATCTCTCTAAGAGACACCTGCACCCCCCCGTTCATTGCAGTATTATTCACAGTAGCCATGGTATGGAAGCAAACCACATGTCCATCAACAGATGAAAGGATCAAAAAATATGCAATATATATATATACACACCGTAGTCCATGGAATATTATCCAGCCTTTAAATAACAGGAAATCCTGTCATTTGCGACAACATGGTTGGACTTGGAGGATATTATGCTAAGTGAAATAAGCCAGAAAGAGAAAGACATATACTGTAGGGTCTCACTTCTATGTGGAATCTAAAAACCAGAAAAGTTAAACTCACAGAAACAGAGAGTAGAATGGTGGTTGCCCAGGGCCAGGGGGTGTGGGAAGTAGGGAAGGGTTGGTTAAAGGGTACAAACTTTTCAGCTGTAGGATGAATAAGGTTTGTGGATTCAACGTATAACATTGGTGACTATAGTTGACACCACTGTACTGTATAACTGAAATTTGACAGAAGAGTAGAACTTGAATGTTGTCACCAAAATAATTAAAAAGGTAAATATTTTTGGTGATGGACGTGGGGAAATCCTTTCTCAAGGTATACGTGTGTCAAATCTTCACGTTGTGCTCTTTCATAAATATTTTACAATTTTATTTGTCAATGATACCTTGGTAACGCTGAGAAAAATAGAATAAATAAGTACATTTGGGGTAGTGTTGACCAGTGCACTTCTTCAGCGTTTGATTCGTGTTTCTTCCTCACTCTAAGCGGTGATTTTGTTTGTTTGTTTGAGTCAACATAGAGGAGTGACTTAAATTCAGCATCGATTTTTTTCAACTTGAAAAAGAGAGCAAAATTACAGCCTTACTTTGGGGAAAATCAAAGATAAAGGCAGGCAAAGCACTTGCCGATGACACACACTCTCTTTACCAACCCGTTTATTTCAAAAGTGCTGGTGTAGCAGAGGCTGCCTCTGAGGGCTGGGGGTGCGGAGCCTTTATTTAAATGCATTTTCTTCCCCGTTTCCTTGAGGACAGCACAGGGTGTGATTCATCTCTGTAGACTCAGTTTCCGGCACTTAATAACAATAAATGTTCGTATTTTAACTCAACACTTTAAGAGCTGTTCTCATCAGTGTCTTCTGGCTGAAGTACTGCAAGGAGTTCAACATCTACTGACTGGGTTGGGAGGCCCTTGAAATCAAGCGTTAAGGAGTGAGACACCCAAGGGACTCTGCATGTTATGCCAACGAATAAGAGGCTGGTTGGAAAGAGTTAAGATCAGAGACAGGGAGAGAAGAGCTGGAAGTTAGCACAGGGACCCCGGAGAGAAGGATGGGATCTGAACCCAGGCAGCAGAATACATGCAGAGAGGAGGGAGCAGGTTCCAGGGCTCATCCAAAGGGTAGAAAGTAGAATCAATCCTGGCTGTTCATTTGTCAGAAAGTGTGGAGGGAGGTGGAGGGGAAGGTGTCAGAGGACAAGGTCTGAGTTTCTCCTGCATTCAGGGTGAAATTGGGATGGTTTCTGCCAATCCAGAGGACACTGCAGGGAGGGGAAGTTTCCAGAACACAGGACAGGTATTGGTGAGACGTCCAAAGATAACATCATAGGTGAGCCAGTAGGTCAGGTGACACGTCTGGGGAGGTGGGTAAGTCATCAACCTGTAGGCTGAAGAAACCAGTGAACAGGAGCGTGGGGCCAGAAAAGAGTCAGAGCAGAATGCCACAGAACTGTGTCATTTCGGAGGGTTTGGACAGCTTGATGGGAGGGGGTGTATGGAAGAGAGACATCTGTGAGAGACCAGAATGGAGCCATGAGGGCAGAAGGGAGAAAATGAGGACGCACAGACCACAGAGAAAGGAAAACCAGTGTCATAGGCAGCCATCGCTTCAAATACACTGACCGAGGAACAAAATATACCTGTGTTATTCATTTATTTTATTATGGTATAATTTGCATACAGGAAAAGCCCATCGAAGTGTTTGGTTTTGTGATATTGACACATACGTACCATTGTACGACAGCACTCCATCCTCCCCCAGACGACACAGGGCCACCGTTGACCTGTTCACTGCCCGTACAGCTTTGTCTGGGCAAGACTGTCACGTAAATGCAGTTACAGAGGATTTAGTCTTTGAATGTGGCTTCTCCCACTCAGCATCGTGCATATGAGATGGGTCCGCACTGTCGCATACGTCACTTTCTCCTTCTGCTTTATTTCTGCCACAGTGTGAATGCGCCACAGTCTATGTATCCATCCCCCCAGTCCAGGGGCATGTGGACTGCGTCTGGTTTTCTGTCTGTTAAATTTAATTACGAAAACCTTACTGGTAACCAGCGCAGAAGATGTTTTAGTGCAGTGGAGGACGTGAAAGCCAGCCGTGGGAGTTGTGAGGACACGATGGCAATTAGAGATGAATATTTCATGGGATTTGGCTGTGAAGTGAGGGATAGCCAGAGATCTGTAGTTCCAGTGAGAAACAGGGTGAAATGAAGATTTTTGTTAGTTTTATTATAGGAAGATAAGGAGTGTTTGAGCTGGTGGATGATCTAAGGGTGAATACAAGGTTTTTTGTTTTTGAGTTTTGTTTTTGTTTTGCTATTACATGATACAGACACACCTGAAAAATAAATTTAGTAATCAGCCAAACTGTCATTTAAAAATAATGGGGCTTGGGGAAAAGAGTTGGGAGCATGTTTCTCAAAACCTTTTGAACTTTGCAACCTGAATAATGACAAATAAATACAATTATATCAAACCCACCAGCAAATGAAAAAGACATTTACAGTGTTCATTTTAAAAGGATGCCGGGATGAGTGTAGAATATTATCTTAAAGAATGGTAGCTTGCTAGGGCGTGGGGGGATGCATAGAAGGTTTTGGAAGACAAAGAAAAATCTACAGAAGTCGGGGAGAAACAGGTAATCATGTCCCAGGTGAGTGAATGGCTGGCTCCATGGGCCAGAGAGAGAATGCAGAGTGAATGGAGCTTGTGTACATTTCCCTTTTTTCCTGTGGTTGATGATTTCAAGTATGTTCGTGTACTCTCTATTCCAGGCTGTGACTCGCTGGTATGAGATATTAATCTCTGAAATAAAATTTATATGAACCAATGCACCTTCTGCATTCTACTGACATCATTGTTCTGGTGGTCAATGGCATATGAGCTAATTCACGATACAGAAGTAGGTGTGTGTCAGTAGAAAGAATGATCTAAAAGTTGCAGAAGAGAAAAGTTTGATGCAGTGAGATCCCAAATAACGTAGCATCAGATAGAGCCCATACCGGTAGTTGTGATTAATTCCTGACGCCTGAACTCTTCTTATTAGGAGGCATCGAGGTCTACTCCACAATTTTACAAAAGGACCGTATTCAGTAACTTACACGTTCTCAACTTCAGTTCCTATGGTTACTTGGCAACACTTTCAGTTTTTGAAATCATTATCAACCATTTTCCTACATTTTCAGTCCATAGCTCACAAAGCCATGGATGCACTGTAGGTACGGGGAGATCATAATGTGATGAGTATAAAAACTGTTGGTAGATGATTTCATGATGATCCCTTCTGAGTGAGATTTTCCATCTGTTCTATTGTTTGTGACATACCTTGTTCAAGAATAAATTTAATTATCATCTCCAGCTTGTCAGGCAGAATCAGGTACCTTCCTTCAAAGAACAGTTACCCCAGTTGCAAAAAGATGGCCCCATATTGCAATGACCACAGAATGAGGGGTTGGGGCTGGGTTTGGGGCTTATCACAGATGAGATGGTATGATGTCAGTTTCAGTCTGTGACCCAGTAATTTCTCTGTTCATCTTCAGGGATACATCTAGGATGCTGAGTCATGGTGATCTGTCTATGCATTGATATCCCCCATTAAACATGAACTTCAAGAGAAAAGGATTATGTTTCCCTCACTTTGAATTCAAGCTCTAGTCCCCTCCCTGTGTGGCAGCTAGAAGGTGATGTCATAAGAGCTCATGAGATGAATATATGAAAAGGGAAAGAGTGATGGAGTTACTTTCCAACTGGTGCCCATTCGTTTAGACTGACCACACTCATTCTGTGTTTCCCCAGACCTGCCGCACCGTGGGTAAGCAGGAAAGTAGAGGTGAAATACGAGAGCCCAAGACCATCCAAAGAAGAGCATGGCTGACTGCATGGCACAGACATGTGTGGAAAGCTGGCGTGATGAGAGAGGAAGCCTGCAGCCGGGGTGAGAAGCAGACTCGGCTCCCAATTCTGACTCTGCCATTTTCTAGCTGCGGGAGTTGGGTCAGTTTCAGCAAAGTGTAGTTTCTGTGGACCAGCAGGCTTCGCATCACCTGGGAGAGAGCTTGTCAGAAATGCAGACTGTCAGGCTCCACCCCAGACCTCCTGAAACAGAATCTAAATTGCACCTATACACCCGAGTGATGCGTGTGCACATTGTATTTGGAGAGATACTGGCCTAGGCTCTCTGAACTTTAGCTTCCTTAATCGTCAAAAAAAAAAAAAACAAAAACGGAAAAATGGTCTACCTGTAGAGATAGGAGGGCTACAAAAAGGCATGTGAAATGCTTAGCACATAGTGGAGATGCTAAATGGAAGCTATTAATACTAAGAATTAAAAGATAACGCAGCAATAAGTGCATCAGGTGTTGGAGAGGACTAACTGGAGGAAGGAACAGTCTCTCTGGCTCGCTCGCTCGCTCGCTCTTTCTCTCCGTCTCTTTGCCAAGCTGTGGCAGTGGAGTTTCTAGATTGTGTTTAACTCCAATTCCGGCAGTGTTCGTCAACAGAGGGCTTTTCACCCAGGGGACATGTTTCAATGTCTGGAGACATTGTTGGCTGCCATGACCATGACCTCTGGGAGAGGAATGTCACTGGCATCTAGTGGATGGAGGCCAGGGATGCTGCTACAATGCACAGGATATTTCCCTACAACAAAGCGTTATGAGCCCCAAATATTAATAGTACCAGAGCTGAGAAATCCTGAATTACGGTAATCTAGAGACATCTCTTTCTAGAAAGGACATATTTTGCAAGTGCAAGTCTTTCAGTAGGAACACACATGAATAACCTGTAGATATGCTCAAAACATAGACTCTGAATTAGGATCACGCATATTACTCAGCTAAAGGAATCAGGAATGAATCAGAAACTTTCTTAAATAATTTTGTCCCCATCTCTAAGTAGCTGTTGTATTAGTTGTCTTAATAATAAGTTGGTACAGTTCTTGTCTGCAGGGGATTATAGGAAAAATTGGGGTTTGAGTATTTAGGCATTTGATGAAGCAGATGCAATACACAGATGCAATGATGGAACCTGCAAGAGATAGTAAATCAAACACTGAATTAATATTTCAGACAAGGGCTTATCACCTTTAGGCACAGAATCCTGTTAGCGATGTTAATACTCAACTTTATTTCATGCACACTGGTTGAATATCAACTGGAGAAGTATTTCATTCACAACGAAAGGTCAGGGTTCTGGGTCATAAAACACCGTCTGGGTCATAAAAACACGTCAAAGGATAAATGTGGCTTTTTTTATTACCTCAATTTTGTGCCCAAATTTCCCTTGCTATTGTTCTTTTTATGAATTTTATGTTTTTAATGGTGTATTTATAAGCAGAATGCTGTCCCCAAATGGAAGAACCTGTTTACTAGTAAATCAGTAAACTGTAAACACTGCTATAAAATAAAGAATGCAGTTGTGATAAATCAAACATGAAGAATTCTAGGTATCCCAAAAGAGCATTTTTGGTAGTTGACATCAGCTCACTCAAATCCTGCACCCACGAATCTGTACTGTTTGCCTGTTTATGAGCCTTGCAAAACACAAATATCCTTTTTCCTGCTCAGCACATCTCTCTAGTAGTAAACAGGTAATTGGTTTTGTCCTGTTATCCTCTTTTTATATCACTCTTTGCAATAATCACATATATATCCATAGGCTTATGGTTTCCTTTATTATAAATTTTTCATTAGTTTAACTCCTCATGTTTCCTTTCTTTTTCATAGAGCATAGCCAAAATAGTCACAACAAACTTAGCAAAGATATTTTTGCTTCTTGCATATAGTGTAAGTCCTTTGTTACATTTACTACCATTAATTATTTCTTTAATCCTATAAGTGTACTTACCATTTATGATTCATCATTTTATAAATACTGGACAGGGTATGGAGAAAAAGGAACCCTCCTATACTGTTGGGAGGAATGTAAATTGGTGCAGCCACTATGGAAAGCAGTATGCAGGTTCCTCAGAAAACTAAAAATAGAGTTACCATGTGATCCTACAATCCCACTCCTGGGCATATATCCAGAGAAAACTCTAACTGAAAAAAATACGTGCACCCCAATGTTCATTGCAGTGATATTTACAATAGCCAAGATATGGAAGCAACCTAAGTGTCCATCAACAGATGATCAGATAAAGAAGATGTGGTACAGGGACTTCCCTGGGGGTCCAGTGGTTAAGACTCTGTGCTTCCATTGCAGGGGGTACGAGTTCGATTCCTGGTTGGGGAACTAAGGTCCCACATGCCCCATGGCATGGCCAAAAAAAAAAAGATGTGGTACATATACACAATGGAATACTACTCAGCCATAAAAAGAATGAAATAATGCCATTTGCAGTAACATGGATGGACCTAGAGATTCTCATATTAAGTAAGCCAGACAAATGCAAATATCATATGATACCACTTATATGTGGAATCTAAAAAAATGGTACAAACGAACTTACTTACAAAGCAGAAATAGACTCACAGACATAGAAAATAAACTTATGGTTACCAAAGTGGAAAGGGGGGGAATAATTAGGGGTTTGGGATTAACATATACACACTATATATAAAGAAGGTGAACAACAAGGACCTACTGTATAGCAGAGGGAAATATATTCAGTATCTTATAATAACCTATAATGGAAAAGAATCTGAAAAAGAACACAGACGCGCACACACACATATATAACTGAATCATTTTGCTGTACACCAGAAACTAAGACAACATTTATAGTAATTTCACTATACTTCAATTTAAAAAATGGTTAATAAAATAAAAAATAAAGATACATTATTTTTCCTTCCACAGAGGACTCTAGGAAATTCCCAATACAGAGGAACAACTCCACTTCAAAGTGTCACGTGAAAAACTGCATCACTGTAATAGGAGAATCTTCCTTAAAAAAGGTGAGAAAGCGTTTTGGAGAAAGAATGCACAGAATTTTTGTACAAAGAAAAGTAAAGTTTCTACCATACAGTACACACAACACTCAATAAAATGTAAAATGAAATGAAATATACGTTAAAATTAAGGTGAGAAGGAATTGCAAAATTTTAGATAAGAACGCGTAACATTTTGCAAATGCTCAAAATATTTCTAACCAGATATTTTCCCTACCTTGATAATCATCAAACTAGTGTATGCTTTTCTTTATCAGCCTCTTTCTCTCTCTCTCACTTGCACTCTTTTTCTCTCTGCTCATGAGACTCTCTAAAGACCCATTCAGAAAATATCTGTTTTTCCTCCAGTTGGCTCTGAGCTTGTGTGAAGCAGACATTGAACTCCGGCCGCAGTGATGAACTGCCTCTCCAACTAGACACACTTTTAGCAGACATCTTGAAGATAAGGTTTCCATGTCTGCCTATTGGGTTGGGGCTATTGTGTCTCTGTTTTGGGTGTTTGGAGTGTTGTACGGGGTCTCTGTCTTGTACGCTTACGGCGACATGTGATTCTTGTATAGGGGACAGGGAGAAGCCCAGTGGGATCCCTGGAACGGCAGCCGGGTCTGGATGAATGACGACAGCCTCCCCCTGCCTGGGTAGCACTGCAGGGCTCGGGTGTCTTCCGGTGGCCTCCTTCCACCAAGTAATGAGCCCTATTGAATAGGAAAGCTGCCTACCATCAAGAGGGACTTGAATAGGTAGGAAAAGATGCAGGCGAAAGATACCATGTGGGTCTGTAGGTTCTATTCTTATTTCCTGTCTTGCTCTGTCTTATACAGTTGCCTGTTTTAATTAAATACATGCTCTGTCTTTAAATACAGTTGCATGTTTTAATTAAATACATTAAATGGTAGGGTATGTTGACAGTGGTGGTTACTGTCTCACTTACCACCTATGTAGTTGAACATCACCATGGGATCTAGATAAAGCCGGAGAGCACAGCGACATCTCAGGACACTGGGCCAGGTGGCAAGGCTGTGATGTCTCTTTTCCGGAGCAGTTCTTATTGTACATGACTACTACATGTTAGGCGGTGGACAATTTTGAAAGTGTGTCTCTGAAGACATGGGTTTTCTGGATGGTAGAGAGGCAAGGAATTTTATGGGAGTTTTTGTTTTGATCACCTTTCATCCATTCACTTGTTGTTCTCTCAGTGATAGCATCCTGGCTTCTTTTTTGCGGGGATGAGCTAAGACAACGCCCTTAACCTTCATGGGATCATGAGAGGGTGAACAAGTTACTTAAATTAGGGTGGCTGGAGTCTCTCTTTAGGGACTTTGGCTATTAAACAGAGCACAGAAAGGGCCGCAGTGGATTCATCCCAGGAGCTGTACCCAGAGGAAGCAGTCAGCCAGTCCCTGCTGTCGGCATGTTTGAGATGCCTTCAGTCCTTGTTGGACATTGGCTCTAATTCTCTCTGACCGTACTTTATTTTATTTTACTTACTTACTTTATTTTTTTAATTTTTATTGGAGTAGAGTTGATTTACAATGTTGTGTTAGTTTCAGGTGTACAGCAAAGTGAATCAGTTATACATATAGCCACTCTTTATAAGAGTCTTTTCCCATATAGGTCATTACACAGTATTGAGTAGACTTCCCTGTGCTGTACAGTAGGTCCTTATTACTTATCTGTTTTATATATAGTAGCGTGTATGTGTCAATCTTAATCTCTCAATTTATCCCTCCCTCCCCTTTACCCCCTGGTAACCGTAAGTTTGTTTTCTACATCTGTGACTCTACTTCTGTTTTGTAAATAAGTTCATTTGTACCTTTTTTTTTAGATTCCACATATAAGTAATATCATATGTTTTTTGTCTTTCTCTTTCTGACTTACTTCTCTCAGGATGATGATCTCTAGGTCCATCCATGTTGCTTCAAATGGCATTATTTTGTTCTTTTCTATGGCTCAGTAATATTCCATTATGTGTGTGTGTGTGTGTGTGTGTGTGTGTGTGTGTACACACAGACACACGCACACACACACACCCCACGTCTTCTTTATCCGTTCCTCTGTCGATGGACGTTTAGGTTGCTTCCATGTCCTGGCTATTGTAAATAGTGCTGTAATGAACACTGGGGTGCGTGTGTCTTTGCGAATTATGGTTTTCTCCAGGTATATGTCCAGGAGTGGGATTGCTGGGTCATTTGGATCATTAGTTTTCTTTTCTATCCTCTTAAGTTAGCTAGCATTGGTTTCCATTGCTGGGACTAGTCCATAAATCAGAATTTACTGATTCCTCATCACTGATTTCAACCTATTACGGTTAGTTAGGTGAATATGAATTAAGTCACATCGATTTTCAGTCTGGTTGAAAACATTGGATTGTCCATTTCCTTCTGGTATTTTTTTCCATCGAGGGGGAGCCAATGTAGAGTATGGTTATTCTTATAAAACTTTTATTTATTATAGGAATTGCATTAATAACTGTAAAGGTTTAAAATGGAAATCAGAACACTTAGTAATACATGTTTTTCCAACAAATGACTCAGTAGAAGCCATGGGGATTTATTTAACACTGTAGGGGAAACAGCTGTGGTGATGGACAGCATTAGTATTCTTGTCTCCAAGTCACCCCCATGGAGTGAGGTAGGGCTCGGCATTAAGTCAGAGGCAGAACGACAGTCATTCTGGTAACAGGAGGGGTAGGAATGATTGCAGGGCAAACTCACTGCGATGTATCATGGATGAGGCCATAGTGATCTAGACCCAAACTGATGGGGCCATCACCACTGGTAAAAATTGAATCAGAAAACCCCTGTGTGGGCATACATCACCACATTGTCATGAATTAAGGGAAGATATGGATGACTGATTAAGTTTGTCAATAGTGCGTGGCACCTCATTTCTATGCAAATCAATTTAATGACTGTTACGTGAGTGGACTTGATGGGTTAAGTATGACTGTTTTATCTTGGGAGATTTCACAGGATGTCATTATTTTTTTGGTGTTATTTTAAAATTTTTATTGGAGTATAGTTGATTTACCATGTTGTGTTACTTTCTGCTGTACAGCAAAGTGAATCAGTTATACATGTATCCACTCTTTTTTGAGATTCTTACTATGTTTTACAAACATTTTTCCTCCCCAGTATTTTGAAGGTTTGGCCTTTTGGAGTTGCTCACCTAATGTAGAAACAGAAAACATAGGTATTGGGGAATAATAAGCCTGGTGATAATTTTTGGAGCTCATCCCTTATAATCTGGGCTAAATACCAACCTTGTTTAGGGAATGTGCTAACAGTTACAGCAGAAACAGTTACACTTCTCATCTTGTCAGCTCTTCCTCTGGATTAATGACCAGAGGAGAAATTCCTGGGTCACCGTCAGAAGAAACAGGGGTTTAAATCTAAGAAAAACAGAATGTTAAACGTTTGCATTGCACTCCTCGTGAATCTTTGGGTCATCTGTAAGAAACCATTGTGCAGCGGTAATGAAATGACCAGCTGGAGTGTCAAAGGGAACAGCCTAACAGACTGCTTATTGGGACAAGTGGATGTTGACTGATAGGTCGGATTGATCCGTGGCCCATGGAAGTGCTTTTTGTTGAGGTCACAACCTTAGAGCATACATTCTCCTGTAAATTCTGCCGTCACACCGATGAAGTTGCTTATATGGCTCTGTTGGTTAATTATTCACATCTTTACCACAAGCAGCAGTTTAGGTCAATTGAAAAAAAAGAGAAACAAAATAACTCCCAACTGTGATTAAGCTAGTATCCACTTTAGAAAACTCATCTAGGCTTATATTTATTCTCTTTCCATTTTTATTTATTTATTTTTTTGTGGTACGCGGGTCTCTCACTGCTGTGGCCTCTCCCGTTGCGGAGCACAGGCTCCGGACGTGCAGGCTCAGCGGCCATGGCTCACGGGCCCAGCTGCTCCACAACATGTGGGATCCTCCTGGACCGGGGCACGAACCCGTGTCCCCTGCATCGGCAGGCGGACTCTCAACCACTGTGCCACGAGGGAAGCCCTCTCTTTCCATTTTGTATTGGACAATATAAGTTGTTCAGGGTTAAATCTAAAATTTTCTCAGATTTTTTGCCCCATGAAGACTAACGTCTCATCATTTACTATTTATTTTTTAACTAAAATACCTATGACTCCTATGAGTTGTGAATCACTTTGTTTGCATTGCCTCAAATGGACATCCCTTTCTTGATGAATGGGTAGAATATCCATTCTCTTTAGGGTGGACTTGTCAAATTTTCATGTTGGCGTGAGTTCATCTGAGGATCTCTTTAAATCACAGATTCTAAATCAGTTCTGGGGCCTGGCCTGAGATTCAGTATTTCACACAAGTTCCCAGGTGATGTTGCTTCAGTTCCTTGGAGTAGCAAGGCTTAGGTCTTTGTCTGCAAAGCATCAGATATCAAACAGTTCCGGCTTTATGGTCCAAAAGCAGACAGAGGCAAGGCAGAAACAAATATGGCTGTATTTCAGTCTGCTTTTATTTACGGACACTAAAATTTGAATTTCACAGAATTTTCACATGTCACAAAATGTTATTCTTTTTGATTTTCCCCAAACATTTGAAAATGCAAAAAAAAAAAAAAAAAAATCCTCAGCTCATGCACTGTATAGAAGCAGGTAGCGTGCCAGATTTGGCCTGGAGCTATAGTCCGATGATGTCTGTTTTGTCAGTATTGGGTGTTAGGTTGAGTTGTCAGCAAGAACTGCAGCAGGCCCGGGTAAGGAGCATTGCTTTCTGTGCCATCTCCAGATGGGATTTGCTTCGAGGAGTTCTCTGAAGGAGTAAAAGATTTCTTGTACATTCAAAAAAAAAAAAGTTATCCTGATTATCTGTCCTGGGAGAGTAGAGAATAAGGCCACATTTGTATTTCCACATATTTATCTTAACTCCTAAAAATTATGTTTAGAGCAGATATTAACCATCGGTTGGAGTGTTGTGTATTTAATATTATGGTACAATCAATAAAACATATAAAATACTCATAGCAAGATTTATAGAAATGAGTCATTGTCTAATTACAGTGTGTGATTGGAGCTTTATGTGATGGCCGTGATTTCTCCTTACTCAGTATTTCCATGTGTCCACACTGCTACTGCTCGGACAAAATTATACCTTTCTGTAAATCATTATATTAAAATTTTGAGTCTCAGAGTATACTTAGCTTGGGGAAATCAGAAGGTCCTATTGTCCTGTGATGTGCTGACAGTCTCCCACCCTGAGGATGTAGCAGTGGGACCAGACCAAGCCAGATTTCATTCCTTTGACCTTGACTGTGTAGCATCCTAGCTTTCTGGGGTAACGTAGCTTGGAGGACGCAGAGACGCGTGGCTTAATCCTGTAGGAACAGAGACTATGGCCATTACAGTCTCGGAATCCAGCAGACAGCATGCCACTTCATCAAATCTAAGACCACAGATTAAGAGTTGTAGCTTTATTTAAAATACCGCTAAGAAAAAATTTTAAATATCACTTTGACTATGCTCGTCACTGGTTAAGACACATGCTAATTTCATATATGGTGCTTAGAATCAATGAACTACAGTATTTAAACCTCAGGTGCACACTTAGGTGAGAATTATCTGATTTTTACATTCATGTGCGATGAAGGTTATGATGATATTCTGGCTTAAGAAACATCTTTGTTTCCTTGCTTTACTTCCTCCTAATAAAGTTATTTTCTGATGAGTAAACAGAATCTCCGACACGTGGGATATCCTGTCTGAGGGTACTCAGATACTGCGTTAGTTAGGGAATTCTAGCTACTAAAGCACATGCAAACACGTGTAATGACTCCAATGCATGATGGAACTTCGTTTCTCTTTCCTGTAAAGACCACAGCGGGTGTGTGTGATGGGCAGGCAGCTCCTCCCCAAGCAGGCATTTGGGGCCCACAGACCTTGCATCTTAGGAGGCCACTGGTCGTCCATGTGTAGCTTCCAGGTTCTCAGTGCTGTGGCTTCAAGTGGGTGTAGTGCAAAGGGTATGGGGCGGGGAGGGGTGGGGGGTGGTCATTTGGAAGGTTTTGTTGGTGTCGCCCAGCAAGTCTGCTTACACTCAGCTGGAACTCAGTCACGTGGCCCCCACCTGGAGGAGGAGTCCAGGAGTGGGTCTTGCCTGTTACCAACAAGAGAAAGGTTACTTACTACTCAAGCTAGCATCCTTTCGGTTTCCTTTGTCTCCTCCTTGACTGGACCCTTTCTAATCTTTTTAATGTCTACACTCACCAAGTTCTACCCCAAAGGAAAAGATCACCAAGATCAAGGATTTAGGTGATAATACTCTTTTTCTGCCTTTCTACCCTCCTTTATCCCTCTGCAGCTTCTTTTAATTTCAGTGCCAGGAGATGGGCAATTCTGAATTTCATTTCCTGCCAGTTTATGAGAGCGCTCTTTAAATTATTCAGGGTAATATTTCTTCCCACGCTGGGAATATGATCTTTGTTTTAATCTCCCAGCCAATTTTGTATCAGCTAGTGGAACTTGTAATATTTTAGCCCCTCGGGAATTTTAGTGTCATGGGTTCCGACGCCAGTTTAAATTTGCCTGAGGGGAGGAGCTGCTTTCGGAAGATCTACAGGCAAGTTCAGGCATTCCATCCGTGCCGCAGGTTAAAAGCCCATGACTGCAAGAAAAAAAGCCTAGCTGTACGTAGCCAGCAATAGAAGAAAATTGACTCATTTGAACAAGTGACTTGGAGAATAGATGAGTCTGCCAAAGATGCTAGAGTGTTTTTGCCTTCCCTTTTCCCCGTGGCGCTCTCTGAATACATTTTCTGTTTCTGATCCTGGGATGTGAATAAAAGCCCATCATTGCCAGCTGGTGGGGAATAAGGCAGGCAGGCAGAAGCCCTTCTCCCAGCTCTCGATCGTTATACAAAGGTCTCAATGGAGGGCTCTGAAGCCTCAGCCATCCAACCCTTTGGGTTTGTGCTAATCTCATTCAGCCTGTTGCTGTGATTTTTTTTAATGTAATGAATCAATTATGCAGGTGGCTTTGTAGGGCTGTGTACTACAGAAACAGCGTCTCTTCAGGGACCGCAAGGACAAGTGTGGTAACACAAAGATGCAGGATAAAAAGTGCAAATGTTGCTCTTATACATAGAAAACCTTCAAGGTTTGTCACAGAAACTGTGAGAACAAATACATGAATTCAGCCAAGTTGCAGGATATAACATCAACGTGGAAAAATCAGATGCTTTCTATATGTTAACAATGAACACTCTGAAAAGGAAATTAAGAAAACAACCTCATTTAAAATCACATCCAAAAGAGTAAAATACTTTAAGAATAAACTTAAGGAAGTAGAAAACTTTGTGTACTGAAAAGTACAGAACACTGGTGAAAGAAGTTAAAGAAGACAGACAAAAATGGAAAGATCTCCCATGCTCAAGAATTGGAAGACTTAATATTGTTAAAATGTTCGTACAACACAAAGCAGTCTACGGTCTACAGATTCAGTGCAACTCCTATCAGAATTCCAATTGTGTTTCTTTGTAGAAGTAGGAAAAAAAAATTCTAAAATTCACATCATATGGGATCACAAGGGAGCTTGAGTAGCAACAACAGTCTTGAAAAAGAACAAATCTTGAAAAAAGATTTCAACCTTGAAAAAGAAGAACAAATTTTGAGGTCTCATGCTTCCTGATTTCAAAACATATTACAAAGGTACAGTCATCAAAACAGTGTGGTACTTATATAAATACACATGATATGGGGAAAGGACAGTCTCTTCAACAAATTCTTCTGTGAAAACTGGATATCCCCTTGCAGAAGAAAGAACTTGACCCCTTATCTTATATCATATGCAAAAACTCCAGCTGGATTAAAAATCAAAACCTAACACTTAAAGCTATAAAATTCCTAGAGGAAGTTATAAAGGAAAAGCTTTGTGACACTGGAGATGGCAATGAATTTTTAGCTATGACAAAAAGATAAATAATACAAATAGCTCCTCTGGGCATCGAATTAAAGACTGCAGGGCAATTTTAGACACTTTACTCTTGTTCTTTCTGGAGAACTGGCTTGCTTTTTTTCTATCTTAAAATTCACAGTTCTGAGGACTATACTGCTTATGTCTCTTTAAAGGTTACCAACAATGCAAACCTGTTACAATTTTATTAGAAGTACAAAAAAATAGAAGTTTTTGAAAGTTTCTCCTTTTTTTTCTTTTCCATTATAGTTTTTTACAAGATACTGAATATAGTTCCCTGTGCTATACATATACAGTAGGACCTTGTCGTTTGTCCCTTTTATATATAGTAGTTTGAATCTGCTACTGCCAAACTCCCAATTTATCCGCCCCCTCTTTGGTAACCGTAAGTTTGTTTTCTATGTCTGTGAGTCTGTTTCTGTTTTGTAAATAAGTTCATTTGTATCATTTTTTTAGATTCCCCATATAAGTGATATCATGTGATATTTGTATTTCTCTTTCTGACTTACCTCACTCAGTATGACAGTCTCTAGATCTATCCATGTTGCTGCAAATGGCAGAATTTCATTCTTTTTATGGCTGAGTAATATTCCATTGTATATATTTACCGCATCTTCTTTATCCATTTATCTGTCGATGGACATTTAGGTTCCTTCCATGTCTCGGCTCTTTAGTTCTGCTGTGACCATTGGGCGCATGTATCTTTTCCAATTAGAGTTTCCGTCTCTTCTGGATATATGCCCAGGAGTGGGATTGCAGGATCATATGGTAGAGAGTTTCTACTTTAGACTGTTTTTTGTTTGTTTGTTTGTTTTGTTTTTTTCAGGATCGATTGGGTCATAAATGAGGCTCACATATACCTTTCATATTGTTTAGTCTTTTATTTGGTATAAAGCAACACAATTTCTCTAAATTTCTTTGTAGGATGATAGTACAAAATGCTAAATAGTAAGACAGAGGCTGTGACACTTCCTATGTTGTAAAACAACTATTGAGTCTAACCTATGCATCTTGGCTGGCCTTTTTTTGTGGCAGTTTGATGTCATTTCTGAAATGGTATGCAGGACACTCTTCTTTGGATGTGTTCTAGTTTTTCCTCATCCATCTTCAACTGAGAGACCAACACAACCAAAAGAACATGACAAGCAGAATAAGAAGATCTGACTCTACAACCTGCTAAATTTGCTCCGTTGGGAAAGAAACTCCATGTTGTGACTCTCAGAAGTGTGAGATAAAAACAGTAAAAACCTAGCCTGTGTGGCTATTGTTAGGGTAAACCATTATTAGGTATTTGAAGGTACAGGCCGTATATGTCAAAGAGCCCAGACTTTGAGGCCAAATGCTGCAGATACAATCCTATGATTTCAAAGTAGCCCCTCTCATCTTTTCATCTATGCTTTGTACCTGCCGTGAGGACAAAGAAAAATAAACAGACAGACACACAAGTGTCTTAGCCCTGGTTCTCTAAAAAGAAACCTTAGGCACAGTGCTGGCTGATGCTTTGTTGGAAGCGGCAATCACGGCCCCTGAGGGAGGAGCTGTAGGGAACGGATGCAGCAGAGAACGGGAAGCAGAGGTAGCTGGGTTTCCGCACCACTGCTTCTCTGCTCGCCCAAGAGATGAAGCTGCGGGACAACAATGGCTCAGGGTGGACAGTGTGGCCGGTGTGTGCTTTGGAACAGAAGGAGAGAGAACTTTGTGTGCTGTCTTCCATCTCCCACTGGTCCAAGGTGCCCTGTAGGGTGTTGACATCCGCATCTCTATGTTGCTCCCCTGGCCTCTTTTAGGAGCTGCTGGGGCCTGACGGTTCTACCAGGTCTTCAAATGCTGGGAGAGGCCTGAGATTGGGCGTGCGGTTGTCAGTCCCAGGTGGTGGGATCATGCGGGTCCACCACGTGAGCAGAAAGTTATGGGAGATCGGGAAGGGCGGGAGAGTCTGTGAGAGCTCCTGGCATTGACTGTGTGTCCAGTGACTGCTCATTTCTGCCTTAGTCATTGTACTGTAGCTTTTGCAGCTTACCTGTCAGGTTACTGAGGGTCTTCTGGCTTGGCTTAAAAGTGCCGTGTGGACCAGCCCTCTGGTAGGTTTTCCTTGCACTAATGTATGTCTAGTTGGCATGTAAACACAATCAGTACATGGGGTTATGTACAGGATTATGAGAAGAAGCATGCCAATTATGTAAAACAATGAAAAGTACCATTTGCTTTAATTTTTAGTGTAAAGAATATGTAAAACACCAAAGAGATCTTTCGGAACACAACATAAAATTATTACCGCGTATAATACTGTTTTAAGTTAAATATTTTCATTGTAACCTATTAATTTTTACTCATTCAAGTATTGTAGTAAAGTTGAAATTTGCACCTCTTCTCAAGCATTACAGTTTTTTTTTGTTGTTTTTTTTTTGAATGTTCTAAAAGTACTCTTAACTCGCTTGGGAATTTGTCCTCCTGAAGGCAATGTTAAGGGCTTAAACGTTCCAGTCAAAGCTTTTGTGCTGATTAAAACGGTTTTTTCAGGTTAATTCAAGTCTGTCAGAATATATCCCCATTCTCCCTCTTTTCCTAGATAAGAAAATATCTAAAATTAGAGGGAACTTAAAATGATCTGACACTAGGACTATTTTATTAAACAGTACTCGACATTGGTCACTTGTCTTGATCTCAGTTGTTTGTTTTTACCATAATCAATAATTCTTCCTTGAATATCTTCATTTGATCATTATGTATGGAGGCATTACATTGCTTCCTTCTAATGAATCATCTGTGTTAGGGAAGTTATCTAAAATGTGGGTTTGCTTGTTAAATTATATTTTCCTGATGAACACATAGCGTTTTTATTTTAAGACATTAAATGGATGATCAAGGATGGTGTTGTCTGGCATATCTTACTGCTATAGGTGGAATTTGATAGGAGGCACTAGGGGTCACCATTAACACACTGGGAGCATCTTCCTGTCAGTCAGTTAGAAGAGTGGTATTGCTGACCAATCAGAAGAGCTTTGTCATCGAATTTTTCCGTGATCACCTCCTAGGTCGTAGGTGAGGAGTCCTGCACCTTCCATATATGCATCTAAACACATACGTAAATCAGGGTTGTAGCAGAAAGCCAAGTATGTCCATTTATTTTGCCCAGTTTCCGTTACCATTCAAATAGGTATTTGGGAAACTGTTCACAACATACTTTCTGGCGTCCAGGGAAATCAAGAGACTGTAAATTCACCTAACCATATTTGCCGTATTCATACTGTCCCGTGGGACTGCTGTCCTGTCCCAAGTGCACCTTCCAGCGCGCCCAGAGCCAATTATGGTCTACTTCACAGAATCAGCAGAGCTCGTGGCTGTGTGTCTGAACAGCAATAACTCTGACACCCATAATACTTTACAGTTTATCGAGGGCTTTTGCCATGCGTTTGGTAAGCGTGTATTTCCAATTCTCTCTAAAAATCCTGTGTTCAAATATCTAGCCCGCGGTCAGATTTCTGTGATAGAGTGTGTCACCTGTTTGGGGTGAGAGAAGGTTTCGCATCAGTGAATCCTCACACAGACCCTATGAAATTGTGTCTGAGGTAGGGAAGCTCTTCACTGAATCCTAAAGGAACGCCGTGAGTAGGAATCTTTGATGAGGACTCTAAGTTCCACAGAAAATAAGTAACTTGTCCACGTCCAGCTTGTTTACACATGCTTACCCTGGGAGTTAAACTTGGCTCTCTTTCCCACCCCCTGCCCTCCCGATTTGGCCATTTCTACTGTACAAATCCACACCAGGGAAATATGGTTTCAAAAAAGCATCCTACCCATTAGAATTGAATTTTATCACCAAACCAGAACACCTCTCTGATGATGCGTTAAGAGGGAAGTGCGTTATTATTTTTTTGAACTCGAATACTCTTGTTTGTTACATTGAGGTATAGTTGATTTACAATATTATGTAAGTTTCAGGTATACAAGATAGTGATTCACAATTTTAAAGGTTATACACCATTTATAGTTATTATAAAATATTAGCTGTATTCCTTGTCTTGCACCGTATATCCTTATAGCTTATTTATTTCATTCATAGTAGTTTGTTCCTCTTACTCCCCTCCTCCTGTGTCTGGGACGCCTGAAAGTAAGCCCGACTGGCCTTTAAAGTCCAACTGTCTGGTAGCTCCTCTTCCCAGTGCAGGACCCCCAGGCTGTGGAGCCCTACGTGGGGCTCGGACCTCTCACTCCTTTGGGAGAACCTGTACAATTGCAATTATTCTCCTTTATCTGGGTCACCCACCCAGAGGTATCGGACTTGACAATGTTGCAACTCCACCCCTCTTACCCATCTGGTTGTAGTTCCTTCTTTATATCTTTAGCCGTAGGAGATCTTTTCTGGTAGCTTCCAGCCTTTTTCATGGATGGCTGTTCTGCAGATAGTTGTGATTTTGGTGTACCTGTGAGCGGAAGAGAGCTCAGGGTCCTTGTACTCCACCATCTTGACTGATGCCTGAATAGTCTCTGGAAGATGGATGCTGAATGCAGAATATTCTCTGAACGGATGGTAGAGAAGGGGTGACTGGCTGATACGAGGCTGTCCATAAGGATGGAAGTGTTCATTTCTGAACCTGCTGTCCACATAGCATCTATCCAGTCCAGAGGACAGTTCAACCCAACTTTGAATTTAACCTAAAGAGACGTAAGGGTGAAGTGAAAATGTTTCCTTGGACGCACCATGAAATGTGCATCTGGGGTTCATACTGGTGCTTGAAGGCTAGATGCTGGGTGCTAACAGTTCTCAGGAACCGACACGTCCCAAGCGTGCGAGCAAGTCCGTGCATTGAGACAATCCAGAGACAGGCGGATTTCTCGGTATCTAACAGCATGGCAAGGCTGTGCTACTGCTGGGCACCATATCAGCATAATATGACAATCAGATGGCGAGTGTAGGTGGATCTGATGTCTGGGAGTCATGGTCCAAAGAGGAGCTAGACCTTCTTGGAAAGGGCTGTAACCATGAATCACAAGGCTGTATACCCTCACACATGTCTGCTAGAATAAGCCATCTCTTGCCACGCTTGGAGCTTTTCAGCGGCTCTCATACACAGGGATAGCAACCGACAGCAGGGGCGGTATGCCACGTTCATCATTTCACCTGAAACGTACTTCTAGTCACATGAGGTATTCTCATTTGACCGCCGGAGGCAATGCAAATATAGTCTCAAAAGGCTAATAATTGTAAACTTGACTCACCTAGAAATTCACTTCATGGAGTGCCCAAGTCAGATATGGGACGCAGGAAGCAGCACTTGGAGATCTCTCCCTTAATTTCATTCTCAACACCGAGAGACCTCCCATTTTGCAGAAATGGCAAGATTTATGGAAAGGGTCGAGTGGAGATGAAATAATTTTGTTGTCCAGCTGTGCAGCAGGAGCATCAGAAAGAGAAGCAAGAATTTATTGCGGGAATCGAGTGATCTAGCGAAATGACAAGGAGAGTTTGACCTCTGTGTTTGAAGGCAGGGGTATTAAGATGATGGTTTTTAAGGGGCTTGCCTGGCCCTTTGGTCTGTGATTAAGGAAGATGACAAAGCAGGAGGTCGTGAAAAGCAGAGTTTTGGGAGAAAATCATACAGCATGATTTTCTTCCTTTAATGTACATGCAAGTCACCTAAGGATCTTGTTAAAATGCAGATGCTGATTCATTTGGTCAGGAGTGGACCCTGAGATTCTGTATTTCGCCTAGAGTTGAATGCTTGTCTCCATCCTGGTTTAGATGAGGCAGTTCTTGGGAGCAGGGGCATATGCTGCTGGGCCGTGAGTATTTGCACCTTCCGAGTTCTTGGTGGTGCCAAATTAATGTCCAGAGTGGTTGTACACTCTCCCCAGTGGTTGTACCCTCTCCCCAGTGGTTGGCGTGTTTCCACCAGCGGGCTTGGGAGTCTTAATTCCCTCATATCCTTGAGACTAGTGTTCTCCTTGGTGTTATGAGGATAATCGTACATCACAGGGTGGCTGCTGACAGATGGAAAGGCAAAAATAGATATGAAAGTACTTTGTGGAATGTGTGATTTATAGCTGCTATTCAGTAGTGTCGGCCCACTCTCTTAGTCTTTCATGTGCTTTCATAGCACACGGAACTCCTCTTTGCTAGAACGCTTATTTTGATCTATTGAGATTCCTTTGTTTACAAATGAAATTATGGATTTCTGGATACCAAAGGCTCGTTTACTGTTTGTTATATGCCTAGAACTCAGCAGATGGTATTTAATGGCTATCCTTTGAAATAAAAGATTAATGGTATGAAGTTATATGACTACAGTTGAATATCTTAGGATATTAAGGCATGTAAAAGTTGTCTGGTAATAAATCCTTTTTCATAAGATAAGTTACTTTAATTTAAAACAAACATTATCATGAGCTGTTATATATATATATAACACATATATGGAATATACGGTTAGGGTCAGGGCTAGGGTTTAGGGTTAGGGTTAGGGTTAGGGTCTCCTTAGATGGATTGCCACTTTTCTCAGTAGGCTCCCTGGGTTTCAAGTGTGATTTCTGAAGTACCTGCTGTGGTGGATTCAGGCAATGGTGGAAAATGAGGGTCATTTTCGGCAACGTTCGTAGGCTGGACAATTTCCCCACAGGTGAAAGTCTGCTGTCTGTGGGGCGGATTAGAGTATGATTTTATTTTCTTTTTAATTATTTTTTAATCAATTTTTAATTGAAGTATAGTTGATTTACAGTGTTGTGTCGATTTCTGCTGTACAGCAAAGTGATGCAGTTATACATATATATGCATTCTTTTTTTATATATTCTTTTCCATTACGGTTTATTATAGGGTGTTGAATATAATTCTCTGTGTTGGACTATTGAAAATAGTCCTACTGTGATATACAGTAGGACCTTGTTGTTTATCCATTCTGTTTATAAAAGCTTAAATCATACAGCATGATTTTCATCCTTTAATGTACATGCACGTCACCTAAGGATCGTGTTAAAATGCGGATTCTGATTCATTTGGTCAGCAGTGGACCCTGAGACTCTGTATTTCTAGCAAGCTCCCAGTGATTCTGATGCTCCTGGACCAGGAACCACATTTTGCACAGCACGGGGTTAGGAGATAAGGATGCAGTTTGAAGGAGGAGGGCTCTGAGGGAAAGGTAGCGTTCCAAGCTAACGGGATGGGGGTCAGAACCGATCTCCATCTGTCAGCAGGATAAGCAGTGTAACACAGTGACACGGGTAAAGACTTTGAGGTCATCCAAGCCTGGACTGAGTAGATATTACAACTATATCCCAAGAGACGTGCTTCCTTTATTCCCTATGAAAGGAGTAAAGGCCCCACCCTTATGCTCTTCAGGTTATGCAGAGCCCTGTGACTTGTTTTGGCCAATATAATGTTGACCAGATGTCTGTCTTTCCATATATAATCATTTTCTTGCCAGGGTACCACTTACTGCTTGGAATGTGGTCACCAGACCCCAACGTCACCAGGGAGTGATGGGTATTCAGATCTGAGACACCCCCCCCGAAAACTCTTGTATCTGAAGCTTCACTTGAATAAGCTCCCAGGTGATTTGTATACGCGCTCAAGTTGGAGAAGTTCTTCTCTAGACCCTTCTTATTGTAGGGAAAATGGGAGAAGATGTTGGTGCAGAAGGGACCTAAGTCCCAGGCAGACTGGAGTGGACAGCTACACAGAGGGCAACTGGCCTGGAGCATTGCCTGGACTTTCCTTAAGGAAGAAATAGATTTTTGTTGGTTTGCACTGCTGAGATTTGGGGATTGCTTATTACTGATATAGTCCAACCCATCCTGACTAAAACGGCCCAAACTGCAAAATCCAGATCTTCATTTGGAAGGTTTGGAGATATTGCCCACGTTAGTTAACTAAGCTTAGTTCTTGTTTTGTAAAACGGAGATAACGATCTTATTGGGCTGTTACGGAGATGAATACATTTGCACAAGAGGCATAGATATATAGTAGATAGATATACAATAAGATTTAAAAGCTAGCAATTATTTTTGTTATTATTGTTGTTGGAGTGGTCAGAACTCAATATATTAGTGAGGAAGGGAGAATTCTAGGCCATAGGTCAGTAAACTACAACCCCTGGGCCACCTCTGGCCCCTTGCCTGTTTATGTAAATAAGGTTTTAATGAAATATAGCCTGACTCATTCCTTTATCTGTCTTTATGGCTGTTCTCACAGAGATTCTGTGGCCCACCAAGCCCCAAATACTTGCTTCCTACCCTTTTACGGAATATCTGGGGTGACTCCTGTTCTGCGTCCTAGTCTAATATGGGGTGAAAAACGGAATATCCGTGACTTTACTTGCCACGTGGGCATATGGACTCCTTTATGGTTGCAGGGATGGGGAACATGTGACATTTGTCAAAACGATAATCAGATGCAAAACTGAGAGTCCAGGACACCAGAGTTTAATAACCCCCAGGTCACACGTAGGGTCAGATCGGATATGAGATTTATGTAAAATGGGATCTATACACAGCGTCCTCATATATGTGAAATATGGTATTTGGATTTATTACAGGAGGAAAAAAATATTCCTCTTTAGTTAGATGGTCCTTCCCGTAGAAACGAAAATCAAGAAATGACAACCATATTCCCCCAGATGGCAGATTTCTTTATAGCAGTTACAATAAAATCTGCTGCTCTATTGTTTTCATCCTCTAAAAGACACTGGCTCTTTGAAAGAGCCACTCGCAGGCTGTAACAGCAAAAAGAGCAGCAAAGATTCCTCGAAAGAGCTGTAACTAAAATATGGCATCATTTCAGCATTGTGGAAGCAAAGAGCAATAATCGAAAACTAGAAAACTAATGGCAGGGGACATGCCTCTGAGCACCTCTCCCGCCTGGACCACCTGCTGACTCAGCTGAGTCCTTGCTGCTCTCGTAGCCTGTGGCCAAAGAAGTAACGGTATGTAATGCCCAGCCTAATGGAGGATAAAATACAGAGGCAAGAGGAGAAATGGCACAGGGGGTAAATCCTTCCCAGCTTCAGAGACGGGGATCTGTGTCCACAGTGGGAATCATGGTGATCAGCCAGCTAATGGCACGAGGCAAGCCAACTTAGAGAGACACGATGTTCTTTTCTTTCCTTTTTTGCCACCAGCTCTCCATTTCTCTTTCTTAGTGAAGCATCACTGTAACTTTCTTTTGGAGAATCACACCTGCTAGACTGTGTGCGGTTCTGGTGGGGCTGTGAATACAAATGACCTTTCTGACCCTTGTCAAGGAATGAGCGTCGACCACGACTAGACCAGTTGAATGTTCCCCTGGGACACCAAATCCTGTCTAGACTAAAGGAAGAGAGTTGATTCTCCTTTGTCCCAGCAGTGGTCTGGATGTGTGAGGGAAATTATTATCTCCTGCTACATAGAGTCCCTGGAGCTGCCCTGTGCCTTTTCATTTCTGCCCTGAATTTTTGGTGATTCCTTGAATTTCATGCACTACACCCATTCCTGTTCAATCATTTTCCTTTTTCTCTCAAGTTTGGAATAGTTCTGTTGCGTACAACCAATGATCCTTAACTGACACATAAATACCAAAGTGTTCTCTTTTGCTCTTTTTTTTTTAATGTAAATTTATTTAGTTAGTTTTGGCTGCATTGTGTCTTCGTTGCTGCGTGTGGGCTTTCTCTAGTTGTGGCGAGCAAGGGCTACTCTTGATTGCAGTGCGCGGGCTTCTCATTGCAGTGGCTTCTCTTGTTGTGGAGCACGGGCTCTGGGCATGCGGGCTTCAGTAGCTGTGGCATGCAGCCTCAGTAGTTGTGGCTTGCAGGCTCTAGAGCGCAGGCTTGGTAGTTGTGGCACACAGGCTTAGTTGCTTCGCGGCATGTGGGATCTTCCCGGACCAGGTCTCGAACCGGTGTCCCCTGCATTGGCAGGCAGATTCTTAACCCCTGTGCCTCAGGGAAGTCCCCTCTTTTGCTCTTGATTCAACAGTTCTGTGGTTTCTAGGACAAAAGTTTAAGGACGCATAGTGTGTGTTACAGTCTGAATCGTGTCCTCGCCTCCCACAAATTCATATATTAAATGCCTAACTCCAGTTAGGTACAGCACACCTCAGACCACACCTCAGAGTGTGCTGTATTTGGAAACAGGGTCTTTTAAGAGGTGATTGAGGTTAAAGTGAGGTCATTAGGGTGGCTCCTAATCCAATAGGATGAGTATCCTTCTAAGAAGAGAAGATTAGACGCAGACACATAGAGAAGGATGACCATGTGAGGACACAGGAAGAAGACAGCCATCTGTACTCCAAGGAGAGAGGTCTCAGGAGGAACCAGCCCTGACAACACCTTCATCTGAAACTTCTAGCCTCTAGAGCCATAAGAAAATTAATTTGATTGTGTAAGCCATTCAGTCAGTGATGCTTTCCTATGGTAGCCCTAGAAAACCAGTACAGTAACCATCACCTTTATCTGATAAAGAAGCAGCATTATTAGCATGTAAGTACAGGAACTGCACTATGGGACATGTTTCAAAGGATCATGTTACTTTCAAGGTTCTAACCCTGTGATTATTGATGATCTGGTGTAGTTCAGGCCAACATTGGCAATGAGTGAACATATGGATAACATACTGTGCAGGGCAGTAGGGTTCAAGGCTATTGGAAATTCTCTGCTGAAATGAAAATAATTCTCAGTGAGAATTCTCAATGAATTCCTTGTTCCTTTTTCTGAAGGATTTAATGATTTTTAAAATGCATATTCTCAGGAAGATGGTGTGTCTTATTCCGTCTTCACTGGAAAACAGAGCCAGAGTAAAGGATTATGTTTAGATGTTTTATTCTGAAGGTGCAGAAATGGTGAGGGGAAAAAAGAAGTGAGGATGAGCAGGTTGCAAGAGGCTCTTTTACTGCACGGGCTTCTACTCCACAACAAATTGTGTAGGTATACAGATAACATCTTGTATCTTGTATAGATAACAACTTGGATAAATAGTTGTACTTACTCAGCCTGGTGGGTCGTCTGCAGGCAGAACAGAGACGCTAGTGGAAAGTTACACTGTAAATTTTGTTTTGGTTTTTTTTTTTTTTTGGCCGTGCTGTGTGGCTTGTGCGATCGATCGTAGTTCCCTGACCAGGGATGGAACCCGGGCCCTCGGCAGTGAAAGCACAGAGTCCTAACCACTGGACCACCCAGGAATTCCCTGGAAGATTGGAAGGAATTCATCTGTTGAGTCCCCTTCTGTCTTCTTTCTCCCACTGGTGGAAATTTACTCCACAGGATGGAATTCTCTTTATCGTTTAGCCAGGAGGAGGCACAGAATCCAGGAGACAGCTCCTTGGTCCCATTCGCACATAGAATTGTTCGACCATTGCAGTGGCTGAACTAGAACAAGAAGTGGATGGTCCAGGAGGTCCCAGGAACCTGGAGAAACGCACAAGTTCTGAGAGCTGAAGAGTAGAATTCCAGGTTTTACCCATCACTTCTATTTGAGTTGGGAATGGGTTTATTTAAAGGATTATGCAGTAAAATTTTAAGAGCCAGGCTTAGAAATGCTGCCCATCACTTCTGACTACATTCCATTGTCCAGAACTACGCCAGGACTATATTCCATTGTCCATTGGCCCCATGTAATTATAGGAGTCAGGTGGTAGCTTTGTGTCTGGATGCAAAGGCCACCAGGGTTTGGAGGACATACAGTTATCCTTCTGCAAGGCCAAAGTCACACTGAGAATAGCAGTGCTTTGAACCTCTGCTCTCTACTGTACATAATGCAAGTTGTGGAATAAAGCCTTTACAATTATTGGGTGAAAATGCGGTTGCATCCCTGGGTAATATTCTTTCCTGTTGAGAGAATTCTTTCCAGTGTTTGTGACCTTATATAAAAGAACATTAATGACATTAGAGAGGGCTTAGGGAAGACTATTAAAGAAGATTAAAGGGATAAACTACATGCAGGAAGATTAAAGGAACTAGAGTTGATTAGCCCAGACTAAATAATGACTGAACAAGAGAGATTTTCAGCTCAAGATAACCTGACCACCTCAATTTAACTTCCTCATTTCCAAATCCAATGAAAATGACCAAAGCATATGTAACCGAAGAATAATCTACTTCTGGAGAGTGACAACTGGTGCGTCTCATATGGGAAACATAGATGAGGAAGGACAGTTCCATCCAAGGGCAGTTGACAGGTGAAGGAATGCTTCACCCTAGACACACCCTTTATAATACAGGAGAAGAGGGCTGGAATCCAGATGCGGCTTTGGCCACAAAGAAAAGTGAAGTTGCAGAAAATCTGACTTGTCTTTTTTTCCCTGTTTCTTATGAAAACTGGATTAAAGTTGGGAGCCAACTAAGGTGTGTCAGTGCCCAACTCCCCAAACAGAGGAAAGAGAGAATGAAACATAAACCACCTTCCATAGTGATAAGCAATGAAAATAGTGACTGTGCAGACATTTAAATATCCATAAGAAATCTTCTCAAGGGTATTACAGGGTTTGAGGGATTATGGAACAGGAGTAGTCATGGGAAGAGAGCAACCATAGGTCGAGAATGGGGGAGATTAAATGGAAACGGTGTCTGAATATTTAAAATTACAATTAGAGCAGTGTATGTGGGGTACTTAAAAAGGCGAATTGGAAAGTGAAATCTAGAAATGATCCTATAATTCAGATTTTTTAAAATTAAGAGATGATGGGCTTCCCTGGTGGCGCAGTGGTTGAGAGTCCGCCTGCTGATGCAGGGGACCTGGGTTCGTGCCCCGGTTCGGGAAGATCCCACATGCCGCGGAGCGGCTGGGCCCGTGAGCCGTGGCTGCTGAGCCTGTGCGTCTGGAGCCTGTGCTTCGCAACGGGAGAGGCCACAACAGTGAGAGGCCCGCGTACCGCAAAAAAAAAAAAAAGAAACCCTGTGCCTGTTAACCGTCACCCCCATTTCTCCCCCTCCCCCCTGCCCATTCTCAATTAAAGTAGGTTTATCCCTGTATAGTCCACAACTGTGTTGCCCCTTTAAAACATAACCCCATTGGGGCTTTCCTGGTGGCGCAGTGGTTGGGAGTCCGCCTGCTGACACAACAGTGAGAGGCCCGCGTACTGCCAAAAAAAAAAATTAAGAGATGAAATTGGTGAGGGGAGAGATGTGTTATAAAGCTAGTCCAGAAACTCAACATGATGATAACAGGAAAAAGGAAAGTAACCTTAGGAATAATAGAGCCAAAAGCCCCTGAGAAAGGAACTTTCGGGTTTTATAGCGAGCCCGACAAAGTGAAAGACATCCATGTATTCTGGTGATTGTCTTTCTTCCTGCCAACTTTAAAGAAAAAGATCCTATAAGCTTTCTGACAGGGTAAAAGCATTAATGGAAGATAGTACACAGAGGAAAAATAACCAGACTTCTCCCTTTGACAGTCAGTTCCAGAACACAGTATGGCAAGAGATAGGATTAGGAGAATAAATGATTATGACACGAGATTTCCATATTCATTTAAGATATTCATTTACAAGGCTAATAAAAACATGTTCAGGGGCTTCCCTGGTGGCGCAGTGGTTGAGAGTCCGCCTGCCGATGCAGGGGACACGGGTTTGTGCCCCGGTCTGGGAGGATCCCACATGCCGCGGAGCGGCTGGGCCTGTGAGCCGTGGCCGCTGAGCCTGCGCGTCTGGAGCCTGTGCTCCGCAACGGGAGAGGCCACAGCAGTGAGAGGCCCGTGTACCACAGAAAAAAAAAAAAAAAACATGTTCATAAAGAGGATGGTACTTATAAAGTTTAAGAGCCACGTATTTTGTCCTGAAAGCTACTTCAAGAAATTCTGTAACTCCTGGATATTCATGATAGATCAAACTGCTCACTTATCAAGGTACTCCAGTACTAAGATTAGAGAGATAAAGAAGATATATATCCCTAGGGATTAAAACAGAAAAATAATGACTAGCCGATGAAGAGTTAAATACTTTTGGAGCTTAAAGCATGTGGATAAATCATAACTCATGAAACAGACCAAAGTTGACGCTCTTATCCTAAAGCAGGCAAGCTGATCTTGCACAAGATAACCCCCCAAAGGCTCAAAATTTAGACACAATGCTACCTCCACAGGCAAGGCTAGAGTTGGACTAGAAGTAGGATTGGTCAAACGTTTGTACATGAAATAGGTTCAGAATCACCTGGTTCCCATAACTCCCCTCTGTGATTCTGGCATAAATCTATTTCTCTCTGGAGGATCTGAACCAGAGATATTCTGGATTTGAAACAGTAACACAGTGAGGCTTAGTTCAAAGTCTATGTAAACAATGGTGAGTCCAGTTGTGCACATATTAGACTCCTCACGGAGGCTCTTTTTCTCTTTTTCAGTATTTTTTTCTCTTTGTGTTTCATTTTTTGTAGTTTTTTTTTATTGCTATACCATCAAGGTTGTTCATCTTTTCTTCTTCTGCAGTGTCTAATCTTCTGTTAACCTGATCTCCTGTATTCTCATCTCAGATGTTGTCGTTTTCACCTCCATAAATATGATTTGAGTCATTTGTATATCTTCAATGTCACTACCTCACTTGTCAAACACACAGAATACAGTTACCATAACTGTTTCAATGTCTTACTCTATTGTTAGTCATGGGTTAGTTTCTGTTGGTTGATTTCCCTGTCATTTTGTTTCTCTGCTTCTTTCTGGAAGTTTTCTTCTGACCTATGTGATACATAAATATGGACGAGAGATAAAACTGATTTTACAGCTATCATCATCATCATCAGTGGAATTTTGTTTCATTCATCAATATTGAAATAATTATCTCCATACTATAGGTAACAGCTAGAAAACGTGTAATGCTGAAACACACATTTGATCTGTTCGGAGATGCCTATCCCTGTGCCCACCCATACAGCACCCCACAAGGCATTTAAAATTTAATTATTGGGGGAAGGACAACTTCTGCACCTTTTTCCAATCCCCGCATGCTTCACGCTCACTGCACCTCAGACCACTGTGCTTTTTTATTCTTTATTCCAAAAATACCTTGAGCCTCTTGTCTTCAGGGAGGCAAACCTGAGATTCTCCTGTCGCTTGGCTGCCTTGTGAATAAGCCCTCTGTTTGCTGCAAACCTTGGCATCTCAGCATTTTGTTGCTGTCCGTCAGGCAAAACCAAGCTGGTTCGGTACCACTAGGATCTCAGGAGTTCACAAATGCCGTGTGGCTGACAGGGTCTTGGTGCTCTGGCCGGGTGTCAGGCCTGAGCCTCGGAGGAGGGAGAGCCGAGTTCAGGCCATTGGACCACCAGAGACCTGCCAGCCCCACGTAATATCAATCAGCGAGAGCTCTCCCAGAGACCTCTGTCTCAACATTAAGACCCAGATCCACTCAACAACCAGCAAGGTCCAGTGCTGGACACCCCATGCCAAACAACTAGCAAGACAGGAACACAACCCCACGCATTAGCAGAGAGGCTGCCTAAAATCATAATAAGGTCACAGACACCCCAAAACACACCACCGGACATGGTCCTGCCCACCAGAAAGACAAGATCCAGTCTCATCCACCAGAACACAGGCACCTTTCCCCTCCACCAGGAAGCCTACACAATCCACTGAACCAATCTTACCCACGGGGGCAGATACCAAAAACAATGGGAACTACGAACCTGCAGGCTGCGAAAAGGAGACCCCAAACACAGTAAGCTAAGCAGAATGAGAAGACAGAGAAATACATGGCAGATGAAGGAGCAAGATAAAAACCCACCAAACGAAACAAAGGAACTACGCAGTCTACCTGAAAAAGAATTCAGAGTAATGACAGTAAAGATGATCCAAAATCTTGGAAATAGAATGGAGAACATACAAAAAAAAACCGTTTAACAAGGACCTAGAAGAACTAAAGAGCAAACAAACAATGATGAAAAACACAATAAATGAAATTTTAAAATCTCTAGAAGGAATCATTAGCAGAATAACTGAAGCAGAAGAACGGATAAGTGACCTGGAAGGTAAAATAGTGGAGATAACTACTGCAGAGCAGAATAAAGAACGAAAAGAATTGAGGACAGTCTCAGAGACCTCTGGGACAACATTAAACACACCAACATTCGAATTATAGGGGTCCTAGAAGAAGAAGAGAAAAAGAAAGGGTCTGAGAAAATATTTCAAAAGATTATAGTGGAAAACTTCCCTAACATGGGAAAGGAAGTAGTCGATCAAGTTTCCAGGAAGTGCAGAGAGTCCCATACAGGATAAATCCAAGGAGAAACACACCAAGACACATATAAATCAAGCTATCAAAAATAAAATACAAAGAGAAAATATTAAAAGCAGCAAGGGAAAGGCAACAAATAGCATACAAGGGAATCTCCAAGGTTAACAGCTGATCTTTCAGCAGAAACTCTGCAAGCCAGAAGGGAGTGGCAGGCCATATTTAAAGTGATGAAAGGGAAAAATCTACAACCAAGATTACTCTACCCAGCAAGGATCTCATTCAGATTCAACAGAGAAATGAAACCTTTACAGACAACCAAAGCTAAGAGAATTCAGCACCAGCAAACCAGCTTTACAACAAATGCTAAAGGAACTTCTGTAGGCAGGATACACAAGAGAAGGAAAAGACCTACAATAACAAACCCAAAACAACTAAGAAAATGGTAATAGGAACATACGTATCAATAATTACCTTAAATGTAAATAGATTAAATGCTCCAACCAAAAGACAGAGACTGGCTGAATGGATATAAAAACAACACCCATATATATGCTGTCTGCAAGAGACCCACTTCAGACCTAGGGACACATACACACTGCAAGTTAGGTGATGGAGAAAGATATTCCATGCAAACGGGGATCAAAAGAAAGCTGGAGTAGCAATTCTCGTATCAGACAAAATAAACTTTAAAATAAAGATTATTACAAGGCACAAAGAAGGACGCTACATAATGATCAAGGGATAAATCCAAGAAGAAGATATAACAATTGTAAATATTTATGTACCCAGCATAGGAGCACCTCAATACATAAGGCAAATGCTAACAGCCATAAAAGGGTAAATTGACTATTATAAATATTACATATCTTTTATATTCTCTAAAGAGAAAAGTGCATTTAAAAACTCTGCCTCTCTCCATCCCTACCTCCTTCCCTCTCCCTCCCTCTCCCTCTCCCCCTCCCTGTCTCTCTCTCTGTCTCTCCCCTCCCCTCTCTCCCGCTCCCTGTCTCTCTCTCTCTCTATCTCCCTGTCTCTGTCTGTCTGTGTCTCCCCTCCCCTCTCTCCCCCTCCCTGTCTCTCTCCCCCCCTCCCACGCCTCTCCTTGGCAATTTGGCAATGACCAATTCAGTTTATTTGGATAAACTCAAGGAACGTGTTCTCCCTAAATAATGTTTGTACACAGGAAAGACATTATTCTACTGTCATTTTATTCATTCTTGTGTCTCATCTGAGTTGTACAGTGTTTTCCTGGTCTGGGATCCTTCAGTAATGGTGTGCGGGGTTTGCATGGAAGAGATTATGAGGGCATGCCTTTTCATGTCCCAGAAACATCTCCCCACCCTTTTATTCATTCACCACCCTGAGAGAGACACCACGTTCTTCTGACCTCTCATGGTCTTATTCCTATTCTTATTCTTGAAGTCGTTTATTAAGCCTTCCAATCTCCTGCCACCCTTTCCTTTTCAATCTCCACTTCCTTGATCATTTTCTCCCGACCTCATACTTTATTCTCCTAGCCCTTCTCTTGTAGCACTGACAATTTTGATACATAACATATCATGCGTGCCCTTCTCGCTTCCTTGAGCTTACCGTGCATTTTCTTTTTCATGCATGTTACCCATTTCTCAGCTCTGAGTTGTTTATTTCTCACTAGGGAACACAGCCGTCGAGTCCCTTGTAATTTAGGCTTACATACTTCTCTCACTCCCATTCTTTACCACGATTTTCTTTTCATGTTTCATATTTTTTTCTTAAAACTAAAGGATGCCCCCAAGCCTCCTGATCACCACCCACACATCTGCCTCTCCCAGTAATCCCACCGCATCTTCCTCTCTGGCACTATGTTATCCATTCATCCATTTAAGGGATTCTTCCACGGTCCTATTTCCAACCCTAATTAAGACTGAGTTCCTGTTTTCTCCTGTTCAGTCTTCTCTCCAGAGACCAACTTTCAGTTCCGACTGCTCCACATGGAGCTATACAACTGCAGTTTGGTGGGAGAAATGTAAAAAGTAATGTATGGAGCTTTGAAAATCTGGGTGTCAAAATCCAGGACGTGTTTCCAGGTAAAGTAAAGCAGAATTCCCTCTGCTCCAACACTTTCGTTGTAAGTGCTCCAAGATTCGGAATAGAGATTCCATTTTCTTTCCCTTACTACCTCTCTGAAGCGATGATAAAAATAGGTTTCACTACATGCAGGAAAGTAAGCTGTTAATTCTACTGGATGCTTTCCCATGATTTTCTCTCAATTGCCTCCAATTTTATTCCAATTTATGGTCACCCTCAGTACCCCATCTTCATCTCTGTATACACTATCTTTAGTCTGTAGTCAGCTCCATACAAAGTCAAATGTTAAACGTGCATGGTGAACCAAACACACTTCTTCAAAACTTTTCCTCTAGTACCCACTATTTTTAAATAGTTTTGAAAAGCATACTTCCCCACCTATTTTAATGTTGCCACCTAAAATGTTCATATGCTGGGCCCTGGCAAACCATTTCATTATCAGCATATCATATATGTATGTATACATATATCAAATACATTTCTGCAGAAGTGCTGGACCAGCTGATTCAGATATATTGAGGAAAAACGTGCAGTATATAATGGAGCTTGTGAAAACCAATCCCTAATCCTCATGGTCTGATCCGAAAGCCAAATTGGACCTACTGTCTACCAAAATATGGGATTCCACTTTTCAGTTCAAATAAAGGTGTTGATTTTGTGAGGGAGCAGTGTCATTCTAAATTCTGAAAGGTGTTTGATCAATGAGGCGTTTTATCCTTGGATGAAATAAAACACTGCCACGAGGAGGGTGGAGCAAAATGAAGATTACGAGTTGCTTGGAGAAGGATGACCAGGTGTTGATGCCCTTTCCGTCATCTGCATGGCACTTGGGAGGTGACTAGAGTGAGTATCTGTCACAGATCGTTCCCCTGAAAGACGAACCTCCATTGTCACTGATTCCATCTGGATGTCCCGTTGGCCCTTCAACCTACATCGTCCCCTGGGCATTCCTACCATCCTTTGGCTACCCTGACATCAACAAGAATAGCCCAAGAATTACCTTGGTTAGATAGTCAAGGTCAAGTACAAGATCAAGTACAAGATCAAGGCCAGCGATAAGTCAGGTTGCTCTTCTGTCCCCCATGGTATGAAGTGAGCAGAAGGACCCTTCACCTTGTGGTCTTCAACCTGAAGCCCTTAACCCCTATCTAATCATGAGAAAAACTTCAGGAAAACTCGAAATAAAAAATGTTATACAGGATACCTGCCCATTACTTCTCAAGGCTGTCAAAGGTTTGAAAAACAAGGAAAGTTAGAGAAATGATCACAGAGCAGAGGAGATTAAGGACAGAAATACAGAATTAGTGAAATCCTGATAATGTACAGAATTTGTTTAGCACGAATATACAATGTTGGCTTTTTAGTTGTGACAAATGCACCATAGCTATGTAAGGTGCTGACATTAGAGAAATGGGTGAGAGGTACACACTGCACTATCGTTGTAACTTTCCCATAAATCTAAATGTATTCCAAAATTAAAAGTTCATTTAAAATAACCCAAAAAAACCGAATAGGAAACCTTGTCTCTGAGGCCTTTGCATCAGTTTTGCAGCTGTAGCATTAGTTCTGTTTGGGAGGTGTTTCTCTGGCCAGGTCATCAAAGCCCCAGTTGAATTCCCACCCATCCCTTAGGATATTTGTTCTCAAGCTGTATTGCCACTCTAAGCTCCATGAATGCGAGGATAAGTGGGATTTTGTTTTTTAATTTTGCATGTGCATCCAAGGATATGCTCTTTTTCTAAAAATTATCACCCAAAGTCCATAGTTTACATTGGGTTCACCTTGCTATTATACCTTGTATTATACCTAGGACAAATGTATGACATGTATCCACCATTACAGTATCATATAGAGTAATTTCACTGCCCTAAAAATTCTCTGTGCTCCACCCATTCATCCCTCTTTCCCCCCAAACTCCTGGCAACCACTGAGCTCTTCACTGTCTCCATAGTTTTGCCTTTTCCAGAATGTCATCTAGTTGGAATCGTACAGTGTGTATCCTTTACAGATGTACAGATGGGTTTCTTCGCTTAGGAATATGCATTAAGGTTCCTCCATGTCTTCTCCTGGCTTGATAGCTCATTTCTTTTCAGTGCTGCGTAATATTCCATTGTCCGGATGCTTTACAGTTTATTTATCCATTCAGCTCCTGAGGGACATCTTAGTTGCTTTCAGGTCTTGGCAATTAGGAATACAGCTGCTGCAAGCATCCACATGGATGTAAGTTTTCATCTCCTTTGGGTAAATATTAAGGAATGAGATTGCTGGATCGTCTGGTAAGAGTATGTGTAGTTTTGTAAGAAACCACCAAACTGTCTTCCAAACTGTCCATACCATTTTGCATCCTCTTTGCTGTTTTATACACTTTTATCTTTAGGACCTTGAATGGCATCTGGTGCACAGAGGATACTAATAAATATTTGTTCAGTACTGAATGATAAGAAGCACCTGGGCCGTGTATTTAAAATGTGCATTTGCCCAGCCAAATCCCTAGAGACTGATTCAGTGGGTCTGGAGTGGGTCCCAGGAATCTGCCTGTGTATCAGTGCCAGAGGACGCTAGTGTGCCTGGTCTGAAAACCACGCTTTGAGTATCACTGCTTTCCGAGCTCGCTCTGGCGAACTTCCTTCTGCTGCCTAGTCGAAGAGGAAGGTTTTCCCCACTTCTGAAAAAGGTTCGTTCCTGGTTTATGCCATTCATACGTCACTGTTCTGAAGTTGCTGCTAGGTTGTCTTGAAAATAAACCAGGCTGCTACGATGGGAGATGGAACAGTGCTTCATTACCAAAAAATATTTAATTGAATGAGAATTGTTGCATATAAATGTGAATTCAGAATGGAGAACTCTGGGAAAGCATGGGAGACTGCAAGGTTGGAAGGGATACATTTTTCAGACATAATGTAGACAGTTGAATCCTACAGAAGTATTCAACAGCGCTTTCCTGCAACATGTTCAAAACTTGTGCAAATAAGAGCCGTAGGAGTAGTACACTAAAACGAGGCCTTGTGTTACGTAACCACAGTGCAATGATCAAAATCGGGGACCTAACGTGGATCTAATACAATTGTCTCTCTGGAGATTTATTCAGATACTGCCAATTGTAAGAATAATGTCCAAGTTATCCTTCAGCTGTTCTGTCTTTTAATCTGGAATAACTTCTGAATCTTTCCTGGTAATGTAGGACTTTGACACTTCAGAAGAGAGCAGGTTAAACCTTTTGCAGAATGTCTTTAATTTTGGCTTCTTTGATCTCTCTTTAGGATTAGTTTCAGGTTAGGCTTATCTTTTTTAATAAAAGTTTTAAGTTTACAGGGGATATACTTATCTCCGCAGTGCAAGGTCCCAATCTTAATGGAAGATGGGGGGCTAAAAAGTGTTGGAAAACTTTCAAGATGAAATTCTGATTTTCTGTAAGATGAAAGATTTCCATGAGGAATAAAAGAACTGTGTACAGTAAGAACCTTTCTTCATTTTATCTGTATTCCAAACTGGGAGCACAGAGACGAACACATTGCTGAAATGTATCTTTTTGCTTTTTAAACTTTTATTGCCTCCCCCTTTGCCTTTTTCCGTGCCACCCATTTGTTGGGGAAGCCAAGCCATTTGTTGTAGAATATGCACATTCTAGGTTTTGAAGGACATTTTTTTCTGGTGTCTTTTTACATGGAATTCCTCTCCATAGACTAAATTGTGCACGAGTGACAGGAATATCAAATTCTGCCCCAGATTCTAGAACAGTTACTTAAGCAATTGTCTTATAAGCATTTAGCAACAATGAAGAGGCACTTGCTGGACATTAGCACGGATTCATTAAGGACACATTTTGCAAGGTTCTGTCCCTTTCTTTTTCTTGATGCAAGACTAGGTAATTCTTTAGTTACATTGTTTCTGGTGATCCTGGGCAATCCTGTGGTTACATTATTTCTGGATTTCAGGAAAGTGGCATAATTTTCCTTTTTTTAAAATTGGGATATAGTTGCTTTACAATGTTGTGTTAGTTTCTGCTGTACAGTGAAGTGAATCAGCTATAGGTATTCATATATCCCCTCCCTCTTGGACCTCCCTCCCATCCCCCCCATCCCCCCCATCTAGGTCATCACAGAGCACCGAGCTGAGCTCCCTGTGCTCTACAGCAGGTGCCCACTAACTATCTATTTGACACATGGAAGTGCACATACTTCAATCCCAATCTCCTAAATCATTACCCACCCCCTCCCCCATGTCCACACATCTGTTCTCTACATCTGTGTCTCTATTCCTGCCCTGCAAATAGGTTCTTCTGTACCATTTTTCTAGATGCCACATTCATGCGTTAATATACGATATTTGTTTTTCTTTTTCTGACTTACTTCACTCTGTATGACAGACTCTAGGTCCATCCACGTCTCTACAAATGACCCAGTTTCATTCCTTTTTATGGCTGAGTAATATTCCACTGTATATATGTACTTTGTAATGATAACATCCACTGTCTCTCGAGCACCTCCCCTATGTCAAGAACTTTGTAGATACCATCTGAATCTCATGATTCTGAAAATCAGAATTCAGGAACCAGGCAAATGTACATTCAAATCGCAGCTCTGCCTCTTTCTACCATGAGAGCTTGTGTGTGTGACTTAACCCCCAAGTCTCAGCTTTCCTGTCTGTAAGGTAGTGATAATGATAAGACCTGCTTCAGTTCGTATTTGTGAAGATTAAATACTTTGAAAGTTAAATGCAGGTGAAAATCTTAATATGGTGCCTCACATGTAGTAAGTTCTCAGTAACTGCTTTCTGTTAGCATCGCTATCACACAGCTGAGGAGACTGAGGGTCATAGAAGCCACATATCTGGAATAAGGTCTCCAGTACCAAGGTCATTACTGTAATGCCTTCTTTCCTCCTTGCAGACAAGCCAAAAGAAAACGTGAGCTGGGAAACAATACAGATTTGTTTCAGGTAGAATAACCCTGTGAGGTTCTAAAACAAGAGGAATCAATGCCAAAAATAGAGTGTGGTGTCTACATCATTGCTATTGGGCCTTACCACCATTTCACCCTTCTGGAAATGTGGCTGCATGGAAGGTTGTTTTACAAATGGCAGATGAAAAGCAACTACTCCACATAATGGTATCAATGAATTAGGATTAAAAAAATAACATATACAATTCAAATTTAAATTATGAGATTTAATTAAGCAAACATGCATATTTCTGACTTGTTCTCCAAAGAGAAAAACTGTACAAAAACGAGGTAAGTAAAAAACAACAACAGCAAAAACACCAGATGAGTTATTGTTAGGTTTTGAACTTGCTGTGAAAAGTAATAGGGGATTTGTTCAACTGTCTGAAGCCCTGTCTGCCCTTCTGTGAGATTATGGTTTCCGCATGTGCTAAAGGCCCAGGTTCAGGGATTCAACAAGACTGGGTCACACCCGAGGCCCTCCATCTTTATGGTCATCGTATGGAACTGAGGGAGAAAAACGTGCAACCTCGAAGTATGAGCTGTGATGCCACCAGCTGGTGGTCAAACAGAAAATATGGTCCAGTCCCACTTTGGAGAGAACCCCTTGGGCTTTTTGGTGCCACCTGCATCCTGGTGAAGTAGAATACTCTACACAGCCAATCAAGGAGAAGACAAGGGGAATGCAGCTTCACCATGGCCATCCAGTGAAGGTATGTCTGCGTGCTTCTCTCCTGCCTTTCTGTCTGGACATCAGAAGAACTATTAATAGTGTTGGACCTGAAAGTCCTCCTTGATTATCATGTTGGTGCTCTGGGTGGAGATAGATAAGATTGTTCCAACACTGGTAGTCCTGCAAAATATGGAATTCTACCGAGATGTTGTTATAGGGGAAAATTCTGTGATGGACTGAATAGTTTTCCCAAAACCCAGACGTTGAAGCCCTGATTCCCCAGTACAGTCACCTGTCTACCCACATTGGGATTGTCTTCAGAATCCCCTTGGACACCATAATCCATGGATGTGCACGTCCCTAATATAAAATGTCATGTACAGGACCTCAGAGTGTGACTGTATTGGCAGATGAAACCTTTAGAGAGGTGATTAAGGTACGATGAGGTTACTGGGTGGACACTACTCCAATCTGACTGATGTCCTCATAAGAAGAGGAAATTGAGACACACAAAGAGACACCAGGGGCACCTCACACAGAGTAAAGACCATGTGAGGACAGAGGCAGAAGACAGCTGTCTGCAAGCCAAGGAGAGAGGCCTCAGGACAAACCAACCTTGATCTTAGACTTGTGGCCTGCAGAACTGTGAGAAAAGAGATTTCTGTTTTGTAAGCCCCCCAGGCTGTGGCATTTTGTTATAGCAGCCCGAGCTGACTAATTCACCTTCCCAGTTTGTATAAACACAGAATGATTTCATGTTGAAACCCTGTGATGGTTAACTTTAGGTCAACCTGAGTAGGCTAAGAGATGCTCAGATCGCTGCTAAAACATGATTTCTGAGTGTGTCTGTGACGGTGTCTTTGAAAGAATCAGGCTGAAGGCACTTTGAAGGGCATAGAGGCTGCCCCTCCCACCTCCCCATCCGCCTTTTCTCCACTCCTGTGGCCTTACTGAGAGCAGGCGGCCACGAAGTACAGTCTGCAGGTTTAATCTGGCCCCTCATTTTTAAGAAGGCTGCCTGCTATCCACTTCAGGATATCCGCTTCGATTTCAGGATCCACTAAGGTTTGAGGTCCACATAGGGAAAATTACTACTCTGAATTATCTGAGGAAAGGAAGCCTGTACAGCCCAGATCCATGACTGAGAGATCCCCATCACTATACGTGGCAGACGGTATTGTGCATTTCGACAAACCAGAGTTTTTCCCAGAGTGGGTGCTCTGTGGTGGGTGACCCCTCGCATGAATGAGGGTCACACCAGATCCAAGGTTCTGAGAGCCCCGCCATGTGTAGTCTTCCATTCGTGACGCTGGAGCCTTCCTCCTGCCAGCAAATCCCAGTGCAGACATCTGAGGACCGCCTCTTCTGAGCTAGAAGCATCTCCTCTATTGTTGGGTCGTATCGTGCAATGTGACTATGGTTCCTGAAATTCGGCCTCTGTGTTACCGGTGCTGGATTAAGTCTTGGAGACAGAGTTCTGGGTGAAGTAGAAAGAAACAGCTTTATTGCTTTGCTAGGCAGAGGGGGCCACAGTGGGCTGATGCCCACAAGACTGGTGTGTCCCGCCCTGGAGGGTGTAGTGTGGAGTCTTACAGTGTTCAGGGAGCAGGGCGTGGTCAGCTTACAGACACTCTTCTGATTGGTTGGTGGTGAGGTCGTCAGGGGACGGCATCATCAACCTAATGGTTCCATGTGGTCTGGGGTCTGCGTGCTGGTGGGCAGCATGCAGTTAACTTCTCCCACCTTCCACCTGGTTGGGGTTTCAGTAGCTGCAAAACAGCTCAAAGGACATGGCTCAGAATATGATCTATGGTCCTTGAGATAGAACTCAACGTCCTTGATTTTGTTTAGTGGCTAAGTATTATTATTTTGTCTTGCTTGGCTGTCCTCCTTTCTTTCTGCATTTTCACACTTCTCTGATTAAATGTATTATGTTTTAATTAATTATTTTCACTATTTTATATTGGAGTATAGTTGATTAGCAATGTTGTGATAGTTCCAGGTATACAGCCAAATGATTCAGTTATATAATACATATACATGTGTCTCTTCTTTTTCATATTATTTTCCCATTTAGGTTGTTAGGTAATATTGAGCAGGGTTCCCTGTGCTATGCAGTAGGTCCTTGTTGCTTATCCATCTTAAAGATAGCAGTGTGTGCATGTCAATCCCAAACTCCCAATCTATCCCTTCTTTGACTGAAGTTTTTCTACAGACAAAGGCAGGCAGAGGTGGGTGGGGGCCTATTCTGAGGAGGCCTCACAGGGTCCTGCTCAGGTTCAGCATCAGCAGGAGAGCCATCGGTAAGGTAACTCGGACCCTTGACAGTAGACTAGACGCTTAGAATAGCTAGTGCGCTATGTGGCTGGGATAAGACCTTGATATCTGTGCCAGCCGCCTGCTCCCTAGCACACTGGCTAGCCATGAGTATTTCTCAAAGGAAGTCTCATACCAGCACAATGAGGAGTTATCCACTGGGTATTTTTCTATCTCAGTCCCATGGAAGGAAGAGCATGCCGTGTGTAGATCCTCAGGGAAGCCCTGTATTTCCTCGTGAAACCTCCACGGGGATCAAATTCTAACTCTCAGCTGTCACATGGGTGGGCTCCTTTTATGACAGTAATGGCAGCCCTGAGTTCCTGGTGAAATAACGCATCACCCGCAAAAGGACAGAGGAGGTGGACTCCACGATGGCTGCTCGTAGGTGTGCCGGCTCACAACGCGAGGCAGAAAATCATACAGAGGTTGCTCTGCGGCAGCGGCCCTATAACGAGCCTTGTAGAACAGTCCCTTCCGCCTTTTGGGTCTGAGCGAAGCACCCAAGTACTTGAACTCAGCCCTCCCGGCTGAGCTCCGTCTCCCATCAAAGCCGTTGGAGAGTGCGTTTCATTTGCTCCCATTTTGCCAAAAGGCCTCGCTGTCAAGATAGCTCTGATGTGTTTGCAGTTCTTGTGCTAAGATACGGGCGTGACTTCAGATGAAAAGCCACAATTATATCCATTCGGGGGTAGAATCGGAACGAGGGGAAAGAGAGATGGGGAGAGATTTCTGCTTTAAAATGTTGCCTTTGTGCTATCTTACTTATCTTTGAGATGATGGTGAAAAACTGAGATGACGGAAACGGACATTAGTTTTATCTTTCAGTGAAAAATTTAAGAGATTCTGGAAATGCATACTTAATAAGGAGCAAATCCATAAAATATTTCTCCTTTCTTTAAATTCCGGTGACCAAATTCGTTAATTTAAATTTTTGTCTATTTCTAGACCTGACTGTTTTTCCCTAGGCAGGTAGTGCTGAGAAGAAGAAAAGAAAAGAAAATGACTTTGAGGTAGTTCTTTGTGTGATATTTTTAATGTTTTGTTAGATAATGTCATGCTACATCTTGTAGATGACTTGGAAACAGACACACACGCACAACCCCATATTGATTGTAACATCTGTATAGCATTAATGGAAAGATAAAGTATAAGGGAAAACAAGATCACAACTTGTTTTAAATCCTAGGAAAGTTATAATTCAATTCATTCTTTTAAGTATTTTGAGAGGATGTCATAGCTGTGTCAATATATTCAATTAAGTGCTGTTTCACTGACTCTATAATTCACTTGTACTCTGAAATTTCTGTTGTTTCCTTAATTGATCAATCTTGTATTCACTTGAAATATACACAAATTACTTTTATTTATATTTGATCCGCCACCGACTGGGTTTGGATTTTCATTTCCTTTAGTGGAAATCTAACATTTTATTACAAGAAAAGTGTGTGGGTTTGTACCAGTGATTGCCTGTAGGGGTGAATCACTTAGACTTTATCTCTAGCTGTGGTAGGTTGAAGATATGGTCGCACGTTTTTGGCAGTTCCCAGGAGATGGAAGCTCTTTCCCTACCCCTTCCATTGGGACTGGCCTCATGGTTGGCTTCCACCAATAGAATGCCATGAAGTGATGCTGTTAGAAATCCAAGCCTGAACTTCTAGAAGCTACATAGCCTCCCCTTCTGCTTTCTTTGACCCTGTTATAACGTGAACAAGCCCGGGCTACCCTCCTGGAAGAAGTGAGACCCTAAGGACAAGGGGCAGAGCTATTTTACCTGTCCCAGCCGAGGCCCCAGAAATAAGATACAGAGATCCCACAAGCCACAGACTTGAGCCATGTCCTCTGAGCCCCACCCAAATGATCATCCCACAGTATCACGAGAAAAATAAACAATGGCTGTTTTGAGCCATTACATTTTGAATGTATGATTCTGCATCTCTATAGAAAGGAGACAGTATCCCTCACCAAACATGCCCAAAGAGTTCATTACAAAATGAAAGTAGGCAAAGGCTGATCAAAGATAACAGCGTTAATTCAGACCTCAGTTGATGTAGAAACCGCAATTATGTGCTAATATTTGCTCTGTTCTTTTTGCAGTAAGGTGAGGCACAAAATTGTCTTTTTTTATAAGGTTGATCAAGGAAGCAAACAAGTTTGTCAGATAAATTTTCTCTTTCTGATGCCAGATTTTAAGAGGGATTTGTCTCATGGGCAGTTTATATAGTAGCTATGTTAAAGAAAATACAAAAAAATGTTTTTATATGTCTCATTCTAAAAACAGATGCTTACTAATCAAAGGGAGATAGTCTATTGTGAGAGGGGTGACTATTTCTGAGGACATATTTCGATAAAGGAACCACTTAGAAAGTATAAAGGTTGTGTGCGATAATATGCCACTTAAAATACTTTCTCCAACAGATGCATAATTTCAGTTGTGTTTTTGTAAGAAGTTGTATACTGAATTCCACATTGTCCAGTTTGTCCCTGAATTAATGCCTCTAATAGAATTATTCTGTGGGTGATGGAGTTGATGTTTTATTATTATTATTGAAAGAAAGATCTTTACTTACGTGGTTGTCAAGAAAGAGAATCAATCCCAGTTTTGTCCGCACACCGGATTTTTATCAACATGTATCCCATGAAACGGTAGCGGTTCAACAGTGCGTGCACTTACTCACTCGAGACTTCTCCCTTCTGTGACTTAGAGCGAGAAGGTACTATTTTGGCTTAGATAGTATTGTGCGTGGGCTACCCGTGGATCGTTACAAATGTAGAAGCGCAACTGCGTCGTGCTTTGGTGGTTCCGGTTTTGTGCATCACAGTGTCCCAAGGCAACTGCCAGGATGAATTAGGTATGGGGTCCGCCCTGGTTTACCCGCACTCCTGTTGAATTAAACTGTGGGAAGCATCTGCTCTAAACAACGTTTTGTAGGGTCTACATAGCTGTTCTTTCTAACAGTTATGTTGCACCATATTCAACTGTTCCTTGAGGTATAGAGATTGCATGAGCGCCCTGATCCGTCATCCTTTCCTGCCGACACACCCTTCACAATGGGAGTTTGTGGCTCCTTCTAGCACAAGGTGGGAGAGAGTTCTGCACCGCTTGGTAATAAGTTTGCCCCGGTTTACATGCTATAGCCAGTGGGTGTCCACACTTGTGATATAAGCAGAGGTTTTGAAAGGGCTTGTGCTTTTCGGTTTGCTGCCACTGCTCACCCCAGTCCTGAGAGCGTGCCTGAGCAAGCTTGTTGGAAATAAGACATCTATGGTGACATTTCTCAGCTGACAACCAGACCTAGGCAGACCCTGTGAGTGAAGTCAGTAGACAGCAAAGAACCCAAATGAATGCAATCTAAAAATCCACCCTTCTGCCTCATTAGCTAAATAACTGTACTTTAAGCCACTGACCTAAGGGATGTTTGTTATGCGGCTTTATGGTGCTACTAGATAAGTGATCTTTTCTTCAGCGTGCTCTTGTTTGATTGGCAATACACTGAAATCACCCCCCCTAGAATAGAGTATGTGCATCTTATTTTTTGCCATGTATGCAGGCATGCGGTCAGTCCATCTTTTGGTTAAATTAATAAATTTAAGTTATTATGAGTTAATATAACATCCTCCAGCCCTCATATATTAACGTAGTGTGTTAATAATTATAACAATTATGTTACTACAAGAGGGGCAGAGTTCCATCGTTTCACACCATTATGAGGTTAACAGCTGTGTCACTGAGATGAAAAGTGGGTTTAGAGGTTATCACTTTTGAGGCATGCTGGTACTACTGCATCCTGGTGTCCTATGGAGGAAATCAACTAATAAAGGGGGAAAATCTTCAAGATATATTCAGATATCCTTAAGAACACCAGGAAATTGGCTGCTTAATCAAAGCCGATAGAGAACCTGCATTTATGGAACTTACATTCTTGCCCGAAAGATAAAGCAATAAAATGGACATTGGCTGTCGAATCCCATGGCAGTGTGGCCTGCCTTTCTCTGCAGCAAACGAGCCCTGTGTTCAAATCCTGGCATGATCATTAATTGGTTTGGAGAAGGTGGATAAGATTCTTAAATTCTCTACACGTCAGCTTTCTCATAAAAAAAAATCAGGCTATTAATATTGCTTCCATAAGAGTGTTGCTTGGAGAATTGAATCAAACGGCATATTCAGAATGCTTAGCAGAGCACCTAGCAGATAGTTAACTGTTCAGTAAATTGTAGTTATTATTATTAAGATGGCTTGCTGTTCCTATGAACCTGAAAATTCAGGAGCAACAGTTTATTTGGAACAAAATTAGTGTAGCATTCTGATGAGCTGTGCAGAAAAGCAATGAACCACAATATTTGTGATATAGAGAGTTGCCTCTCTTTGAAAATGGGGCAGATTTTTTAAAAAAAATTCATCCTAAGGGACCCAGGCCCAAGGGGTTAGAAGAAGCACGGCAAGGATTGAGGTGTCTCATTGGAAACCAGATGTGGACACATCTGGAGAAAAGAGATCATCCAGAGCAATGCTCAGGTAGGTTTTTCATCATACAGATTAGAATGGACCCTGCAGACAATGTTACTGATGCTCCCAAATCATTAGTGATTTTTGGAATCCCACGAAGACTTTAGGAACTATGGAATCACCAACTTTGGTATATGTTAAATAATCACAATGATAAAAATAATTATCCATTAGGAGAAATGCAGAAAATGTAGAAAAGTGAAAACAAGAAGAAAAAAACCCCAGAAACCTCTTTTTTCAGAGCATCAACGTTATGGTGTATTGTCTCCCAATCTTTATTCTTCTTGACATTTAAAGGAGAGCCACAAACTAAATTGGAAATTATTCCACAGAAACAGAACACTTTTTTTTTTTTCCCCTGAAAACAAAACAGGTATTATTTCATTGTCTCTGACAGAGAAAGCTGAACAATGAATCTCAGACTCCAAACAAAGCATTTCAGAAAAATATCAGAGTTACCGTTTGCACCCTTAAAATTGCTGTAATAGACCTCGGCATTTTTGAATCTTTGTTCTACTAAAAGGTGAGAGGAAAATGTGCACAGGTGTCTGACATAAGCAAGATGGTATCGAACGGCCCTATATTAGTGGGTGGGAAATATGCTGATGAAATAGAACTAACACAATACCTTGACTAAAAAAGAAAAGTACTTACTCGGGTCTCTCTGTTAGAAACAAAGCACAACTCTGAAATGTGCTTCCGTTTTGAGTTTATGGGCACTCCAGCTAATCTCTTTTCTTCCTTAGGGTGTTTGAAAATGATCCGAGAATGCTTCCCATCAGCAAAATCCATGGATCGTAGTGGTAGAAGTTTATTCGATTCCCTGATAGCCGTTCTAATTAGGCACATGAGACTACGGTGGTTGCCTCAAAGTTCTGTCCGGATCCCTCATAGGTTATGGATCCAAAAGGAGGTGGGATGCAGTACAGACTGACCCGAGCTGGGAAGGCTGTTGGAAAGCTAACGGGGCAATTGCTCTTTTAGGATTTGAGACTAACTCAGTGGATATTGGGTGGAAATAGATGTCCTGAGCTACAGTGACTCGCTGGGACCTTATAAAAACAGCATCTTGCCCCGGAGTGATGTAACTTGGGTCATGCCGTATACTCCTAGGTCTCCAGCTTGATGGACATCTGCCCAGCATCTCGATTAGCCAGCTCTGCATGGGCACACGTGCTTCTGTGGTTCTGAGTACACAGCCCAGAACACTGAGGACCAAACAAATCTTCCAGTACATACGGTAAATTGCTAGCGAACCACTTCTGTGACCGAAGATTTAAGCCATATGAAGGCAAGAGATGTCTATTCATCATCCCCACCCCTGCATCCTGCAGAGGCAACGCAACAACTGAAGAGAACTTTTCAGGGCATGTGCTGAAGACGTGAATTTCTCTTTTCATTCTCTGTAGGGTTAATTTCCAAAGATACAGCAGAATGTAACAGAACAATGAATCAGTGCCTGGCGGATCCATAAGTCTTAACGAAGAGGCCTGACTGGTCATCTGCCAGATGACAGAGGAATCCCTCTTCCAATCATTGCCTTAACTCGATTTACAAAGAGATGTTAAAAGTACTGAAGGGAGGTTCCAAATCACCGGCTTTAAAAGGGAATATCCGGAGCACTCATAATCCTGTTTTTTTCTAGCCAGTACCTTGTTTTGACCATATATTAACTGAGTATCTACTTGAGACCTTCTGTGTCTTTTCTGTTAACACACCATGGTTTTGCACTTCTTAATCTGTGTCCGGTCAATAAATTTGTTTTTCATTGGGGTATAGTTGCTTTACAATGTTGTGGTACTTCCTGTTGTACAACAAAGTGAATCAGCTATATATGTACACATATCCCCTCCCTTTTGGACCTCCCTCCCACCCCCCATCCCACCCATCTAGGTCACCACAGAGCACCGAGCTGAGCTCCCTGTGCTATACAGCAGGTGCCCACTAGCTATCTGTTTTACGCGTGGTAGTGTATATATGTCAAACCTAATCTCCCTATTCGTGCCACCCTCCCCTTCTCCCGCTGTGTTCACATGTCCATTCTCTACGTCTGTGTCTCTATTCCTGTCATGCAAATAAGCTCATCTGTACCATTTTTCTAGTTCCACATATGAGTTAATGTAAGATATTTATTTTTCTCTTTCATTTTTTTTTTCAAAAAAAATTTTAATTGGGGTATAGTTGTTTTACAATGTTGTGTTAGTTTCTGGTGTACGGTGGAGTTCCCGGTGCTACACAGCAGGTTCTTATTCGTTATCTTTTATACACATCAGTGTATCCATGGCAATCCCAATCTCCCAATTCATCCCACCACCACCCCTCACCCACCGCTTTCCTCCCTTGGTGTCCATATATTTGTTCTCTACACCCGTGTCTCTATTTATGTTTTGCACACTGGTTCATCTGTACCATTTTTCTAGATTCCACTTATATGTGTTAATATACGGTATTTGTTTTTCTCTTTCTGACTTACTTCACTCTGTATGACAGACTCTAGATCCACCCGCGTCTCTACAGATGACCCAATTTCATTCCTTTCTATGGCTGAGTAATATTCCATTGTGTATATGTGCCACATCTTCTTTATCCATTCATCTGTCAGTGGACATTTAGGTTGCTTCCGTGACCTGGCTATTGTAAATAGTGCTGCAGTGAACATTCGGGTGAATGTGTCTTTTTGAATTCTGGTTTTCTCTGGGTATATGGCCAGTAGTGGGATTGCTGGGTCGTATGGTAGTTCTATTTTTAGTTTTTTAAGGAACCTCCATACTGTTCTCCATAGTAGCTTTATCAATTTACATTCCCACCAACAGTGCAAGAGGGTTCCCTTTTCTCCACACCCTCTCCAGCATTTGTTGTTTGTAGATTTTTTTTGATGATGCCCATTCTAACTGGTGTGAGGTGATACCACAGTGTAGTTCTGATTTGCATTTCTCTAATAATTAGTGACATTGAGCACCTTTTCATGTGCTTCTTGTCCATCTGTATGTCTTCTTTGGAGAAATGTCTATTTAGGTCTTCTGCCCATTTTTTGATTTGGTTGTTTGCTTTTCTGATATTGAGCTGCTATCTTGTCCCTCCCCCCTTCCCTCTCCCCACTGGGAACCACTACTTTGTTCTCTAGATCTGTGAGTCTACTTCTTTTAGAGAAAAGACACTATGTTGCTGTTGAAATATTTGAAAGTCACATGGTGGAGGGAATGAACTCCCCCTTTTGGATTCCAGAGGCCAGATGTAGATCTCCTGGGTAAAAGTCACCAAGAAACAGAAGTAAGAAAAACATGAAAATATATTAAATATAAGAATTGTATTAATAAATATAATGCTATTTCAGAAAGAACATGGATTAACATGGTTACAATTTATATTCGGTTTTCCAAAAATATCGGAGTAATTTTCATAATTGTATTTCTCGTGGTGTCTACCACTTAAGAAACGTTCAGTAAGTACTCTTATCATTATTCTTGAAGTTATTACTCTTATTTTATTATTAATTCACAGTTTTCCCAGATATTAATCAAGTCTTGGCAGACACAGATTAGGTATCACTTATTCACTTCATTATCACCAGTACTAAGCATATTCCTGATACAGAAGAAATTCATTAATATTTGTTAAGTAATAAATAAAAAGAAAATAATGAAAGCAATGTAACCATTATCGCATGATGGTTAAAGAAAGATAAAAAGACATTGGAAGCCATGTAGAGAGAGCAGGATATTAGGAACCACTGTGAACCAATCACTAATATGGGACAATACGTTTAGTCCCCATGAACCTTTCTGTAAGATCACAGGAGGTGTGCTGCCAGCTTACACTGAGACGCTAGCAAAGATGTCAACGAGGTCCCTCAGGAGGGCCCCAGGTGCTTCTATTTAGATTAGTTCTGGACTCCAGGAAACACACAAAAGACTTAGGAGAACAGAGTCTTAGGGCTACCTATGTGTGTTGTGTTAATCTAACAGTATGATGGAAATGTTTCTGCTTTTAGTCAAATTGCTTGTCACATAGAAAGAGTTTCCTTCAGTAACTGGATGCCCGAGAGCAATGACTGTTCGATCAACATTTTGGGTATGGGTAAACTAGTCTACAGACTATATTGGGTATGAGTAAGCTAGTCTGTAGACTTTACTGGGTATGGGTAAGCTAGTCTATGGACTTAATTGGGTATGGGTAAGCTAGTCCATAGACTTTATTGGGTATGAGTAAGGTAGTTTATGTTCTCCATTGGGTATGGGTAAGCTAGCTATGGACTTCACTGGATATGAGTAAGATAGTCTGCATTCTCCACTGGTTATATGGGTAAGCTAGGCTATGGACTTCACTGGTTATAAGCTGGTTTGTAAACTCCATTGGGCATGGGTGAGTTAGCCTGTGGAGTTATCTAACTGGGTATGGGTAAGCTAGTTCATAAACTCCACTAGGTATGGGTAAGCTAGTCCGTAGACTTCACTGGATATGCATAATCTAATAATCTATAGACTCCATTGGGTATGGGTAAGCTAGCCTATGGACTTCTTTCATGAAAATTGATTTATCTATGTGGGGGAAAATGCACAAATGAACATGAGTCAGTGTCAGGATGAGTCAACATTCCTGGGGACAAGAACCTGAAGAAAAGGGTCAGCACTGCTGTCCACTGAGAAAGAGAATGAATCTGTCCACCAAGCTTTCTCCTACTCATCGGGCCCAAAAAATGTGGAACAGAATAACCATATAACCAGTGCTTGCTCGTGTTTAAGTACTCAGAACCACTAGCAACTTCCCCACTCTCCTTCTAGTTGCAAATAATAATAATAACAACGATAACAATAATAATATTAAGTCATTATAAGAAGCCCTTTGGCAGATGGATTCTCGGATAAATTTTTCTCAAAAATGAGTGACTGGTTAGAGAATGATTCTTAGAACACATGATGATTGATAGTGTTGGGGATTTAGGAAGACCTAAAGAAATTTGGCCAATGACATTAGGTTCCAAATAAGCATACTGTGAATTCGAAGGTTTTAATAGAGGACAAAATTCATTTTTTTTTAATTGGTTACCTCTTTGACATAGGTATTCTACCAACTTAGTGTTTGTAATATATAGAACATTTTGATTAATGTATTTATAATATTGATTACAGCTAGACAAGAAATGAATTCAGACATTTAAAAGTCAGACATTTAAAACTTTCTTATTTTTCAACAATGAAAAATCATAATAGATTAGAATGTCTTTCATTATAATATGTCAGTGTTGCTTCTTAGCTCACAGAGTTTTTTTCTTTTTTTTTCCTCCTCTTAGCTTTTTGGTGGCTAATTGATTTCTCTGACAAACTGACTAAAGGATATTAGACTCAGTAAATGAGAAGAAACTATTTAGATCATGTTGGTCTCAAGAAAAGTCATGAAAGTGTGATTATGTATTTCCTATCTTCACAAATCCTTCTTAGTTAATCATGTTCCTTGGCAAAAGCTTGTTGAAATGAGAGGTTATTTACACCTCTGTTTTAGACGTGTCGTCAGTGGCATTTGAGGCTCCCTGGTTTGTGTGTTTTGAGATGTGCTAATTGTGTAAGAAACCAGGCCTGCTCAGTCTGTAACAGCAGGCAGAGATCATTCAGATACGAGTGGGTTTGTAATGGAGTTTAATGAGTGCATTATTTTATGTAGTACTACGTACTTAACTCTCTGCTAAACAAATTATTATCCCATGTATCTATTACAGAAGGATGGAAGTTGTTTAAAAGACAGTATACCTATTGTATGTTGGAATTGGGAGTCTTTTATGGCATTACAATATCCCAGTGAGGGAGAGGGTCCAAATTACTAGACTCATTTCATGGTGTCACTGAGTCCTGACAGATCAATTTAATATTTGAACGTCATTACTGTGACTATTTCTCATGCGATTTCAGGCTCCTGGTGTGTAACACAGGGACACAGTCAGGATTTGGACTTGCAAAGACAGCTAAGAAAAAACATTAAGGTTTAGGAACAGAAGAAATTACAGTGGTTAGTCAACTAATATGGAATATTCTAGAACGCTCTCCATTTTTAAGGTGACCAGATCCTAAAGATGGAGTGAAGCATACTCCAAGTGATGTGGACAGCCTTAGGTTGTTTCAGAGCTCCCATTTGTGTATTTATCCAATAAGTATACAGACGTTACAGACACATTTCATTTCTATTTCCAGTCACCTTTACCCAAGTTGTTTCCTAGCAAGAGTACAGGTTGTCACAGCAACATGGAAATCCACTGGAGAAGGACTGACCCTACCTATTAGGAACCTTAGCCCTAAAATAAGCAATATTCCCTTTTCTCTGTTTTGGTTTGGAACACAAAATCTACAGCTATTTAGAAGCATATATAGGGAGTTCCCTGGCAGCCCAGTGGATAGGACTCTGCACTTCCACTACAGGGGGCACGGGTTTGATCCTTGGTCGAGGAACTAAGATCCTGCAAGCCATAGGGCACAGCCAAAAAAAAAGGACCATAAATGCTTTGTTAAATAAAAATTCACAAAAGTCATTCATTTTGTACAACTTGATCATAGTCATCACCATAAAGTAAATAGATCTCACGATCCTTTTTATCTGCAAAATTTTCTACTGCGAAGAATATGTTTCTTAATCATGTTCTTTGGTCTTGTAATAACAAGTCAGAAAAAAAAGACACTCAAAAAGGATTTGACAAGACACTCTTGATTAATTCTATTAAAATAATAATAAGGTAGAAATTTCAAATACATCTGATTTCATCTTACTGGTATCTTTTTCTTTCATTTTTAACGGCAGTTATTGTTTTCTTTCTAATTTTACATGCAAAACATGTTCACTGCAGACAACTGGAAATACATAAAAGCATAAAGTAGAAGATAACAATTACCCATAATGCCCACACCCCAGAGATAACCACCATTAGCATTTTGATGCATTTCCTCTCAGTGCCTACATATATTTTTTTTTTATAATTGAAGTATGATTGACCCAACACTGTTATTTCCAGATGTGCAACATAGTGATTCAATGTTCCTATACATTACAAAATGCACCGCAATAAGTCTAGTTACCATGGGTCACCATACAAAGATATTACATTATAATGGACTGTATTTCCCATGCTATACATTTCATCCGTGTGACTTGTTTATTTTACAAGTGGAAGTTTGGGGACTTCCCTGGTGGTCCAGTGGTTAAGACTCTGTGCTTCAAATGCAGAGGGCCCAGGTTCGATCCCTGGTCAGGGAACTAGATCCCGTTTGCCGCAACTGAGATCCCGCCTGCCGCACCTAAGACCTGGCGCAGCCAAATAAATAAGTGGAAGTTTGTACCTCTTGATCTCGCTCACCTATTTCCCTCACCCCCTTCCCCAACCCTGGCAACCATTTGTTTGTTCTCTTTATCTATATGCCTGTTTCTGTTTTATGTTTGTTCATTTGTTTTGATTTTTTTAGATTCGCCATTTAAGTGAAATCATACAATATTTGTCTTTCTCTGTCTGACATATGTCATTTAGCATAATACCCTGTAGGTTCATCCAAGTTGTCGCAAGTGGCAAAATTTCATCTTTTTATGGCTAATATTCCGTTTTATATACATATATAATGAAATATTACTAATATTTGTGTGTCACATCTTCTTTATCCATTTATCTGTTGATGGACACTTAGGTTGTTTTCATATCTCAACTATTGTAAATAACAGTGCAGTGAACATAGGAGTGCATATATCTTTTCAAATTAGTGTTTTGTTTTCTTTAGAAAAATACCCAGAATTGTAATTGGTGGATCGTATGGTAGTTCTATTTCTATTTTCTTGAGGGACCTCTATACTGTTTTCCATAGTGGCTGCACCAATTTACATTCCCACCAACAGTGTAGGAGAGTTCCCTTTTCTCCACATCCTTCCAACTTTTGTGATTTGTGGTCTTTTTGATGATAACCATTTTGACCGATGTGACGTGATATCACTGTGGTTTTCATTTGCATTTCCCTGATGATTAGTGATGTTGAACATCTTTTCACGTGCTTGTTGTCCTTCTGTATGTCTTCTTTGGAAAAAAGTCTATTCAGATCCTCTGCCCATTTTAAAATTGGATTGTTTGTTTTTTTGAGGTTTAGTTGTATGGTTTTTTTTTATTTTTCTTTGGTATATTTTGGGTATTAACCCCTTCTTGAATATATCGTTTGCAAATATCTTCTCCCGTTTAGTAGGCGGCCTTTATGTTTTGTTGATAGTTTCTTTCCTTGTGCAAAAAAAAAAAAATCTTTTTAGTTTGATGTAGTCTCATTTGTTTATTTTGCTTTCATTTCCTTTGCCTGAGGAGACATAGAAAAAAATATTGCCGAGACTGAGGTCAAAGATCTTACTGCCTGTGTTTTCTTCTAGAAGTTTTGTGGTTTCAGGTCTCACACTTAAGACTTTAATCCATTTCGAGAGTTTATTTTTGTGTACAGTGTGAAAACATTGTCCAGTTTGATTCTTTTACATGTAGCTGTCTGGTTTTCCCAACACTATTTATTGAAGAGATTGTCTTTTCTCCATTGTATATTCTTGCCTCCTTTATCATAGACTAATTGATCGTATAACTTTGGGTTCATTTCTGGGCTCTCTGTTCTGTTCCATTAATCTGTTCATGTGTTTTTGTGCCAGTATCATATTGTTTTGATTACTGTAGCTTTGTAGCATAGTTTGAAATCAGGGCATGTGATGCCTCCAGCTATGTTCTCCTTTCTCAAGATTGTTTTGACTATTTGGGGATCTTTTATGTTTCCATATAAATTTTAGAATTATTTGTTCTACATCTATGACAAGTGCCATTGGCATTTTGATAGGGATTGCACTGAATCTGTAGATTGCCTTTGGTACAATGGTCATTTTAGCAATACTGATTCTTCCAATTCATGAGCATGGTATACCTTTCCATTTGTTTGTGTCCTCTTCAGTTTCTTTCATCAATATCTTTAAATTGAAACAGGATTGGGTCTAGAAAAGGAGATTGAGGTGTGAAAACCATAACTGGTCTCACAAAATATGATATTACAGGTAAGGTGTGGATGAGTTAAATTTGGAGAAGTGATTTCTGCTGGATTTGATTTTGCCTGGAATTTTTTGTTCTTAATCACATAGTTTGTATGTGAAACTTTAGACATTCTTGCACATTATAAGAATTTAAGATCCCAAATACAGAATAATTATTATTCTGTATTGAAAGATCCCAATTTTGGCACTCTTATTATAGAGCCGTATTTGTTAGGTCATGAATATGTAATAATGCAGTTGATAAGAATTTTGTTTTTGGAATGATGAGATAAATGATGAAATTTTCCTCCCTGGTGCTTACATTTGTTTATCTCAGTAAATGTGTGGAGCTCTTGGGTTTTGTTATTAATATGGCTGTGTAGAAGGGAAACCCTCTTGCTTTTAGCAAACTTAGGGGAAAATTCCAATCCAAGAACTTCTCTGTGAATAACCAGATAGCTATTCATCAGGCCCACCCCACACCTGAGTCACTAGTTACTGTTACGAGAGCTTACATCTGAACTTCCTTTTCCAGATATTCCTGGAATATCAGTGAGATTTGAAAAAAAATGAAAGAAACTCCTGAGAGGGACCCAGTGTTAAGGAGAAGATTCCACAGAGGCTTTTTTTTTGTGTGTTAATCTTTGTGCTGTCCCCTTTCCCAGGTGGAAACAATACTCTGTGTAGTGATGAGTTACATAATGAGGCCAACTTAGTTTTCATAAATTTGGGATCTTGTTAAAAAGAAACTCATTAAATGGGTGAACTCAGACAACTTTTCTCAGTTTATGGTCCCTAAAAGTGCTGAATTAGTGAAATAATACTCTGTACACAGTGGAACCACTAATACATATCATAGGTTTATATTGTATTATATAAATATGTATAGTGTCATGGGTATATGATTATATATGTATACATCATATATAAGATCTACATAGTATGTACACATACATCATATGTATATTACACTTATGTATATATTATATTTGTATGTTTATATGACATGATTATATATATATATGTGTGTGTGTGTGTGTGTGTATGCTAACATATATATATAATTCTAACTACCCCCAAATTTTAAAGTTCCTTTGGTCTAGTATTTGTTACACATATTTCAGTTCACTGGACTTATTTTTCCTTTTCTTTTCTTTCTTGCGCTCTCTCTGTCTCTCTTTCCAGCAATTTATGTTAAGATTTGATAGTGTCAGAGTCCTAAAATACCATGACACTTAAATCCAACCATTTTAAAAGATTCAAAGAGAGCTTGTAGAAATTATTTTTAAAATATAATATTGAGGAACAATGATGGACTTTGTCATTTGATAGCAAGCTTTAAGTTAAATCAGGCCCTTGCTTCATTGTAGTGGAAATATGTTTACAGATTAATTTCACACTTTGGACTTGTAGATGAAAGTCTGAAACTTCCCTGTCATGTTCTATCTGGTTGCCTAATATACTATATGTCTTAACTTGATGGTGTGAAAAGTTCACAGCCCACCCTTCTAAACTGCCAGCCATATGTATTCATAGCAGTTCACATAAAATATATGTGTGTGTGTGTGTGTGTGTGTGTGTGTGTGTGTGTGTGTTCCTTAGAAAAAGAGTGTCCGTGGTTTTTTTTCGTTTGCTCTTTTTTTAAACATAAGCAGTTCATCTTCAGGTTTGGAACAGAAGTTTTTATTCCGTGGTAGCTTTCTATGTGAGGGAATGTGAAGTATGTATTATCTTAGTGCAAGACAGCCAGAGCCTTCGAAGACATTGTACTGTGAAAAGTCTCAAAGACACTCGGGGTAGATCCGTGAAATATTCCACTCTTTTGTCTCCTGCCTAATTATAACATCCTGTATTCTATTTTGAGAACAAAAGATTCTTCTAAAGCAGAATTGTTTATCTGAAAGATTTCTAGAGACAAGCAAAAAATGGGAAAAAATCCTCTAACTCATATATACTACATTTAGCTAATTGGTACTGTGGTGTAGGGCATATAGGTGCCAGTCTACACTTTATAATGTTTATGCCCCGTGTGAGGAAATGAGTTTACTCAGATTAAAAATATAACTGTGCATTTGAGCAATTGAAACCCTCCTCTTTTAAACTTTTCCTTCCCCAAGTGTTAATAAAAGTTCAGGAGAATTTTTAGAATGTAGATTTTTTCTGCCCCGTTGTTATCATTATCATCTATCATAGCAGTGGTATTTCAAACTATTTTGATATTTTTATTATACACATGTGGGATATGAAGGAAAAAAATATCTTACTGCTATTTTGTGTATTTTCTTTCTTTTTTTTTTTTTGCGGTACATGGGCCTCTCACTGCTGTGGCCTCTCCCGTTGCGGAGCACAGGCTCCGGACGCGCAGGCTCAGCGGCCATGGCTCGTGGGCCCAGCCGCTCCGCAGCATGTGGGATCCTCCCGGACCGTGTCCCCTGCATCGGCAGGCAGGCTCTCAACTACTGCGTCACCAGGGAAGCCCTATATTGTATATTTTTTTCCTGAAAAATGCAACAGGTTGCTCATGAAGGGGAGTTTAGATGTAATAACATTTTACTGTGGCACATTATTGCATGATGATTGCATGAGGTGTTCATTTCTGTCACAGTAAGGGAACGTGTGTCCTTGCTGTGCCCTCCGTTTAACTTCAATCTCATGATGACATGTTTTGAACAAACACCTACTTAATTTCTGACACTTATCTGCCCCTGCCCTCAACTCACGGCCCCTGCCTGGCCGCCAGAATATTAATACATCCAGTGATGGCCGGAGGGAGTTATTAAGTGAAACTCGAAGATGGTTAAAATGGCTCAGAGTACAGCAACATTTCCCCATCACTTTAAAAATATTTATTAAAGTAAATAAATCATGTCATAGAGCCAGATGCTTTCCTTTTTTATGACAACAACCCAGGTTGTTTTTATTGCGTTCAGCGTAGACACAAGAATCAATCCTTGGGGGGAACACTTATGTTTTTTTTTTGTTTTTTTTTTTGCGGCACGCGGGCCTCTCACTGTTGTGGCCTCTCCCGTTGCGGAGCACAGGCTCCGGACACGCAGGCTTAGCGGCCATGGCTCACAGGCCCAGCCGCTCCGCGTCATGTGGGATCTTCCCAGACCGAGGCACGAACCCGTGTCCCCTGCATCGGCAGGCGGACTCTCAACCACTGCGCCACCAGGGAAGCCCGGGAAGACTTATGTTGACTTTTACTCAGCTCATTAATGAGAGAGGAAGTGAGGTGCACAGTTACCTAAAAACAGGTGCCTGAAATGCTTCTGGATCCTGAGAGCCGCTTGGGTATTTCTTCCCGTGCCGATGGGAAGAAACGGCCAAACGAGATGACACAACGTGGGCAAGCTGGCAGCAAACACCCCTCGTGCACACGTACTCTTTGGAGCATGTGATGTAATGGATGGGCACAGAGGTATCAGAGGCTGATTCTGTAGGAGCACAGACTCGGAGCATCTTCTGTTAGCACATTCGCACGAGGTGGTGATGTAAGGCCACCGCATTCAATGGGATGTTTATATTCACGTCAAACAAATGGCTTATGGCGACTTCACTCGTATACATTCAGTGTCACATTTGTGTTCGCATCTGCTGTATGTAGGGGTCAGCCTTGCAGCTCCGTATGAAATAATGCTTAAGAACTATTTCATGCCCATGCAGAGCTTGTGTCTACACTCAGGGTGCGGACTGGCATCCTGGCCGGAATCCTGTGCATAAGCTTCCCTTCCTGACTCCTCCTTCCTCCTCCAGGGGCTTGCAAGTGGCTGGTGAGTCTAACACCCGCTGTCACGTATACAGAAGGCTGAGGAGACTTGGGCTCTGGGGTCCTTACTCCTTGATCTCACTCTTCCCTTTTCTCCCTGGGGCATGCCATTTCCCCCCTCCGTCAGCAAGTCCAGCATCCTCTGATTCAGTCTCTGGTGTGTCTGACACCTTCCCTGGCACATGTAGCTCTGTCGCCACGCTCTCACCGTTGCCGCTTCCCCTGGAAATGCTGCTCTGCTTGAAAACCAGTATTTGCATCTGTGCATTCATGAGAGCTCCCCTGGCTGTCTGCCTGAAGTTGTGCTCACATGTTAATGTCCCCTCGTGCACCGAAGTTACCGAAATACCCTGTGCTCTTCTTAAAGCGGGTGATCCTAAAGAAAGGTCGTCATCCTCACTGCAGTTCAGAGGGTGAGAATTCAGAGTTTAGGGCTGATGTCGGATGTTTCCATAAAGGACAGCTGTTTAGTCCTACACAGATAACTGTCGATAAATAAAGGGCTTGGTAGCCCTTTGAAACATATGTGGGCCGAAAACAATTTTATTTAAAAGAATTCTTTTTTTTTTAAGTAGATGTTGGGGGTAGGAGTTTATTAATTAATTATTTTTGGCTGTGTTGGGTCTTCGTTTCTGTGCGAGGGCTTTCTCTAGTTGTGGTGAGCGGGGGCCACTCTTCATCGCGGTGCGCGGGCCTCTTACTGTCGCGGCCTCTCTTGTTGCGGAGCGCAGGCTCCAGACGCACAGGCTCAGTAATTGTGGCTCACGGGCCCAGTTGTTCTGCGGCATGTGGGATCCTCCCAGACCAGGGCTCGAACCCGTGTCCCCTGCATTAGCAGGCAGATTCTCAACCACTGCGCTACCAGGGAAGCCCCTAAAAGAATTCTTTTAAGCTGAAAACGACCTAAATACAGAATTCCCCAAATACACACACACACACACACACACACACACACACACACACACACGCACTTTATTAGTGTAACATAAATGTGAATTATTAAACCAAACAATTAATAATTATTTAGTAATTACGAACAGAAGATAACCTCTAAAGTCACAGGGGACCAAAACGTGTGCCCATGAGTAGCTTGTGTGCCGTGAGCATCACGAAAGCACACAACGAGGTACCGGTGTGCCCTGCAGGGATTTGATTGCCAGATTCCTCAGGTCACTTACAGAATGCTTTCTCGCACGTGATTCTGCTGAGAAGTCATGCAGTAGCACGGCGGGAGGCGGAATCTCTGCTCAGCGTTTAGGGGTCTTGGCCGGGACCCCAGAGACAGCCCACGTGAAGACCAGGATGTGGGCCGAGCTTCCTTGTTTCCTCCAGAACTCTTGCCCCTTCCCCCATCAGCAAAGCCCTGCGAGGCTGTGATTCGGTGTCTGGCCCTGTGTGCGCATCGCTCCAGCTCTGGACGGAATCTTTACACACCTGTTCGGTGCTGCTGACATATCTCAGCGTGGACACGTTATGAAAATGACGTGAAGGCAGCAAATCATTCCCACCCCTGGCAGGCCATGCAGTAAGCTGGGGACATTTAGAAAAACTCTGATTCCAAAGCTCCACCCCCAGGGCTCATGCAGTCAGATCACTGAGCAGAATCACACATCCAAATGGGGGAAGAAGGGCTTCCCTGGTGGCGCAGTGGTTGAGCGTCCGCCTGCCGATGCAGGGGACGCGGGTTTTTGCCCCGGTCCGGGAAGATCCCACATGCCGCGGAGCGGCTGGGCCTGTGAGCCATGGCCGCTGAGCCTGCGCGTCCGGAGCCTGTGCTCCGCAATGGGAGAGGCCGCAACAGTGAGAGGCCCGCGTACCGCAAAACAAACACAAAAACAAATGCGGGAAGAAGACCAAGATCATAGTCCGGAGGTGACTGGGGTTTCCCTCGTCCTCTTGTCTCAATGACCTCCTCCACCCATACTGTCTGTTACCTCTTGGCGAATCCGTCTCTGTGATCGTTCATTGGCTGAAAGGAAGGCTCTTCCAGGTTTCCAGTCGTTTTGTACATTAGAATATTGTTAGGCAGCCCTCTCCTGGGAAAGACCGGAAAATATCCCCAACGACAGAGGTAGCAAGATATGTTACATGACCGTGGGCTTTGGGTTCAGAGCCAAGTTCCAATCCTGGCTGTGTGTCCTGCAAGGAAATTCACTTTTCTCATCTACAAATTACGTCTTACTTCAGTGTGTTTATGTGAAGCTGAAATGCACAGGAAATGTGAAATGTGACTCACAGTACCTGTTCAGTAAGTATTAGTGCTTCACAGATCTCCATCAGAGACCAGAAGTTAGCTGATTCCCTGTGCTTTTTTTCTTTTTCTTTTCTTTATTTTTTTTTTTTTGCAAGAAAACATGAAATACAGCATACAATTTATTTCTTAAGCAGAAGAAAAGGAAGATCCAAGTTTGGATCTGTTTTATGCACAGATTGTTTTTAAAAGTATTTAAATATGCCCAGTTGGAGTCTGAGTCTCTGTAATGTCCTGACAATTTTGAATATTTCACAATCAGTGCTGATTATTAGTTGCTCAGTTAAAGGATTGGGAATGATAGTCAGAAAGCGGACGTACTATTCATGGTACCCTCTACTCTTGACCTACTCTGAAAAGCATATCTGTGTCAAAAATCTTACCCTTGACTCTGCATTCAAAGGACTGTCCTGTAAGGTGTGTGGGGTATACTTACACACACACATACATACACACATATCAGAAGTTCACAGTTATTGGTTTATTCACAGATTTTTACTCATGAAGACCTTTGAGTAAACAGTTTGAATCCAAATTGAAGGCACTCTTGTAAACTTCTTAAAACTGACATTAATGAAGCTTCCTGGTAATTACTATTTTGCAATCTTTTGCTTTTAGCGTCTGTAGTTCTGGTTAACAACTATGCTTTTCTCTTCCTTTGTTTTATACATATGTCTGATTTCTGTGCCTCAGTAAGAATGCTAACAGAGTTATTTTTTCCCTTCTGTGAAGAATTTTCACAGAGCTACAAAGGAAATATAGAAAATAGACGACAAGCTACTGCATGGAATCAAATTCATAAAAAGCCCTGCCCTAGTATTTCTCCAAGTAGCATCGGCTGTAGCTTTTGGCAGAGGGCTAAGCTTCTCTGATGATTCAGTGATACCAGCCACCCTCAGTTTCTCTCTGCCAGATGTAGGTTGGTTTCCTTTTCAAGTAGGTCATGAAACACGCCATTTATAAAGCACTTGGCTCCGCTGCACTGTGCAAAGAATAACATGTTACAACACAGAGAAGTCTCTCTTACAGGGGTTTGATAGTGAAAGCATCACAGTGCAGTGATTCTTTCTCTCAAATCCGTCTTGCAGAATTCGTGGCTCACATTAAAGGGCAGTCTCAAGGAGTAGCCCTCCAAAGGCTGCCAGGTCTGGGGGGCACTCCTGCTGTCCTGTCACGTTGTATGTGATAATAGAACTAAATTCAGAACCGGCTGTTTGCTATCCCACATTTCAGTTAAACAGAATCAATTATCAGCACTACGTGCGCCATGAACAGGTTTCAACATGCATTAACCAGTTATTCACCCATGAGGTATTGCACGGGTGATTTTATACTGTACTAGTAGAAAGCAGATGTCCTAGGCGTGATTTGGAGTAAGAGCCTCCCCAAGGGTGTCTCAACCTGGGCACCGTTGCCGTTTGGGGCTGGATAGCGTGTTCCCGTGGGGCTGTGCTGTGCACCGCAAGCTGTGGAGCAGCGTGCCTGGCCTCTCCCTTCAGTAAGCTAGCCTCCTTGTCTGCTTCGTGATAACCAAAAATGTCTCCAGTCATTGCCAGTAGTCCACCAGGGAACAAAATTTCCCTTGTTGGGATTCAGTGTAATTCTCAATTCACTGATTTTTTTAAAAATTAATTAATTTATTTATCTTTGGCTGCATTGGGTCTTTGTTGCTGTGCATGGGCTTTCTCTAGTTGCGGCGAGCGGGGCTACTCTTGGTTGCGGTTCGCGGGCTTCTCATTGCGGTGGCTTCTCTTGTCACGGAGCACGGGCTGTAGGCGCACGGGCTTCAGTCGTTGTGGCACGCAGGCTCAGTAGTTGTGGCGCAGGGGCTTCGTTGCTCCGCGGCATGTGGGATCTTCCCGGACCAGGGCTCGAACCCGTGTCCCCTGCACTGGCAGGTGGATTCCCAACCACTGCGCCACCAGGGAAGTCCCTCCATTTGCTGATTTTTAGGTTAACATGCTAAGGCTTTCCAGGTGATTCCAATGGCAGCTGAGTTTGCAAAGCAGTGGTCCACAAGTCAGGAGCAGTGGCGTTACACCGGAGCTTGTTGGACCTCCCCACACAGTCAGAATCAGAGTCAAATAATAGTTCTCAGAAAAAAACAAAAAATCACAGGATATAGAGACGGTTGCCCAACAGCAGGCTTAGGTGTGGGTGTGCCGAAGCACGGGGAGTTGATAATAAAGCAGGCGTGTTAGCACAGAGACATGCAGGCAGGTGTCACCGTGGGTGCAGTGTGACTCGAGCTTGGAGCGCAGCCGTGGCCGAGGGTGTGTTGTTCAGGAGGTAGACGGACGTGCTGCCAGCGGGTGAGGTCCCACTGCTCACTCACAAGGGCTGAAAGTTACATCTGCCTGGGGGCCCGGGGTGGGAAGGACAGGACATCCCATTAGGATGGAGGCAGCTGGACAGTTGGGTGACTTGGTGTGAGGGCAGCTTCCCCTGCAAGTCAGCGTCCGGGGGGGAATACGGAAAACGTTTCCAACCAGAAGCTCACAAGATAGACAACAGAAGGCTAGTTGCTGGGACTCATACAGCATAGGAGAGTCTGGCTTGCCAAAAATTTGAAATAAGAAATTGAAAGGAATTACTATTTGAATGCATATACATGTATCTGTATACCTAGATATATATATATATGTGCACATATATATTGGTATATGAATAATACTCTTGTCTATGCATATGTGTATAAGCTTATGTGTATATGTACGTCTATTTATGTGCATATATGCACACGTATATCTCTCTTTATACATACTTACATGCATGACATACCAGGTGTTTTTACATGTGCAACCATTGAATTTTCACAAAAATCCTGTGGAGCAGTCCCCATATAGAGTGGAGGCAACAGAAACTCTGAGAACTCAAATAATTTATGAGCTAGTAAGAGACAGAGCTGGAAATCAACTCCAAAGTTGTTTTTAAAAATGTATTAACGGGCTTCCCTGGTGGCGCAGTGTTGAGAGTCTGCCTGCCAATGCAGGGGACACGGGTTCGTGCCCCGGTCTGGGACGATCCCACGTGCCGCGGAGCGGCTGGACCCGTGAGCCATGGCCGCTGAGCCTGCGCGTCCGGAGCCTGTGCTCTGCAACGGGAGAGGCCACGGCGGTGAGAGGCCACGGCGGTGAGAGGCCCGCGTACCGCAAAAAAAAAAAAAAAGTATTAAGTTAATTTACCTGTATGCATCCACTCCTTAATTAGACCAGG